>NC_045175.1:5561019-5596019 GCF_900700415.2 Clupea harengus | reverse complement strand
CCGCTAAGGTTTGGATCTGTAGTTCTTGCTCTGTGTTAAGACAGAAATAAAAGAACCAAAATGCGAACGCCTAAGAAGCGACTGAGACAGAGAAAAGTCGTGTAGTTCACGCTCTGGAGACGACTGTGAGGAGACTCTCCCTTGTACGTCACTTTGGACAAAAGCGTCTGCTAAATGACTAAATGTAAATGTAGTTCAAATATGGCAGAGACAAATCTGTATCGTTGTGATAGTGTGTGATTATGATAGAAGGTAGTGAGGTCATCAAACTTGAAATCATTTTATTACCCAAAACATACACGAATGAGAGTAATGCAATGTAGTGGTGATTGATTATGTTACATTTTGTGAGGTAGAACTGAATCCTCTTCCTCTCAGACCATGTTACAGAGTAGTCACTCAGCCATCCCTTGTTCCTCCACACCTTTAATGTAGTTCCTGCACCTTTAAGGTAGTTCCTGCACCTTTAAGGTAGTTGCTGCACAACTTTTAGGTAGTTCCTGCACACCTTTTAGGTAGTTTGCTAGATAGTTTTGGACCGAAGGTCCTTACTGCTGCTTTAATCCTCTTCCTCTTTGGTTGTTACAGAGTAGTCACTCGTCCATTCCTAGCCATGCGTTCTCCAACAGACGCTACTTCTTCGACAACCCCAGACGCTACGACAGCGACGACGACCTGGCATGGAGCATCCTACCCCAGAGCACCTCTACCAGGTAGAACTCTTAGAATGCCAATAACGGAACGGTTTTCCATGAGAACTTTAAAATGCGGAAAAAGTTAGGCCACAAAATGGATTTTAAGTAGCCTTAGGTAAAATGTACTTACCCAGACTGAGCGATCAAGGGCATTAACGAAGTGTACTGTTGAGGTTAGCATATACTGTTATTACACCTTTCTATCCCAGTCCCTAACTTTAAGTACATACATGTTGTAACGTGGGTTTTCATAAGAAAAGTATATGGTACCTAAAGGTGTGAAGCGCAAAATGAAAGTGTAATGCAATGTAATCTAATCTAGTTTTAGTTCTACCAGTTCAGGACTGATAAGCTGTGCATCTGATCTATGATCAGTCATTAACGGCCAGTGTGTGTGTCCTCAGCATGTCCACAGACTGCTATGACTGGAGCAGCCGCGGCAGCAGCAGTTTCCTGGTGAACGTCGTGAGCGAGGAGCGACGGTCGTCCGCTTCAGCCGGCCAGTTCAACCCTTAGCGACTGTCGAGTGTCATTGTCGCTCAGCGCTGAGATGAGACGTCGACACGTTGCTGTTCCCTACACTGCATTCATAGGACCATAGACACTGTGTTCCTCTACGGTGCATCGACATATTTTAAATAGCTGTAACTATAGCCACGGGTGATAACGGACTGTAATGTGTGGAACGCCTTAAATGTGGGGACGCTGCTGGGTGGGCCGGATGAAGAGAAAGACCCCTGATTGGGCCAAAGCCATGTCCATCATGTAGACCTTTGACTTCTATAGGCTGTGGCTGCTGATTGGTCAGATTTAGTATGATTCGCAGGATGTTAGGGGTGGGTAAGTGGTGCCTATGGCTCCTGCTTGGTGATATTTCTGACCAAGGGCGTGACTGGAGAGATATGACAGGCGCCATCCTGGTCACTTTTCGAGGCATCTCAGATGACTTTGTGTTACATATAGTTATCAATTTGCCACACACTTTTTTTTTTATTATCAAAAGCAACCCGCAGTACAGTACAGGTGTATATATGCTTTTGTTCCCAGTATGTGAGTTCCCTGGGAATCAGACTCCTGACTGGTGTAGTCTCTGCTCTGCCAGTGGGGCTCCAGAGACAGAGAGATGGTGTGAACAGATAGAGACCGTGATGCCCAGTGTCTCACAGCATCTGCATGCATTCATCCAGGGATTACAACAGAACTGAATAGGACTGCAGGATATAAGACGGTACACTAGTGCGAAGAGGCCTCCAAAACAGCAGAGGTCTGCTTTACTTCACTCCCCCCAATAGTGAGGTGTAAAAGTTCGTATATGCTTTTTTTTTTTTTTTTAAGGGCAAGTCAGATATTACGGTCAAGGTTATTAAGGTCAAGTCAGAGATACTTTGACGTCCTCTTTCACAGACCTGATACAAGTATTCTTTTCTGTGATCCAACGTTGAGTACAGTGAGACTGATCAGTGGTCAGGCCACTCTGGGCAGGAGGTGACCGAAGCTCTCCATGAATGCGGTTCTCTCAAGAACTACGAAGGTTCTGCGGGTAAACTAGGGCGTGATAAAGACATCGTCATACTATTGAGTATGCCTACGAAGCGACAACATCGCCATACTATTGAGTATGCCGACGAAGTGACGACATCACATTTGCTTTGAGTATTACCAAGTCAGCAGCGGTGTGGTTTGTCTTGAATCATGATTGTGAAAGAGTTTTATATTTTAAATGAATATGAAATATATTTTTATGTTTCGAGACGTCTGAACTGGAGCATATAGTGATGCACAATGCACAGTAGTTTTAGCTACTTAAAGCACATTTGTGACCGCGTTAAGTGTTGTGAATGTTTACTCATACTATTTATGAACTGTGAAATGGGACTTAAGATATTTGTGACATACTAAACAATTCATATTTTCTGGCCTCTGTGTGTACACACTAAATAACACATACACTTACACATACATTATTTTAGATTATTTTCAACAAACATTCAGAATCAAACAGGTGGTTACATTACTACGAACGTAAATCATTTCTAACACAAGTCCTCATTGCTACACCATATTTCAACCTGATTGCTGGAGTTGAAGTCGGTGAGGGATGGTACCTACCTACCTGCAACCAGAACGAATTATTCAATAAGCAGTTCATGACTATGCTATCTATTAACCTCCCTTACAAATGAGCTTAACAATGAAGACACACAAGACATAAGAAACACAAAGGCTAAGTTACCCAGTCAGACAATCAGATTTTTTTATTTCTCTCTTCAAATAAATATACTCAACAAGTATACACATCAATATAGGTGCACTTATACATATATAGACTTTGAAAAGAACCAAAAAAAAAAAAGAAAGCTCTTATATCCTTCTTTATCAAACAAATTTGACAAATCTGTGAGGCTCAATATTTTAAACGTGTCCCCAAGAAGGCAGACGAGAGGAACACTACATAACGAAGGGAGAAAAGCTGCAGAAAGAGAGAGAGAGAACTGTTCTTCTGGGGTCTGATTGGTCCAGGAAAGTGGGCTAGATTCTAGAACATGTTTTAATTTTTTTCTGAAATAGATTATTTGTTTAAGCACACGGTTAAGGCAGATGAGTGCACTAAGTGTGTTTCAGAGGCAGCTCTCACTCCCGTCACACACACACACACACAAACTCGTGCACGCACACACACACACACACACACACACACAAACTCGTGCACGCACACACACGCAGCTATTCTTCTCAGAACAAGACCTGAGAATCTCGACAGTAAACACCCCTTTGACATTGTGTGGGCTGCTTCAAAACTCATCAGGGACTGCCTGAAATGTGGGGAGAGTCTCAAACACACACCCCCTCCTTCCCTTGCGGCTAGTCTGCTAAGACCAGCTGTATGGGTGGAGAGCGCTGGTCTGGACAAGGGGGCTTGGGGTTGGAAGGGAAGGCAGGGGGTCATGGCCATATCATCTCCTATAGAGGCACTGGGAAAGTCTTAGCAGGTGAACTGGATTTGCTAAACTGTACAAGAAAGGTCTCAGGATTTTGGCATTGGCTTGGAGATTTCGTTTTTAGTTTAAATAAATAGATTTTCTCTCTTAGCACTAAATATGACATCAGGCCTTTTAGCTAGATATAGATTGCTAGTAATGCCAAAGGACTGCGGTACTGCAAGACCTAAAACGAAAACACACAACCAACGCACAGACATGCGAAAGCAAAGTGTGACGGACATCCTAAAGGAAACAGGCAGCTTAGCTGAGGAAGAGAGAGGAAGATGAAAATAAAAGCTCTTTGGTCCTGAACACAGAAAACTTCACTCGTCAGTAGTTAAACCACAGCAGGGAACCAGACAAGACACACACACACACACACACACACACACACACACACACACACACACACACACACACACACACACACACACACACACACACACACACACACACACACACACACACACACACACGTCGGGACATTTCAATTACTGGTGCACAGGTTGACCTCGCCCTTTTACCAAGAAAAATAAATCTCTCAGAATGTACACCTGCTGGTGACCTCTGACCTCTAAAGGCTGCGCTGCGATTGGATGAGGGCTTGGCTGATGTTTTCGTATTTTCTTTTCCTTTCTTTTCTCGGAATGAAAGACACGAGGCCTGAGGAAAGTAGACTCCTCTGTCTGCTGACATCACTTTCAGTCTGTTTGCTTCTTTCGTTCTTTCTTTAGTTGCTTATTTTACTTTAATTCCAGCCGTTAAGGAAGACCTTGTGCTGCCCTGCGTTAGCAGACTAGCACACACAAACTCCACTAGACGTCAGGACTATTTTTTTACCCAGGAAAATAATTAATGTTTTCAATATATCAACATTTGGAATGTCAGGAATTAATGAATGACAATAAACCTCTTGCTTGTTTTCTGTAGGTTTGCAAAGCACTGCAACAAATAACACAACTAGGACTGAGTGAGGATAGGGTTACACACACACAAACACACACAGAAGCTGGGGTATAGTCTCAATCTCAATCTCGACCACGGTCCATCTATCTTTAGCCCAACACTATTACTCCTCTCTGGCAGCCAAAAAACCAAACAGATAGTTACAGTATCCATGACTACTCATGAAAAGTATCCACTAATCAACTAAAAACAGACACTGAACAAAATTAAATTTGCATTTAAACCACTATCCTTTCCTTTATATATATATACATATATGTGTGCGCTATAAATGGCAATCCTATGAATGATGAACG
Source organism: Clupea harengus (assembly GCF_900700415.2). Taxonomy (NCBI): domain Eukaryota; kingdom Metazoa; phylum Chordata; class Actinopteri; order Clupeiformes; family Clupeidae; genus Clupea; species Clupea harengus. The sequence continues at coordinate 5,591,081 of NC_045175.1, read as the reverse complement.
AAGGCAGGTGGAAAAGCTGAGGCCACTGAATGAACTGATGCTGAAAGAGAGAGAGAGAGAGAGAGAGAGAGAGAGAGAGAGAGAGAGAGAGCTGTGTTGCTGCTGCACTGGGCTAAAAACTGCACTGGGCTAAAACACGATCATTGCACACACACACACAAACACACCCACACACACACACACACACACACACACACACGACACACTGGGTAGCTTAAACCTTCTCCAGAAAACAAACAAACAAACAAACAAACAAATCAACCCTAATCAAAACTAAAATCAATAAAATAATGAGGCACTCAGCCCCTGGCAATTAAGGGATTGTCCTCGTCACCAAACAAATAAATAAACAAAAACATCAACAGTACTAGAACACAAAAATGAAAACACTGTCATCTGCATTGGCAACAAGCTGTAGAAGAAAAGCTGCTCTACGGAAGAGTTAATTTGAGTAGGTCTTTCGTTGCTGTTGATTTTTCTTGTTGTTGTTGTTGTTGTTGTTGTTGTTCCTTATCACAGTCTTCTATGAGCAGCCCGAGCGCTATTTGTAAGGGAGGCTTTTTTTCATCAGCACAGCAGCTACGCAGCAGGCATGGAGCAGCCACCAACACATCAGCGGGTACACACAGCGGGTACACACAGCGGGTACACACAGCGGGTACACACAGCGGGTACAGACAGCGGCAGCCTTGCGGGCATCCCGTAACCAGAGCGGGCAAGACACATGACGAGGACCAAACGCCAACCTCACGTGGCGTGGTGGTGATTTGGTTGGTTGGGTGCTTGTTTTTTTTTCTTTCTTAATTTTTTGCTTGTTTTATCGTTATTGTAGTTATTATTTAACCATTCTTCTTAGACGTCAATCCTGCAAGTCCCTGAAAGTGGCCTTTCGCGTGTTTGGATGAGTGGTGAGATGTGGTGGGGGGGGGATGGGTAAGACTATTGCAGTGTTTCTGGGGACAGAGAGAGGAGGGGAGATGGCGCCACCTGTTGGCCAGGGTGACCATTGTTACCTGTGTTCGTCCAGCAGGGTTCTGAAGTTATGCAACTCTTTTATGCTTGTGGATAATCTGAGGAAAGCGTGCACACACACACACACACACACACACACACACACACACACACGACACACACGACACACACGACACACACGACACACACACACCACAAATAGAGGACATTCAGTTCAGTATTCGAAAAGATATTTCTACTTTTTGCCTTTTCTTTCTCTCCTTTAGTATGCTCAGTTTGATGACTCATGAAGCCGTTAAGCAATATAAATATAGAAACAAATATCTAGTTTACATATAAACAGCTCTGTAGCGCGGACAACCTGCCGGACGCAGTGGCGGTTGAGACTCACCTGCTGAAGCCGTTGAGCAGGGCTACGATCTCCTGTCGGGTCAGCTGGAAGCCCTTGGAGGGGCTGTTCTCCGGAAGGTTCTTAATCTCCTTCTCCGAGAAGAGAATCTTCAGGGCAGTTCCCAGTCCTTGCGTCTGATAGAGGGAATAGGAAAAAGTGAAGTGGGTAGGAGGTAAAGTCAGAAAGAAAGAAAGACAGAGACAGAAAGAAAGAAAGAAATTAAGAAAGAAAGAGAAGGTTGAGTGAGGAGGGTAAATAAGAGGGAGTGGAGGTGTCAGTTCTACAGTCATCTTCAAGGAGTCTGTATAGACATGATGCTGTGTGTGTGTGTGTGTGTACAGACAGGGGTGATGTGACCTGAATGTGTGTGTGTGTACATTCAGGGGTGGTGGGACCTAAGTGTATGTGTGTGTGCGTGTGTGTGTGTGTGTGTGTGTGTGTGTGTGTGTGTGTGTACATTCAGGGGTGGTGGGACCTAAGTGTATGTGTGTGTGCGTGCGCATGAGTCTCACCTGTAGCTTCCCCCATAAGCGACATTTACTGCAGCCGACGCAGTCCATGATGCGAGAGATGTTCTTAAAGTGCAGCCTGAACTCCTCCTGCAGGAGCGCACACACACACACACACACACACACACACACACACACACGCACAGCAAGTGGGGTGATTTATTTGTGTTAATTAGTGCTGTCAGTTTAACGCGTTATTAACGGCGTTAACGCAAACCCATTTTAACGCCGTTAATTTTTTTATCGCGAGATTAACGCGATTTCTTTTTTTTATTATTTTTTTTTAATGATTTTTTTTTTTTTTTTAGATTAACGTTCTTTTTGGCCTCGCAAACTGTGTAGTAGGCACACGTTACGGTTTGAGTGAATGGTGAGCGCTATACGGCGAAATGGATGATAAAAAGCTTCTGAATGGAAAGTTTACTTTTAAAAGTTGTGTTGCGCAAAAGAAGCGAGCTTCACTGTTGTCTGAAAATTTCAACAGGCAGCTGGCTGAAATCAAAGAAGTAGTAGGCTTACCTTTTATTGGTAACCTAACTGTTACGGTTCATTGTTTCTGAAATAAGAGGCCTGACTGCTATGTTCCCAGCAAACTTGAAAAAAAGAAAATATTAAGCCATGGTTTAACTGCACTATAGGCTGAGTCCTTGTTTACCTGAAATGTGCACTTTATAATTTTATTTTGTACCGCCCTGTTTGGCAATGTTGGTTTTCAATAAAATAAAGCATTTGCTTAAAGCAAGCCAATCCACTTTTCCATGTTGATAAGGGCATTAAAATAAAAATTAAATGATGGAAAAAAATAAATAAACGAAGGGACATTTAGAATAGATACAAATTTGCGATTAATCGCGATTCATTTTGAGTTAACTATGACAAAAATGCGATTAATCGCGATTAAATATTTTAATCGTTTGACAGCACTAGTGTTAATATACTCCAAATTCAACAAACATTTAGTCTTATTATTGTATTATTTTTATAAAATGCATATACATGCATTGTGTATTTACATGTACAGTACCATTCAAAAGTACACTTTTTTTGTTTAGTACATAATTCCATGTGTTCTTTCCTAGTTTAAATGTCTTCAGTATTAATCTACAACGTAGAAAATAATAAAAATAAAGAAAAAACTTAAAAACTACAACTTTGGACTTTATATAGTTCATGTTTTCTGGAGTGCTCTGAGCTTTTCTGTCAGGCTTGCCAGCTAAAACTAAAGCAAATGGCCATTTAGCCCAAAATATCCCATAATACTCATGGCCACTTTAAGCACTTATGTGTGTATGTGTATGTGTATGTATGTGTGTGTGTGTGTGTGAGTGTGTGTGTGTGTGTGTGTGTGTGTGTATGTATGCATGTGTGTGTGTATGTATGCATGTGTGTGTGTGTGTGTGTGTATGTATGCATGTGTGTGTGTATGTATGCATGCGTGTGTGTGTGTGTGTGTGTGAATAGGAGGGTTGTCTTCAGCTGTTGTAACACGCAAGACTCACCTTCAGGATTTTGGCCTCTATCTTGTGTCCTGCAAACATGGACTTCTCGTCAAAGTGCATGGGGAACGCTCTAGAAGGAGAGAGACGAGGAGAAACAAAAGCTTACTCAAAGGACGCGCAGACATGAAGGGGGCACACTCACTTATAGGACAAGGACACGGACAAGGACGAGGACGAGGACAGAGAGACAGACGGCGCTAAGACCCTCAAGCAATTAGACGTTGATGTATGGAGATGCAAATCCAGGCTGAGCTTGGTCGACGGGCGAAAGGTTAAAGGTTAAAGTTTAGTTTAACGAATACACCGTAGCCTGAGGTGCACCTCCCCAGAAATGTAACTACGCGTCGTGGCAACGCAGAGAGTGTAGTTATGGAGTTCTTGTACGCAGACACACACACTCACAAGTATAAATGCTCACAATGAGCAGAGGCTACAAGGAAGGCTAACCCTTCGCACAACCATAAAACAGCCATGAGCTTAGCGATGCTGTGCCGAGCGGCTGAGAGAGAGAAATGGTGAGAGAGAGTACAGAAAGACTTGCACCAGAAGTTGCCTTTATAAACCCCACTGCCATTTTCTCTTATTTAAATCTATATGTGCAATCTGAACACATGACTTCAACATGTAAATCAAACATGCACATTTACCCTCCTCCACTCCCCTGTACTTATATTTTCATCAGTATTCAGCCTTCCCCTAACTTCATATTATGGGATGCCGTCATGGCGACCCTTACCTGGTCTCGTTGAAGATCCGCAGCAGCAGCTCCTTGGTGGTGAGGTCCTCGCGGATGTTGCCCGTGTACAGGTTGACGAAGGCGCGCTCGAAGTAGGGCGCCACCTTGGAGAGGGCGCGCAGCTCGATGAGGTAGAGGAAGTAGAGGTTCTTCAGCCGACGCGTGCCCTCACCCTTGGCCTCCGCGGGGTCAAAGCGCCGACGGAACTCCTGCACGTTGGGGCCCCACAACTCCTTCCCCCACCCCTCTGTTTGCAGAGCAGAGAGAGAGAGAGAGAGAGAGAGAGAGAGAGAGAGAGAGAGAGAGAGAGAGAGAGAGAGAGAGAGAAATTACATAAAGAAGATGAAACAGATTAACTTTAGGTAAAGACATTTTAGCTGTTGCTAAAGCGGCCTAATTTTAGGTGCTTAGTTTAATTAATTTAAGGCATTACTACATTAAGTAAGTAAAAAGAGCGAAGAGTAGGAAGAATTTTACAGGGGAAAGAAAAAGTAATTGAATTGAATTAATTGAATTGAATTGAATTGAATTGAATTGAATTGAATTGAATTTAATTGAATTGAATTCTAAAGTTGCAAGGCAAGTAACTAGCCACAAGAGAGAGAGTGAGATGTGGGGAGTAACATTACAGCAGATTAATAATAAGATGTGTGATTATGGCACAAATACTTCGACAAATTTGAGGTTTTGTCCAAAGCGATGTACAAGGGAGAGATGAGTCAAGCTATTAGCAATAGAGACCTAGTGTAACAATAAATACTATTTTTCATAAGAAATAGAAAAAAAGTGCAGGAATGTAACTGCTGTAAGTGCAAGCTCAAACAGTACAGCCATGTTTGTCACAGAGAGAGAGGGAGAGGGAAAGAGAGGGAGAAAGAGAGAGAGACAGAGAGAGACAGAGAGAGACAGAGAGAGAGAGAGACATAGAGAGAGAGAGGGAGAGACAGAGAGAGAGAGAGAGAGAGAGAGAGAAAGAAAGAAAGAAAGAAAGAGAGAGAAGTGTGGCGAGCTGCTGTGTGCAACTGAGGGGACGGCTCGCTGGGGCCTCACCGTCCAGCAGGTAATCGGCACACAGGTGGATGTTGATGCTGGTGTGCAAGCCGGAGATGAGGCGGTAGAACACTCTCTTCTCCAGACACAAGCCTGTAGTAAACAACACACATGTAAACATGTAAACAAAGACACTGTTGGAACACTGAGGAGTGTCCACATACCCTTCTAGACATAATCCTGCGCTGTATGTTGACAACAAACAAACAAACAAACAAACAAACAAAAGTAGTGCAAGCATCTAAAGCAAATAAATAGCTTCTCTTGTAACTCTAACAGTGAGAAGAAAGCACTGTGATACTGTGAACTACACATAGTAGATGATATAGCCGTCATAGTGAATGAAAAAAACAAAAACAAAAAAAATAGAGTGAGTGTGAGAAAAGTAGGGAAACGAGAACAGGGGACACAGAGGAGAGATGGAGTGAGAGAGTTAGGGACACTACCAGGGGACAAAGATGAAGAGGAAGTAAGAATATGAAAGGAAGAAAGAGAGAGGGAGAGATAGAGAGAGAGAGAGAAAGAGAGAAAGAGATGTCCTCTGAGGCCGCCACCATGAGTTGTAACCTCATCCCCCTCTCAAGCAGGCGTTTACAGGGGCAGCTAAGGACACCCGATACGGGGCTTTTGAGACTCTCTCCGTGAGCACAGAAGAGGCCCCAACAAAGATGGAGGGGAAACAAAACACTTCAAACACGGCACACTTAAGAGAAAGACCAACGCGTCTCTTTCATGTGGACCCAACAAAAGAGAGGTGAAAGAGAGGGGGAAACAGAGGACTGAGAGAGGAAGGGAAAGTCAAACGGCTACTCTGGGGGATTGTTCTAAAGTGGCGGCGGCAACTCTGCACAATAACGGAGAACCGAGCTGCCCGCTGGGTCTCTTTCAGACTCAGAGGAGGACATTCTTCCAGTCAAAGTCACATGGAATTCCACAGCATTGAAAGGAGAAGTTGATCCTGGTCCTGAGCTCAGTCAGAAAATTGCTCTCATTTAAGCTTTAAAAAAACTAAATCATGACTAAAACTAAACTGTGACAAAAAATTGTCGCTGGCAAAGTAAGCAGAAAGTAATATTTGACCCTGTGTCCAATTAAGACATTCCTAAAAAGACAAACAGCTCTGCATATTTAACAAACAAACAAACAAACAAACAAACAGGAAACTGGTAGACTCCGACAGAGGCTGCCTGATTGTATATTGACCAGCAACACCCAACATAAGCTTTACTGTGCAGTCAAAGATGGCGTTCCCTTTGTGCCCTGTAGATGGCGACGAGGAGGCAGACATTTAAAGTGTGCTTACCTTCGAGCCAGTTATAAAAGCCCTCACCTGCAAAGACAAAACACCAAACAAAAACATGAGCATACAGTTGAGTCGCGGGGAAAAAATACATCTGTCTGTGTTATGTGGAGGGTTACGCAACGTAACGCAAGACAACGTCTGATACATGAAAGTATGATACAGTGAGGGAAAAACTCACCATCATCATCCCCTGCGAGAAGTACAGAGTGAGAGAGAGAGAGAGAAAGAAAGAGAGAGAGAGAGAGAGAGAGAGAGAAATAAAAGTCAGATGTCAAATAACTCAATTATACAGTCAAGTCCCCACGAGACATCACCTCATGATGAGATTCTTGTTGCGTATGACCTGAATGTCACCATAGAAACACTCTAGAAGCGGAGGGACATTCTGATGAATATGCCCCGACTCTTTTAGTAGATTAAATGCACATGTCATATGATTTATCTGTCTCACCTTTTATGCTCGAACTCTACACGGTATTTTTCTATGCTTTAGTTTGCCATTAGACTGTTCTGACATGCAAATGGCGCTCATTGAATTGGCCTGAAATGAAGCTGAGCGAGTGGGCCGTTAAGGACACCTCATCTTGTGGCTGTCTTATTATCAGTGAGTGAGATTGAACTGGCACAAGGCCCACTCCTGAGTGGGCTTCAGAAAACAGCGGGTTAGCTTCACTCTCTCTCACACACACACACACACACACACACCAACCAAACACTCTCTCTCTCACCTCGACTGGGAGTCAGGGGGTTTAAAGGCCGGTACACTGATCTGGGCCTGCCAAAATAGAAAACAAGATCACACTCAAGAAGGTGATACATGGTGTGTTAGTGTGTGTGTGTATATGTGTGTGTGTGTGTGTGTGAGATATGGGTGAAAGGTGATTGATGGCTTGTGTGGGCAAGCACCACATAGACAGAAACCAAAGTGCGTGTGGGTGTGTGTGTCCGTGTGTGTCCATGTGTGTCCATGTGTGTCCATGAGTGTGTGCGCGTGTGTGCGTGAGTGTGTGCGCGTTTGTGTGCCTGTGTGTGTTTCTGTGTGTGTGTGTCCATATGTGTGTGCCTGTTTTCTTACTTGAAGCAGTTCTCCTCATAGATGCTGTTCCACACCCTCCAGGCCGAGGGGCCTTTGTAGCCCGTGTAGCGCTCTGGGTTAAATATCAGATCCACATACTCCGTATCAGGAGCCGTGTCATCTGGGGGGAGGGAGGGAGAGAGAGAGAGAGAATTAATGAGTGAGACAGAGAGAGATTGACATAGAGAGGGATGGAGAGAGAGGGAGAGAGATTGACAGGGAGAGAGAGAGAGAGGGAGAGAGAGAATGCCACAGCTACTGCTTCAGCTCTCCGCTGCTGTCTGTCTAAAGTGTTCTGCGTAAACAAAGACACTCCTCTTGAATAGACACAGCAGAAGAGGGGCGAGTGTGTGTGTGTGTGTGTGTGCATGTATGAGTGTGTGTGTGTGTGTGCGTGCATGTATGAGTGTGTGTGTGTGTGTGCGTGCATGTATGAGTGTGTGTGGGATCAATTTAGTGACAAAAAGATTTACAAATGCCCCGCGATTGCCAAACAAACAGAATGAGATTTGTAAACGTCCAACCATTTGCAAATATGCACACCATGTTTTACAAATACAAAAACACACCTCTCAAACAAACACAATGTGCTTTGCAAACACAAGACACCTCTATCTAAATATACAAGGTGTTGTGCAAATACAAATGGGACTCCAAATAAAGAACAGATTCCACAAATAGACAAACGTAGACAAAGAATGGAAATAAAAAAAAATCCATTTAGCATGTGTGTATAATCTCATTTGTTCTACAAATACACAGCAACCATGTCATTTGGGGATCAGGTGATTTTTTCCGCTTGTCTGAATTGCAAATGAAAACGCTTCTACGAGTTGCAAATGCAAAGGCCAAAACAGCAGCTGGCGCTACAGGGGCATCTGCCTTCCTTCTATGGCTGCTGGATCGAATGACTGGAGAACAATAAAAGTTGATTTGTCTTATTTTTTATATTAGTCAGAAACGATTTTGATTCGGTTGTTTAATTTTCTTTCCATCTTTGTTATCAGGTATGATTATAGATAGTTCTGTCTTCCACATTAAGTTAAGGTCACACAGATAGCTACACACTACAGTATGTGTGTGTGTGTGTGTGTGTGTGTGTGTGTGTGTGTGTGTGTGTGTGTGAGAGAGAGAGAGAGAGAGAGAAAGAGAGAGAGAGAGAGAGAGAGAGAGAGAAAAAAAAGAAAACTCTTGCAAGAGAGTTTTGTTACTTGGAACAAAAGCCGCTTCACTCACCATCCAGCTCACAGAAGTGGTCCTGGGCGTCATCATGACGAGTCCAGTCTTCAAACGCCTCTTTGCTCTGGTTGCTGTAGAGACGAGATGAGACGAGTCGAGATAATAAATCAAAAGGGAAACAAATAGACAAAAATGAGACCAATGCTTCCGCTACAAAGCAGTAACACACACACACACACACACACACACACACACACACACACACACACACACACACACACACACACACACACACACACACACACACACACACACACACACACACACACACACACACACACACACACACAAAGCAGTAACTTCCCTCAACATTGATACATCTCTGAGCCTCACTGTTCCCAGAACAGTTCATATGACACGGCCTGGCCCTATCTTTTGTTTGTTGAGCTTGTGTTGTTTATTTTGCTAATGCCCGCACCACCTCCACTCTGCCCACTCAAATTCCACCCACTCCTCTCCACGTGTTTACTCTTCCTGAAACATAATGACGTAAGGGTTCTCATAACGACATAAGGGTTCTCCAGTGGTTACAAGGAAAAATATCCATTGTGATGACTAAATGCTTTTCTGCACCCCAAGAAGGTGTTTTCACAAGAAGAAGCTATCAATTTGACCAAATTCCTCAATTCCTCCTTCAATCAGGAGTTTCGAGTAGAACCTTTTATTCTCAAACAGAAAGAAGCTAAAGAACTAACAAACAATATAATGCTATGCACAGCATAGTGTGATGTGGTTCTCTAGGGTAAGGACACCACACAGGATGTCTGATTCAGTGAGGTGTGTGTGGAGCTAAGGGTTGGTGAAAGGCTCTTGAGCTGAGACTCGGAGTGCAGTGCAAATGTGGTGCCTCTTTACCTGAGCGTGCTGTTTATGGCGCCCAGATTCTGAGCCTGCTCACAATCCGACAGGTCCCCCAGTTCCGTGTTTACCACCTTGGAGTACTGCCGTGTCAAAGGGAGAGATGGAGAGACCCACCGAAAGGAAAAAAGAAAGGAAAATAATCAATGTTTGGTTGATCGCTCACCTTTGTTACGATGCTCGAAGTCTGGGGCAACCCTGTGAACAATCCCTGCGATGTGTATGTGCACTAATGAACGCATTGCGATGTGTATATGCACTAATGAACGCACTGCAATGCAATGGGCTTTCAAAACAATTTCAACCAACAGGCTCTATACCGTCTATAACTATAAGGTATGTAGGTTCAAGCAAGACTAAAATAAAAAGATCTCACAGAGGAGCGGATGTGGACGTGAGCTAACGCTGGGAAACAAAACAAATGGACTATTTCAGGTAATGTACCAACTACTACTAAACGTTTGTAATAAACACTGTTAACAAAACCAATGGACTATTTCAGGTAATGTACCAACTACTACTAAACGTTTGTAATAAACACTGTTAACACGTGCAGTAGGCAGATAACGGAGTGCTGACGTGTGTAATAACAGCACGCCAGCGGACTTGACCTTGAGAGCAATCAGATGTTCCCGATGTCCCAACATTAGAAGCAAACACAGGGAGTGCGGCCAAATGTAGCCGGCTGCTCACCACGTTCACAACAGGGAGGAAGAGGGGAGGGGAGGAGAGGGGAGGAAAGAAAGAGAGAGGGAGGGCAGGGGGAAAAGGAAAGGGTGAGAAAGAGAGGAGGTAAAGAGAGAAGAGAGAAGAGTAAAGGAAGCAAGGGATGGAGGGAAAATGTAGCCTGCTGCTCACCACTGCCCCCCTTTAAAGGAGGGGAGGAGGAGAGGAGAAGAGAGGGAGGAAAAGAAAGAGAGTGTATTAAAGGTAGCCTGCTGCTCACCAATGCCCCCCTTTAAAGGAGGGAAGGAGGAGAGGAGAGGAGGAGAGGGAGGAAAAGAAAGAGAGAGAAAGTGAGTGAGAGATGGATGGAGAAAGAGTGATAAAAAAAGGAAGAGAGGAGGATAAATTAAAAATAGTTCTTAGTTGAGGAGCGAGAGCTAGCCTACTGCTCACCATCTTTCGCATGATGGCAGGAGAGGGAGAAGGGGAAAAGAGGAAAGAGAGAGCGGAGAGAGAGAACCCAGGAGAGACCAGGGGAGGGTTGAAAGGAAAGAGTGAGAGAGAAATAAAAGAGCGAGTGAGGGATAGAGGGGAAAATGGAGAGAGATGGAGTATGGAACATGAGAGAGAGAGAGGGAGAGAAAGAAAGAGAGAAAGACAGATAGGTATACTGACAGATCGTGAGTCAGAGATGGTGGGAAAAATGGAGAGAGATGGAGTATGAGAGAGGAGAGAGAGAGAGAGAGAGAGAAAGAAAGAGAGAAAGAGAGAGAGAGAGAGAGAGAGAGAATATGAGGGGACGTGGACAACCACTAAAGAGAAAGACACAAAGCACAAAACGATACAGACAGAGAAAGAGAGAGACAGAGAGAGACAGAAAGAGAGTGAGGAAGAGGGGAGAGAGAGACAGAGAGAGATAGAGAGAGAGAGGAAGAGAGAGAGAGAGAGAGACAGAGAAAGAAAGAGAGGAAGAAGGGAGAAAGGGAAACTTCAGACTTGTCAGAGGCTGACTTTAATTGATGACGCAGCAGGCCTGGGAGAATGTTCTAGAAATGAGGGTGCGCGGTCGGCGGGGTTAGCGTAAGCTCCATTAGCCACAGCAGCCGGGACTAAAACAAACAGAAGCAGTGCACACACACACACACACACACACACACACACACACACACACACACACACACACACACACACACACACACACACACACACACACACACACACACACACACACACACACTCGCGCACACTCTCATACACACTTGCACACGCACTCTCTCACACACACACACAAACTCTCTCACTCACACACACATCCACTCTCTATCTCTCTCTCTCTCTAGTTTGCTATTTCTGTCCCAACCACTCAACTTCATAACCAAGGGACCAGCAACCCCCCTCTCTCTTTCTCTCTGTTACTCTCTTTCTTTCTGTCTTTCTCTCTCAGGCTCTTAGTACCTCAGGGAACACTAACACACACACACACACACACACGGAAAGAGAGACACACACACACACACACACACACAGAGAGAGAGAGAGAGACACACACACACACACACAACACCACTGTGTCCTGACGCCCCCTGAGGACATCTTGGTTGACGAGGCCGTGGTATTTTTTATTTTTTTAAGAAAAGAAACGAGGTACTGTGTTCCCTCATACTTGCACCAGCTATGGTAGTGGAATGCTTGCCACGTTTTGGGATGACCCTCTCACCTCAAACTATGGATGTTACTGTAACTAAAAAACTGTAGTTGTGCCTCTTCCACTTCTCCCTTTTTAACCACTGGCAGCCACCACTAACCACTGTTTACAGGGAAGACTGGCTGTCCACGCTCTCTAAAGTGCTACATCACTGCCATTGCAGTGCACTATGTCCAAGGGCATACTGGACCCCATCAAAGCCAGTATAGGGAGCACGAGAAAGTGCACACACACCTTATATGGAGCTTGTCGGTCTCAATACATTCTTTGTTAAATGTAAAGCACACATTTATTAATAGCAATGACAAAAACATATTATTATTACTACTATTATTATTATTATTATTATTTAGAAAAAGTCAAAAACCATAGTAGTAGTTATTATATATTATATTTTTTACTTTATATATATATATATATATATATATATATATAATACTTATTTATTTAAGTGCTGAATATACTCTGACAGGAATGAAATATACCACAGGAAAGTCATCAGGAACAGTTACATGTTCTTAAATTTGGCATATTTCTCTGAGATCCTTCCCTCACCAGCGACGACTGTGGGTCTTACTAACACACACACACACACACACACACACACACACACACACACACACACACACACACACACACACACACACACACACACACACACACACACACACACACACACACACACACACACACACACACACACACACACACACACAACTGTGGGTCTTACCTTGTTGTAGTTGCCCGACTTAATGCCCACCGGGATCCTGCTCTGTGGGGAGAGACAGAAATAGCAGCGGGTCATCATCAACTCCAGGTCTCCTGAGGACTCCCAGAACACCCCTCTAGCTCCCGCTAGACTACCCCGCCTAGTCTCTAGGTACAATATAACTAGTGTCACAGGGGGGGGGGGGGGATGTGACTGGGGCAATTTGCGGCATAGAACACGCAGTCCAGTGAGTACTTGTTTAGGGAACTTGTGTGTGAGTAGGTTGTAACATGCGACACAGCTAACGACCCCAGCACCTGGATTCACTGTTGCCCCTTTTCCGCCAACAGGGAACGGGTTCCGTTCTGGTTTGAGCACCAAATCTTTAAACCGTTCGGAGCATTTCGACCAAAAATAAATAGGTTCGGAGTCTGAGATGTTGGGTCCAGCTTGAACTGTGATGACATCAGTGGACGTGTCATTTTATAGTTTGGAGAGGAACCAGAACGCAGCAATCTTCAGAAAATAATAATAAACAAAAGCTTGGTGGTAATCAATGCGATCCACCATCTTGCTACTACTGTTTACTGTTTACATCAACACCCTGAGTGACGCAGCCTTGATCACAATGGTTCCGCTAAAAACTGGTGGAGACGCAGGCTGGCTCAGAGGTTCAAAGAATCCTGAACGGAACCGGGTCAAGAACCCATTCCCTGTTGGTCAAAAAGCGGTGTGGCAGGAGAGGTGAGGTTACTCTTGATTTGCTGACAAAGTATAGGCTACATAGAAAGTGTAGGTAGAAATAGAATGTGGGACTGGACTCATGTGATGGTTTAGGGCTGTGAAATGATTACAAATTTTAATCAAATTAATCACAGGTTTCTGTGGATTAATCATGATTAATCACATATTACCAATTTTCTCGGTATGTTTTTGTGAGAACAAAAAGATTTATGACAAAAGACGGATATATACATTTAACATGTTTTCTTTTTTTATTCATAAAAAAAACCAATGGTGCTGCAACTCAGCAGTTCTTTAGCAGTTCTCTTTGCTATTCCATATGGAACATTAATATAATCTTCATCCTAAACAGAATTTGGGCTTCTTAGCCATTGTATGGTTGAATAAAACATTTTTCTTTTCTTTTTAAATCAAACAGAAATGATTTGGGCTTCTTAGCCATTGTTTTTATAGGATGGTTGAAAATGTTTCTCTTTTTTGTCAAACAACCATTAACCACACCATGACACAATCTAATGCCTCTAAAGGCCCTAGTGGTCGTTTTGTCTTCAATTGCCCAATTGCTTGCAACAGTTTGGAACTGTTCTGTACATGCCTCTGCAAAGTGGCGCTCTTCTGTTTTCATGCACGTTAGTGTAAACGACTTTAACTTCCATTTCGTTGGTGATTAGATGTGCAGTTACACCCAGGTAGTTATCGTTACTCACAGAGGTTCAGTGATCCCCTGTCAGCGCCACATGTTTCGTAGCAGCCAAGTCATTTTCCTTTTTTTTCTTTTCAGCTTCGTACAGCTCGTGGATTTTTGTCATTATTGTGCGTCTTTGCGGTGCTTTGATGCTCGAGTTCCCCATTGCCACTCGCAAAACTTTGGTGAACCCCTCGTCCTCAACAATATTAATCGGTCTACAGCTTTTTGCAATCCATTTGGCAACAGTGCTAGCCAACTTGTCACAGGCAGATTTAGTCAGAGGCCTACGTTGTTAAGTGAGGGTGGTTTGGCGCATTCCACTTGAACTCCCCTCGCCGACCAACCCATTTGCTACGGTGAAACGAAAACGTCTTACCGCAGAGTGTACATATCACTTTGGTTTTATTGAATGTTCCATCTTTTTTTTTTTTTGAACACGAACTTCCCATCCAGAAAGTCCTCAGGTTCATCAGAATTATCCATGTTGTTTGTTTGTTTGGAAGGCAGCTGCCGTCTGACTGCATTAGAAACGGCGACTAGTGCAGGTTGGGTGGAATTGTGGGTATATTAGAAGCTCATTCTGTGCATGAGTTAAATGCGTTAAAAAAAAAATAACGCATTAATCCTGTAATTTAATCACAACGCGTTAACGCGTTATTTTTCACAGCTCTAATATATATATATATATATATTCACACACACACACACCAACACATGTGACATGTGACCTACATGCATGCCTGTATGTACTCATGCAATGTCTGTGTGTGAGTGTTTGTGTAGTGGTGTGTATATGTGTTTGTATAAATTATGTGTATCAGTGCAGGTGAATGAGAGTGTGACTGACTGAGTGAGTGAGGCAGAGAGAAAGAGAAAGAGAGACAGACAGAGAGAGAGACAGAGAGAGAGATACAGAGAGAGAGAGAGAGACAGAGAGACAGACAGAGAGAGAGAGACAGACAGACAGACAGACAGAGAGAGAGAGAGAGACATAAAGAGAGAGAGAGAGAGAGAGACAGAGAGATAGGTGAGGAGGAGTAAGTGGGAGTAAGTGGGAGTGTGAGGGAGAGTGAGGGAGAGTGGGGGTTGTAAGAGAGAGTGAGGGAGACTGACCTCCGGGCAGGGCTCCACGTGGCAGTCTTTGATGGAGCACTGGCCATCCTCCGCCCAGAAGGGACATGGACGCTTCAGGTTCACCTGCAGAGACGGGAGGAGGGGAAGAGGAAGGAGGAGTGATTACTTCACAGACAGGCAGTGTGCGAGAGAAAACACACACAAAAACACATGAACACAGATAGACACACGGACAGACACCAGACAAACAGACAGACACACAAAAACACGTGCACACAGACAGACACACACACAGACAGACAGACAGACACACACACACACACACACAAAAACACATGCACAAAGACAGACAGACAGACAGACAGACAGACAGACAAGTAATGACTTAAAAAAAAAAAACAGATTAGTCGACCTTTACACAGACCGACTTTCAAAATGGCGGAGTGGTTTTCTTTCTCAGGGAAACTCATTACACGTTTCCTGAGGTGGCTTCCGTGCCCCTTATCACTCTCGAGAGCATGTGCTCTTTCCTGTGCTCTGCCACATCATAACAAGAACTGCCACATCAGCCTCCCCACCCCCCCATCTCGACTCAACACTAGAGAGCTCTCCGGTTATGCATGACAGGTCGCTTGTTTAAAGCAGCGAGCTGTAAGGAGGGTGTTTTTCTTTTTTGTCTAAACCTAACAAACTTACAAGGTAACAGCCAACATGGCTTACCATGACCAAAGCAGCACAGCTGGCACTAACTAAACCTAACTAGATAACAATAATAGTATTAAAAATAATAATAATAACTGTATTAATATGCCATTTATGAAGCATAGAAGCACAAAGGACTTAACATCCCATACATATATGTTCACTTTTGTATTGCATATATGCTAACAGTGTGTTAACACAAATAAATATTAACAGCTAGCAGGTTAACAGCTTAGACAGCTAGTGAGAATGACAGGTGTAGTTATTAGTTCTTCACATGACCACATAACAATTCTAGGATGTTACTTAAAAATAAAATACAACTAAAAACCTGCATAATAAGCCCTTAATAACGTGAGGTGTGTGACAGACTACTTGTCTCATTTTAATCGATTTTCTGTGCTACTTTACCCACCTTCACTTCTTAAAGCAACACAATTGCCACTTTTTGAGGTTTGTTTTATTGGTAACTTGATCTGGTATGCTCTTCCAGCTCATTTTGATGGCATATGAGATATGATCAAGTGAACGACAGATAACCCTGTCATCCCCACTAGCCATCCAGGCTGTGCACTAAGTCGTCCCACTAGCCACCCAGGCTGTGCACTAATAGTCCCACTAGCCACCCAGGCTGTGCACTAACACCCCACAGAAAACTTCGGAAAACGCCTTCTCAGCACAACACGCCAACAATATCGCCAAAAGACACCAGTTAGCATGTTAGCAAGCATTTGTCAGTACCAGCAGGACTGTTGGTGTTGTTTGCAAGGTTTCTGCATGCTTTTTAGGCTGTTAACTCACTAGTTTTAGACCAAAACTCCACAGAGCTGCTTTAACAGCTCCAGTTCATTGCTAATATTTAATAATGTTTATTCCTGACAGGTAAACAAAACATACCCTATTCATGCTGTCCTTGAAAATTTGTCTCTCCAAATTTGAAACTTGTAATAAAACATTACGTGGTCTTGGTCGGGATTTACATACAATTCAAACCTAAATGTAAATGCAAACAAAGGTCACACTAGGCTCATGTCTGTGACACACAATAGAGGTATTGTTTGTTTGTTTGTTTATTGAAATGGACACCTGCCCCGGTGGAGACTGGAGTCGCTGATGGTTTAACCAAATCTTGTGTTATGGTTTGAAAAAAACAAAACATGATTTCCTGATTTTGAAATATTAAATATTAATGCTATGTGCATGCTATGTGTTTATCTCTTTCCTCCAGCACCCATTATGATGGAGGTTAAAGAAAACAAAAACATATACACCAGACATGGAGTAAAACTACAGTATTGTCCAGCTGAACGTCATTCATTCCTCAGGTTGTACCCAACGGCTACACCACATGGTGCCCAAAGCTACACGTCAACCACACATGCAAATGAACACACAGGCTGGGCATCAAACACTCATTTGCATTGGCTGAGGAGTACAGTGGGGGAAAATGGCCTCCGCTCAAACTCTAAATAGCAACATCAGCTAACATAACAGTCCTTAAAGGTAGAGTTGCCGATTCTGGCGAAAGATTGTTCATATTTGAGCTTAACAGTCAATCAATTAACTCCTCTCCCTTCCGTGTTCCCAAAGTAACATGCCGATTGGCTGGAATTGTCTTTATCTCAGTCCGAGCCACTATGTACGTTTCCCATCTACTGAGCCAACAGTGTGTACGAACACCAGAGTGTATTTGAGCACAAACACTAACAGACGGCAAGAGGACCGTGAGGAGTAATTCACTCAATGAGGTTTTACTGGAACCTTGCAAAAACACTTGAAGCACCAATTATTCTCAAGTGTGTCTGAGTCACAGTGTAAAAAACTTGAAGTAGGATTGAAATAATAGCAATAAAGTAGTTTAGTTTAATCTGGATTGTACTATATAAGGTGAGTCACTGAACACCAATCATGTGGCTGGATGTTGACGGCACAACTTGTTCTACGGAACTAGTTGTTGCTTATGAAATGGCATCAGGCATTGTCCTTGCATCCCGAGAGTGCACCCCACTGACAAGCAAAACTAACACAGGTGATACACAATGCTATTCGTCAAGTCACTTTAAGTGACATAAGACTGGGTTTCTAGTTAAACTTGTTGGGCCAGAAATTGAAAAGTTAAGACACCCCATTCGCAATATGCTATGGGATTTGAATGAGACCTGGCTGCCATCTTGTCCTTCAGGCAGAAGAGGCGAACTCACCCTGTAATACCTGAAGAAGTCCTTCTCTGTGAGTTTCCTTATGAGGGGGTAGAGCTTGAAGTTGTTGAAGGCATCGATGCTCTCGATGTCGCAGAAGCAGTCATCCAGAACGCCAGTCAACTGAATGAGTTTGGGACAGAGGAATACTGAGGTGTTACATTTAAAAAGCTCTTCAAAACTAGTTCTACAAACTAATCTTAGAGACAGGACTTTGGTAAAAAAAAAAATTACAAATATACACCTTCAAAAGATAAACTATAAAAGTAAAAAGTTTTCCTCAGTATCAATATACTGTAAACTACTCCATCACAAAACATACATAGGGCTTATAAATAAAACAAAGGTTAAATAACTATTGACCTGGTCCACAACAGGCCACCTGGCAACTAGTTGACATCCCATATGGTGCCGAACCCCCTGTGCTAGGCTATGCCTCATGTTTTACATTCAGATCAAGTGAAGCTGACACACTCGAAAAGAATAAAAAAGCAATAATTTTCCACTGACATCCAAAATTGTTCCTATAGCTCGACTGGTGCTAACAGCTATCTGTGAAATGTTTTAAGTCAAATTGGAAAACAATGGCTACTAAATAAATTACTACAAGTATAAATGCACTGTCAAGCCTTAGCCTTGTGTGTTCTTCAGATTTGCATTAGACATGACCAGCTGCTGGGAAGGGAACGCGCTGGGCAGAATACCTGCCTGACATGTGAGACCAGACAACTGCATAAATTATTCAATCCTTAATCAATGCAACAGGTCAGGGGGTAAAATAACTAAATAAGTAAACACATATCTAAGTTAAAAGTTATTCTTCAAGTCCCTTTTGGCCAAAGACGGCTTCTGAGACGTTATGGTGTACAGTAAGTTTTCAGGTCTGTCATATGGGCAGTTCAAAGTAAAACAAAGTCTGGAAAGTCTCATTTTAAATCAAAGACAAATCTAAAAATGAACAATATAACCACACAACATCCCAGTCTGAGATCTACAGACAGACACAGCATTATTAGGAACAATTTACAATTCGTTCTGTGAGGCTTCGGCTTTTAAATTACACATCACCGCTACGAAGCAAGAGGAGCTCGTGCTACCGCTGTGAAACGAACCTTAGCATGCAGTAATCCAAAATAAAGGATGTGCAGTAACGATGTAGTCCATGAGCTACAGATATTTCCGGGCATGTCGTAAATACGGAACTTTTGCCGCTTTTGACTTCAGTCCGTTAGTTCAGAAACTCTGTTGCCAGTCTCTCTCTCTGTCCCCATGAAAACCAAACTTACAAAACACAGGCCTACGTCTCGCTATACTAGTAGCTGATGCCTTGCATTGCGAAGCCAGTGAGGGGCTTTGAGGCATGGGTGAGGACGTGCCAGAGGTAAACGGTCTACGAGGATGAGCTGTCACTTTGGGGCCACTTGCTTTTCCTCGTGCCCATTCTGTCCCTACAGGCGCCGCCTCCAAAACAAAGATGCACGTTTGTAATCATCATGCCAGTTCTGAACCCGCCCCCGATCTCCGTGACTTGTAGTTTTTGTTCTAGTAAAATGCAATGGCCACGCCCGTTTGAGTTCAGTGTACAGGACTACACACCCCGTGGTCATGGGTAATACGATATCCCCTTGGTCCAATCAGGCTAGACCACGATTTACAACTACAAGGGGTGCAATGTTAAGATGTTTCGCATTTGAGATCGATAAAACAAGCAAGTATTATGAGAGCAAATATTAAAATAACCAATTGTAGGTAACATTAGGCTACATAACACAGTAACATCTGACATTGTTTAAGATACTCTTTTAAAAGAGTAGCAATTGTCTTCTTCCGGTCATCAAATAGCCTACATTTAGCTATCAATTTAAAGTGTTAAAACTCCTTGTGGTGTAACACTCAAAAAACAAGGAACGGATTTAAACATCTCGTGTAAATATTCAGTTAAAAGTTAAGCGGTCTGCTCTACATGTCGTTCTACAGTTTAGTGTGACAGGCCAAGAGATAGAATATGCACGTAGCTGATGATTTATATCCATGAAAAAGTACACGTTAGTTTTAATAATGGCAGTGAATGCTTGCTGAAAAAGCTCAAAGCTGTTATCCTACATCCTACAATGACTAAAGAGGTTTTTGTTTCATAAGAACGCACATCATTACAACTAAACTAAGCTACCTGGCTATTAACAGAGCCCGTCTAAGTCAACCAGGAATGTAGACCATGAAAATTACGTCAAATGAAGGTGACAGTGGAAAATGCGAGAAGACTGTAGCTAGCTAGCAAGCCACCCATCCTACTGGCTTCAACCCCTCTAATATCAAAACATCTGACATATTCTGTTTAAGTATAGACTACACATACAGACACGTGTTCTGTGTCTGCCACAGAGCATAACTTACGTGGCAAAAACAGCTTTGCTCTTCGTTGTCGGATGCACTTTTCTCGGAATGATGGTTCTGTGGCGTGTTGCTTATAATGTTGTAGTGAAACCACCCCACAACAAAATCTCCAAGGAGTAGCCACAGTAAAACAACCAGTCCTGCGTTCCAAACTGTGACTTTTAACATTACTGATGCACAGAAAGCGCGTAACCGTCACGTTAAATATAAATACAAATGACAAACTGAACCACAGACTTCTAACTAATGGTTTAACTCACGTTAGCTGGCTATACCTGGCTAGCCAGTGCTAAAGACAAGAACTCTTACGTCTTTACAGTTGCTAGGGCTAAACTACTCTGTTGAATTCCGTCATTTAGATTCTGGTGTTCGGAAATATTGATCTATTTCCAAATTAAAATACGAATATGCCTGAAAACATTAACAATAGTTGTACGGTCTTGCTTCCACGGTTATATCATTCACACAAATGTACGCAAGTCTATCAACATCCGTACAGTCCATGTTACGGCAAGCGCAGAGTTATTTGTTCGCGTGACCAACAAGATGTGACAAATAGTGTACAATAGCTCCCTCCACTGTTCTTAAGTTAATATTGCACTTTGTATGTTGTGTCGCAGAATTTAATCACGACCTTTTTACTGAAACATGCCTTTTCTGCTTTAGTGTTTAGTGTTTCTGCTTTAATCTAGGACTTTTTGCACGTTATTAGGGTACTGAAAGACAAAAGTGTATGTGCCGATCTTCAATTAGGCTAGGCCTATTTGGTGTATAATGTAATGTTCTCTTGCTTTTAAATACAAAAATAGCCTACAAGATCACAAAGATCACTCTTAAATTCTTACAATATCACAAAAACTACAGTGACAGGGAAAGATTGTTAAACCAACTTTTAGTGAAGATGACCTTATGAACACACAGTTAAAAATGGGCTACTTTCAAATAATTGTTTTCCCTTCAACATTTAATTCAAGAACACAAGCCTGCTAAATAGTTATATACATTGGAAGAATCAGAGTCAGTTTTTGAATACTCAGTGACTTGACAGCCAGCCTTTGAAGTGGGCTTGGTTAGGCTACTTCTGAATCGGGGCAGGTTAGGGTTAGCTTCGGCTCAACAATCACGTAACCATGTTTAGAATACTCCATGTTAGTCCAGTCGACAACATTGCCTGGCCTTGAAATTACACATTTCATATAGTCCTTAATTTCGCTGGGTGAAAGCACGGTGTCACACATGTGAACATCAGTAGCGTGTCCATAAAATGCGTCATACACGTGAAATCCACCCGCGTACGCGTCTTGGTCTTGACCGAGCATGATGCTTGGGGTTCCTGCGATCGACGCGCCAGCCTGAAGCGCTTTTCTCGCGCTCGGTCTTCCATTCACCCAAATCTGAGCCAGACCTGTGCCACTGTCCCAGGTCACGCAGACGGAGTGCCACTGGTTCAGCCCAGTCGGCAGACCGTAGAAGAAGACGCCCTTGTCTCCGATGTACAGCCTATACCTACCATCCCCTCTGAAGAATACAAAGCCGTCAGCGTGTGATGGAGTGGCCAAAGAAATACGGAGCCTGTTCCTTGTTGTAGTCTGAGAGGAACCTCAGACACACTGTCACAGAGAAGAATATCTTGTTGAGCGCAGGAGTCACTTTCACGTGGGCAGTGTTGGATTCCACTGGGAAGATGATCACTTTCCCCGACATGTCTGGATGCAACATAACAGTTTTTTTTTCAGCATTTCAGCATTAAAACAAGTTCATAGAACAACCCACGTCCACCACAATCACGTTATTTTGAAGGAAATATATTATTACTTAATATATTATTTTCATTGTTCCTCAGCAATTACATTATTTTTGTTATATCTGTATACACATTTTTCTTTTTGACCAAATACATATCATACTGCATTTTACATGTTACAAAGAACATTTAAATAATCTACCTACCCTGTGGAACAGCATAGCAGCCTGAGATCATTAGACAAATAATTGCCAGTTTCATCATCTCTGACTCTTAATTCAGTGCAGAAAGAGCAGTTATGGTTCTGTCAATCCATGCAGCTTATATTTAATTCCTTATCTGGTTTTAGAGTCAATCTTATCATCTTCTCACAAAAGCAAAACATGTGTTGGACATGAATGTGTTGTTTTCACTTTAATTGTTTTATGAGGTTAACTGACCTGAATTAGCCTGTTTAGATTATACTGATAAGTAGATATCCTTTGCTACAGTACACGTATGCTACAGATATAATACGGTTGCGATATTTATCTCCCCCCACAAGAACACCCACAGATATATTTCATCGTCATTACATTCACTTCAGGTAACTTCTGTTTTGAATGGATTTCAAAATCTGTTCAAAATGCCCATCTGGTGCCATTGTAAAGCAACCAGAGGCCAATGATCTGAATTTTCAGGCCATTAGATCAGATTTCAATCTCAATAATAAATTCAAGTGTCAAGTCTGTGAGGTTTATTGGTCGAGAGCAGAGTGCAACAAACTGAGTTGGATCATGAAGCAACTGAAGCACAAGTGCAAGCAGTCTCTCTTTATGCATTTCTCTCCCATCTTCAGCCTTTACCAAAACCAAACATCACTACATGACTGCATTTGTATAGCTATGTCCCCCGCCTTGTCAAGGTCAGGAATGATTCTATTGTTTTGATCCTTCAGGTTTTTTTTTTACTAAAACTTGCTATCCTGGATCCCAGCCCAGGGTCAGACACGAACCTTTTTCAACTTCTTGTGCCTGCTCTGTTTTCAAAAACTTCTTCCTCCTCCCCTGCTTGTCCACATAAGTGTCATTATCATATTTTCTCTAACGGGAATCTTCATCACCAAGGGCCGAAGTTGAGATAGGGTCACATGAACTATTCTACTTCCTTTTCCCTGGGCCTTTCCCTATAAGGTGATTGTTCCGGCCCCAGAACTTGTGCTGTATCTAGGAATGTGCTTGACCCTTACATTCAAGCCTTTATATATACAGTATATTATTGTTATATATACAGTATATATATATATATATATGAGAGCTAATACAGAGGTTAATTGAGAGCTGAAATCTCCACAGATCTTTGGCAGTATTGACAGTAAAATAGGTCGAAACGGAACCCATGTGTACAGTCACGTGTAGTTTTCACTATTTAGCCTTTTGCAAGATTGTAAACTTGGCTTATCAGGAGTGTACCGACTCTGGGTAACGTGAATGTTTATAGCCTGGGCATGAAGCTCACACCTCACTGTTTCCATGTAAGTCATAGAATAACAGGTTACAACATTGGTATAACGCTGAAGTAAAATGACGGTGCAATGGATATTCAGGCTTTTTGGATGAGTGCTGCTTTTATTCAACAAACAAAGCAAGCGCAGAAATCATACAACAATCATCAGAATTACTGGTATTATTGGTAATCTATTCCCATATTTATCCTCTGTCTAAAGGGTACCAGTGGATTGAAAAAAAAAACAGCTGCATGCATCATCTTGTATAGGCCTACATGTTTCAATAAGGTTAACAGTCCTGTTGGACGTTTTCCTTTATCTGATTCTCCTCTATCACATTCCCATAAGTGGTATACTCAACTGGTTGCCAACTTATCAAATTCTCGTCATGATCTCGCACGGCGAAATCACTCCCACGTGTGCTCGTCCGTGAACTGTCCGATCAGCGCATCATTTTGGTTAAACGCACCTCCATACGCATCTTGGTCGTGACCGAGGATGAGATTCTAGACTTATGGGGGGTCATATCACCAATACACACGTGGATTAGTATGTATTTTGAAGGCCAGAACAAATGTTAATGGTATTATCAGATTAGGAGTAGAACACAGGTAGGCTGTGATGAGACTTTCACGTAAACAACCTACTGGTACATGGCTGAGAAAAATACTTCCTTGTCTTGCCTCTTGCGTGCCTTTTTTCCTTCTTGAATTATTTTATTACTTCTGAGAAATTGTTTGTTCAGCAGAATTACTGACGGCAAATTGATAATAGAATTAGGCCTATACACTGATGTTAACTCAATCTCTCTTAGCCTATGACATGAGTGGAGCAAGAACAACATTGATATCATCACAGGAGGAGACTTTTTGGAGCATACTGCTTTTATTGACAAGTCTGAAGAAAAGGCAAATGCTTTCATAAAACATTGCAATCATTTTGCATGTAGGCTAAACCAAATATAGAGAAAACAAATAGGCCAAAGCCATCTAGTAAACCCCATTCAGAGATGAAGACGTACCCGTGAGAGAGCCGTCTTTGAAGATGAATTTCCTAGAGCTGGGCTTGCCATTCACCCAAACGCCAAAGACCCAGTCTCACTGGGGAATCACAAAGCAGACTAGGCCGCTAACAGGCTGTACTGCAACAGCCATCTGACCCATGCAATTGAAGAAATTTGGTCAAAACATGAGCATTATATAGATATGCTGCAATATTGAGCCATGGAAAAAAACAAGATTTTGAAAGATGTTTAATCATTCAGTTATGGATTTTATTGAGTAAAATCCAAATGAAATCCAAATGAAAGAAGTATTGTTAACTCATAGACAATCACTGTTCAAACAACCCCCAGTCAGCAGGACTGTTGGAAAGAATGAACCAAACTATTAAAAACAAGTTGAGAAAAGATTGAATA
Organism: Clupea harengus; assembly: GCF_900700415.2. Classification (NCBI taxonomy): domain Eukaryota; kingdom Metazoa; phylum Chordata; class Actinopteri; order Clupeiformes; family Clupeidae; genus Clupea; species Clupea harengus. The sequence continues at coordinate 5,565,922 of NC_045175.1, read as the reverse complement.
TACACTTGCAGAATATATGGCAAAAATGTGAATTAGCAAAATGCTCTCAGAACTCTCTCTGCAGGAACCTGTGAGGCTGAAATAAAGTTGAAGCCAGGAGACTAGGTCCTAATCAAAAGCCTCAAGAGAAACACTGGCACTAGCCCAAGTGGGACGGACCATACCAAGTACTACTGTAAACACCTACCTCAGTCAAGATAGCTGAGAGAGCCACCTGGATACATCGAACACATTGTAAACAAGTAAGCTTGCCTTTGACAGAGACAGAAGGAAGGAGCTGTCTTCCTTTACAGTTTCCCAAGGCCCGGCCCCCTGAGACAGAAAGTCCAACTTACAAAGGGGGGTGGTGTTTTTAGAGACCACCCGTCTCAAAAGTTGGTGAAGCAAACAACGCTGCTGTCCAGTGGGGTAAGAGTGGTCTAGTGGAGACTGGGGGGAAGGCGGTCCTATCTCTTTGACACACACTCACATGTAGACACACACATGTAAACTCCTCCAAAAAAGTTTGGAAACGTTATTTCGGTCGATCATTCCTCCCCTTTAATAAAACCAATTGGTATTGTATTTTATGTCGTTGGTAAGCCTGATTAGTCACCTTTACAACAAGGTACAACTTGTAAGGATCGTGTATTCGTGGAAAGAGCAACACAGCTAACCGTGTGGGTAGCGGCCCAAAAAAATTTGCCAAAATCCCCAGCAATATTCTTCTGTTGGTATTCACTCTCGTTTTGAGTTGCTTGGTGGATTGGATGATTGCACTCTACACATATTGGCCATTTTTACACTTTATTAATTTTACACTGTCAGGGACCTCAGTAGCGTGCGGAAGATCCTTACGCAGCCACAACAGCTTGGCACCTCCTCCTCATGCTGGTCACCAGCCTGGTCACACACTGCTGTGGGATGGCATCCCATTGCTCAACCAGGATTTGTCGCAAGTCAGCCAACATGGTTGCGTTGGTCACTCTGGCACGTACAGCATGGCCAAGCTGACCCCACAAGTATTCAATTGGGTTGAGGTCTGGACTCACGGCAGGCCATTCCATCCTCTCCACTCCCAAATTCTGGAGGTATTCTGTGAAGATCCTGGCTCTGTGGGGGCGAGCGTTGTCATCCTGGAGGATGGAGTTAGGTCCCAGATTCTGTAGATATGGGATACCCACTGGCTCAAGAATCTCATTCCGATATCTCACTGCATTCAGATTGCCTTCAATGATGACAAGTTCTGTTTTGCCTGTGAGAGAGATACCGCCCCACACCATGACACTGCCCCCTTTGATAAATAAAATGTAAAAATGGCCAATATGTGTTGTTTTTTCCTTCCTTATTACTGTGGGAGAGCGCAATCATCCAATCCACCAAGCAACTCAAAACGAGAGTGAATACCAACAGAAGAATATTGCAGGGGATTTTGGCAAATTATTTTGGGCCGCTACCGACACGATTAGCTGTGTTGATCATTCCATGAATGCACGATCCTTACCAGTTGTACCTCGTTGTAAAGGTGACTAATCAGGCTTTCCAACGATATAAAATACAATACCAATTGGTATTATGAAAGGGAAGGAATAATCGACCGAAATAACGTTTCCGAACTTTTTTTGAGGAGTTTATATCACACTGAACCTGACACTTATCTGAACGTGATCTGGATCATCTGACAGCTCTTGTTTCTTTTGCCACAAGTTCTGGTTGTTGTTCCACGAGTTCAGGTTCTGGGTCTGTCCCACTCACCCTGCAAGTGCCTGCTACAAACAGCCGTGACATTCATTCCTCTTGATGGCTTGAATCCATACTCTCTTGCGATCCTCATCACATGGAAACGAGTGAAAGATTAAATAGGGCTTTTTGTATTCTGTTTGTACACAAAGGTACACAAAGCCAGAGCCTCTGCGTGACGTCGCTGTTATTAACTTTGTATTGATATGATGATATGACACGATGCGCCGTAGCCGGTATATGCTAGGCTTAAGTCACTCATGTCAGTAACAGGGCCCCAATAGTCCTACTCAGGGATGGATTACCGAATGAGCCTACCGACACCAGGGGCCCATGAGCTCAGGGGGCCCCAAGCCAGAGCCTCTGCGTGAAGTCGCTGTTATTAACTTTGTATTAATATGATGATATGACACGATGCGCCGTAGCCGGTATATGCTAGACTTAAGTCATTCATCTCATTAACAGGGTCCCAAAAGCCCTACTGAAAAACTAAAGAATAGCCTAAACATTCACTTTGAAGATGTCACAAGAAAGAAACCATCATGATACCTTTCAAGTCAGTGTTTATCCCCTCAGTTCATAAATTATCTTTTGAATTCAAACCTTAACTCGGTGTGGTCTCCCTACTATGTTATTTCCACTTTGAGCCGTGTGGTTGTAACGATTACTAAAGTTATTCGTTTAATTCATGTAACCAAAGTCTCTGCTGGGGGGGCGGGGGGCTTGATCCGTCCATGAAGAGAGGTGATACTAGTCCGACTAAGCAAAGATTCGAATTATACCATCATGTAAACCAGGGGTGGGCAATTCATTTCCCCAAGGGGCCACATGAGATAGTGGGACTGTTGTGGAGGGCCGGACTAATAGGCTGAACTCAATTCTGCTCAATATAAGTTGTATCTCTTTATAAAAAAACATTAGATTGTATGGTTTTGACTAACTGCTACTGGTAAGAGTAGATGTGACATTTAGGCTATCAAAAATGTTTGGTGCAGGCATAGTAAAAACGCCAACATTATTTAATCAACATTCACCAAAACGATTTTTAAAAATGAGCATGTTTTTGCAGTATTAAAGGTGTTCCCAGACGATCAATACACATGGCACACACACACACACACGAGAACAAGCTTGCAATGCAATAGTATAAGTATACAAATTAATAGTAATATCAATTTTTATCAGCGCAAATGGTCGCAGGCACGCCCACACGCACAAATGTAGGCCTACGGAAATAAAAAAAAATCTCCTGCTTATGATACGGTTACTTGCCAAAACAATAGAAGACATTTCTCCAAAATACCTCTTTTTAATGATTTTGTTGCTGTTCTTCATGCTGTTCACCTTCTGACTTCAAGTTTCAATGACTTTCAGTTACGTTAAATGACTGGACTACTTGCGTTGCGGAATGATGTGAAAGATGTGAATTAGAAGCACAAAACCCATTGCCAATGACAGCAGTCATACATTTTGTCATACATTGCAGTCAATATAAAGAAATTACAGACCTGCGAACGTTGGGATGGCCCATTCAAATTAATGGAACTTTTTGGAACATTCTGAAGAGCCGTATAATAAGTACAGGTATTTACGTTTGATTCCTAATTTACAATTGACCTCCGCAGGCCGCACAGGGACAGCCAACGGGCCGCAAATGGACTAATAGGCTGAACTCAATTCTGCTCAATATAAGTTGTATCTCTTTATAAAAAAACATTAGATTGTATGGTTTTGACTAACTGCTACTGGTAAGAGTAGATGTGACATTTAGGCTATCAAACATGTTTGGTGCAGGCATAGTAAAAACGCCAACATTATTTAATCAACATTCACCAAAACGATTTTTAAAAATGAGCATGTTTTTGCAGTATTAAAGGTGTTCCCAGACGATCAATACACATGGCACACACACACACACACGAGAACAAGCTTGCAATGCAATAGTATAAGTATACAAATTAATAGTAATATCAATTTTTATCAGCGCAAATGGTCGCAGGCACGCCCACACGCACAAATGTAGGCCTACGGAAATAAAAAAAAATCTCCTGCTTATGATACGGTTACTTGCCAAAACAATAGAAGACATTTCTCCAAAATACCTCTTTTTAATGATTTTGTTGCTGTTCTTCATGCTGTTCACCTTCTGACTTCAAGTTTCAATGACTTTCAGTTACGTTAAATGACTGGACTACTTGCGTTGCGGAATGATGTGAAAGATGTGAATTAGAAGCACAAAACCCATTGCCAATGACAGCAGTCATACATTTTGTCATACATTGCAGTCAATATAAAGAAATTACAGACCTGCGAACGTTGGGATGGCCCATTCAAATTAATGGAACTTTTTGGAACATTCTGAAGAGCCGTATAATAAGTACAGGTATTTACGTTTGATTCCTAATTTACAATTGACCTCCGCAGGCCGCACAGGGACAGCCAACGGGCCGCAAATGGCCCTTGGGCCGCACTTTGCCCAGGTCTGATGTAAACACACTGACTGTTGTGAGTCAAGAAATATCCCCCTTTGGACAACAATCTTGAATTAAGATTTATAATTTAATATTTCACATGAAAATAATCAAATTCTAGCCTATTGCGCCATGGCGCAACCCACTTTCATGTCGGCATAAAAATGATGCCTGCATCTCTCCTGTAAATACTGTCAACGTCATAAGTTATAATAAGTGAATTAATATTGGAATTACTTTATCGCGTCTATTGCAAGGATAAACTAATAAATGGAGATATTTACATAGGGTTACATTAGTTTTCTCTTTTCACAATAGCAGAAAAAGTGCGGGAAGGGTGACAAAAGATGGGGAAGTGCAGAATAATACTTACGTGCTGTGGGCGGTGCCGGTTTACCAGACGGGCTGTACCTTGCTCTTCAAAGTAACCAACCCTCGCCTGATTGATTTTGAAGGGAGATGATTTGGGATTCTATTCGTGGCCAGCTTGAGTGACATACAATGACACGCCCATAGAGAGTTGTATATATTGGCGGTACATCGTCTGACCTTCACTACAGTTTGAGTTTCAAACTAGAAAGCATCATGCCTGAGCCAAGCAAAGTCCGCCCCGAAGAAGGGGTCTAAGAAAGCCGTGATCAAGCCTGCCGGCAAAGGAGGTAAGAAGCGCAGAAAGTCTAGGAAGGAAAGCTATGCCATCTACGTGTACAAGG
>NC_045175.1:5448304-5560369 GCF_900700415.2 Clupea harengus | reverse complement strand
AAGTGAGCACATTTACCACAAATATTCAGAACACACAACAGCCCAAAAGAACAGCCCACAATACAATGAAATTCAACGCAACTTGTAGGATATTGCAACAAAATCCATAGAAATGTCTAATGAAAATATATAGACCCAAACGTCTGAGTTTAGGAGTCTTGTCATGCTGCATCTCACCTTGTGGGATGGCATAGCAGCCGGAGGCCAAGAGAGAAATGAAGACTGATGTCTGCATCTCTGATCAGTCCTGTGAGTAGCGACCAGTACTGATATGTAAACAAGTTTACAGTGTCTTCGTATTTATGCTATATACTATATACAGTGGGGAAAATAAGTATTTGAACCCCTGCCGATTTCGCAAGTTTGGCCACTTGCAAAGAAATGTGTGATCTATAATTGTAATGGTAGGTGTATTTTAACAGTGAGAAATAGAATATCAACAAACAAATCCAGAAAACTGCATTTTATAACATTTATGACTTTATTTGTATTTGATGCAGAAAATAAGTATTTGAACCCCCAAGCAAACAGCAAGAATTCTGGCTCCCAATGACCAGTTATGTGCCTAAGAAGCACACAGATTAGTCCTCATTAGGCCTAACAAGGTACACCTGATCTCAACTGGTGACGTGTATAAAAGAAACCTGTCCAAAGAATCATACTTCACACCTTCAACCTCACCACCATGGGCAAGACCAAAGAGTTGACCAAGGACGTCAGAGATAAGACTGTAGACCTGCACAAGGCTGGAATGGGTTACAAAACCATCGGCAAGCAGCTTGGTGAGAAGCAGACAACTATTGGTGCGATTATTCGTAAATGGAAGCAACACCAAACAACTGTCCATCGCTCTAGGTCTGGGGCTCCATGCAAGATATCCCCTCGTGCGGTATCGGTGATCATCCGAAAGGTGCAGAATAACCCCAGAACTACACAGGGGGAGCTTGTGAATGATCTCAAGGCAGCTGGGACCACAGTCACCAAGAAAACCATTGGCAACACACTACGCCGTAGTGGTTTGAAGTACTGCAGAACTCGCAAGGTCCCCCTGCTCAAGGAAGCACATGTACAGGGCCGTCTGAAGTTTGCCAATGAACACTCGAATGATTCTAAGGAGGATTGGGAGACAGGATGTGGTCAGATGAGACCAAAATCAAGCTCTTTGGCATCAACTCGACTTGCCGCGTTTGGAGGGGGAAGAATGCTGAATATGACACCATCCCCACCGTCAAGCATGGAGGTGGAAACATTATGCTTTGGGGCTGTTTCTCTGCCAAGGGTACAGGACGACTCCACTGCATCGAGGGGACTATGGATGGGGCCATGTAAATGTGGAATATTGGGCTTGAACCTCATTCCCTCATTCCCTCCCATTGAAAACGCAACCTTAAGGATTTGGAGAGGATCTGCAAAGAGGAGTGGACCAAAATCCCTCTTGAGATGTGTGTAAACCTGGGGACCAACTACAAGAAAAGTCTGACGTCTGTGCTTGCCAACAAGGGTTATTCCACCAAGTACTAAGTCATGTTTTGCTAGGGGTTCAAATACTTATTTTCTGCATCAAATGCAAATTAAGTCATAAATGTTATAAAATGCAGTTTTCTGGATTTTTTTGTTGATATTCTGTTTCTCACTGTTAAAATACACCTACTATTACAATTATAGATCACACATTTCTTTGCAAGTGGCCAAACTTGCGAAATCGGTAGGGGTTCAAATACTTATTTTCCCCACTGTATATATATATATTAAACTTTACTTCTAAATTCGTTAATCATTAAAATGTGTAGTGAGATTCTAGACTTTTGGGGGGTCATATCAACAAAACACACATGGGTTAATATGTATTTTGAAGGCCAGAACAAAGGTTAATGGTATTATCAGATTAGGAGTGGAACACCGGTAGGCTGTGATGAGACTTTTCACATAAACAACCTACTGGTACATGGCTGAGAAAAATACTTCCTTGTCTTGCCTCTTGCATGTGTTTTGTTTTGGCATTTCTGGTAATACAATTATATGATATGTCTATCTTGAATTATTTTAGTACTTCTGAGAAATTTAAACTTATGTTAACTCAATCTCAGGTAGCCTATGACATGATTTGAACAAGAACAACATTGACATCATCACAGGATGAGACTTTTTGGAGCATACTGCTTTTATTGACAAGTACACTCAAGAAAAGGCAAATGCTTTCATTAAGCATTGGAATCATCTTGCATGTAGGCTAAACCAAGTATAGAGAAAACATATAGGCCAAAGCCATCTAGTAAACCCCATTTAGAGAGGAAGAAGAGGCTCTGCAGAGAAAGAAGATGAACCACACACTGTAGTTTCTGTGTCTTTTGTCACATTAAGGTTGTACTGCATAGGGAAAAAATCTGGGCAATATGGTGCTGCATAGGGACAAAATCTGGGCAATATGTTCATTCTGAGCAACTATAGGCTACAAGGATAATCCATACTGCTAAACTCAGAGCTCCACCTCAGTGGTGAGTATGTGCAATCTCATGAATCATAGTGTGACCACTACAGTCCTCAGAATCACAACTCACACAACAGTCACTGTCACCACACAATGGCGTGTCATCATCACTTTTGTTCCTTACATAACTTCTACATGATTTTGCTGAATTACTGATGTTATGTTCTCAATAATTGTGTTGACCTCTCAAATGATAATTAAAGCAGAAGAGGTTTGGTCTAAAACTAGCGCGCTAACTACCTAAAAGCCATGCAAAATCCTTGATAAAAACTTGTAGCCACTAATCCTCGATTTTTACACTGGCCTAATAGTTGTGATTTGTGGCCTGAGTAAATGTGATCATTCTATTCAGGAAGGGTACAGTCCTGCCGGACATTTTTATTAATCGGCCCCTCCTCGATCACATTTCCAAACATGGTGTAATCTAATGCTTCCCAGTTGATCACGTTCCCACCTTCGACAATCTTCTTCTCGGAGAACTGCGTGATCTCGCATGGGGAGATCACCCGGTCCCACATGTGCACATCTGTGAGCTGACCAATCAGCGCATCGTTTGAGCTGAACTGGCCACCGTAAGCGTCTTGGTCTTGACCGAGCACGATGACAGGTGTTCCTCTGAGAGACCCGCCCTTGAAGAGGGACTTCCTGGAGCTGGGTTTGCCATTCACCCAGACTTGGGTCAGGCCGGTTGAGGACTCCCAGGTCGCACAGAACGAATTCCACCCGTTCAACTCGTCTGGGAGACCCCAAAAGTCTGCCATGGCGCTACCAATGTACATCTGGTGCCGGTTACGTCCCTGCTTGCAGAGCAGGAAACCGTTGCTGTGGGAACGGGTTGCCAGGGAGAAAAAGGTTTGCTCTCTGTCTTTGTCAGGGATGTCTGAGAAGTACCTGAGACATACGCTAGCTACGTCAATTCCCCTGCTCAGGTTTGGGTTTAGCTTGACGTAACTGTCTGCCGTCTCTGCACCAAAGGTGAATGCCTTTCCACTGGCGGCACGTGTAATTGTGAAGACAGCAAATGGATCTAAAAAAAACAAAAGGACACACATACAGGCACACATGAACATAAAGGAGGGAAAAAAACATGACAACACCTGACCTCTGAAGAAGGCTTGACTGAAATGGCTTGTATATAACTGAGAGGGATGTTTGGTGTAGGCCTAAAAATGCCCCTAATTTTAGATAAAGGTTTCTTGTTTTAACATGACCCGTGGGCAGAACTTCTTTTTATGAAGGTCAGTTTAATTTCTTCACCCAACAGGAATACTGATTGTTACTTTACCCCTACATTATCATCATGTTTGTTTCTTTATCCCTACTTTATCATCATGTTTGACTATTAGGGGAATCACTGGCCTTCCCAGTGCTCATAAATCATCTTATCTCCCCACTGGTGAGGAAATGGGGAAGCCAGCACAAAGGTTGAGAACCTGCAAACAGGCAAATTCATCTGTTGATGTGATTGCTCAAGTCCACAAACACTTCCAAAAAGCCTCTCCACCTAGGGCACTTCTGCACGCCCCGGTGTCTTGATTTATTCGGCCCAGAGCTCCTCACTTGTTGAATCTTGTTTTCCCCTGACACAAACAACAGCGGTGTAACTCTGCAACTCCTCAACTCTTGCTAAATGAGATGGTGGGACAAGCCCTCTGTGCTTGATAAACTGACATGTGTAGCAAGGCAAACAAAGATACTCTAAAAAGAAGAAACTCTTTGAGTGTTCCGTACTTGTTTGTGTGGGACTAGATTCTTGGGAATTTAAGACAGTGTGGGAAAAAAGGTTCACCAAATATGTCTTAAAAGTCAACCATCTCAGGGCCTCTTCGTGGTCAACAGATGTAATACAGATGTGACCAATTTCAAGGTGTGCACACACATGCTTTTGTCAGTGCAAAAGACAAACAATGGGACAAACTTTTCAGGCTTAGCTCATCCCCAGTTAGTAAGCCCCTTGTCCCTTTGAGTGGAGCTGTTTCAACATATCTAGTTTTCTGGATTTCATGCACCAGGTGAAACATCATGCAATACACATAACTATATTAGTTTAAGGCACAGACATCAATACAAATAGACATGTTAATAAATGGACATACCGTCTGAACAATTCTGTGAGTCACTTTTGCTTGTAATCTGGTCCTCCAAAACCACATTTCCACGGATGGTGAATTCTAAATCATGCCAGTTGATCACGTTCCCCTTCTCAAAGCCCTTGTTTTTGGAGAAGTTCTCAATCTCACATGTGGAGATGACATGGTTCCACATGTGGACGTCCGTAAGCTGACCAACCATGGCGTCATTTTTGTGCAACCCGCCACCGTACTCATCCTGATCCTGACCGAGAACGATGAAGGGTCGCCCCACCAGAGAGCCGCCCCTGAAAACAGCCTTTCTGGAGCTGGGCTTCCCATTCAGCCAAATTTGGGTCAGGCCCGTCTCGGAATCCCACGTCACGCAGAATGAGTTCCACTCATTCAGCTCATCTGGTAGACCCCACAAGTCCAGCTTCCCCCCGCCAATGTACATCTGGTGCCGGTTCTGGCCATATTTAGCCAGCAGGAAACCGTTGCTGTGTGCCGGTGTGGCCAGAGAGAAGAAACTCTGGTCCTTGTTGTTCTGCGGGAGGTCGGTGAAGTACCTCAGGCAGACGCTGACTGCCCCCAGGTGCTCCAATATCTCGGCAGGCTGCAGCTTCACGTAGCTGTTGTCCGTCTCCGCTGGGAAGGTGAAAGCCTTGCCTCCGAGATCTGTGAACAGAAAAACAATTTTACTGTCAATTTAAAGCTTGGTCAATTGCTTGGCAATTACAAACAATCTTGAGTGCGGAATGTGCAGACTCTTTGGTCAAAAACAAATTATGAAATATGACCAAATATGCTTGAATACAGATGCAAAATGGTTTTGTTTACAGACTCTTTAAGTGTAACACAAAAGAAAAATAAATATCACACTAACTATACTCATTAATATGTGTTTAAAGGCTCTCTGAAAATTGCCCACAATAAAATAAATATCACTATCTACACAGATCTTGTGGAAAATGGACCAGTTTCATGTTAGGATATTGTCATAAAAGAACAGGAGACTCACCTTGACCCTCTGCGGAACATCTCTGAAAGAATAAGCAAAGGAGGCTAAACGTCAGAAACCTCATATTTCCTTATTTTGTATCCCAATCTTCTAGTGCATGAGTGTCCCCCAAGAGTACCAGTCAGACCCACCAGTTTGAATGCACTGGAGGCTGAAGTGCTGGCAGGTTGCTTTATAAGGTGAAGAAAAAATTTGACAACACCCTCCGGATCAGTTTCGCAACACACACACCTATCTACCAAGAATATGACTATATTTGGCTCTCCTGAATCATTAGTCTGAGGAACACTGTCAGGGTCTCTGAACAGACTTGCCCAAGCAGGGCCACACACATCAGCATTTGTTAGAGCTCTGTTCAGCTAAGAGTTCTGCTGTAATGTAACCAACCCCAAGCCAGGTTTCAGACATCTTCATGCTCTTAAAGCATTAAACCTAAATAGAGGGCTTTACTTACTTTTACCCAAAGTGCAATTGTAAGGCTCCAAGTTGCAGGCAGAGAATCTTTGCATTGTAAAACCCAGATGGCCTTCTAGTTACAATTACTCTTTGGGTGTGGGTCAGTTGTTTACAGATAATGTTTCTAAAAACATTCCAGAACTGCATTCTTAACTCTACCCTCTGTCTCTGGTTCTCTCCTTGTGTTTTTCCACACAAGGGTTAAACTAAGGGCAGGGAAATTGAATTAAGGGTACTGAGTGTTGTATTGCATTGTAAGGTGAAGATTTCTGTGTCATGTTTGGGTTCATTTGAATAGTCTGTCTGAGTGGTACATTGGTCTCAGTCCTGCAGCTGAATAGATAAGTTTTAACATAGATCTCAGAAACATGGGAATTCTGGTCTCTGTGGTCTGTAGGGAATCCCCCTCAGGAGGTGTGACTGTGGGATCCCTATCAGTAAACACCAAGTTCCAGATGTAATACTAAATGAACTTGGTATTTAGGAGGAAGAGGACTTGGAGTATTACTGTAGCCAGAGACTCACACACTCTATGGATACTACTCTAGGCATAATTCAACAAAACTGAGTATAACAATATGAAATATCATAAAATAGTAAAAACGACAACGACAACAACAACAACAGCATACTACTACTACTTATAATAATAATAATACCCACACTATGATTGTAGTTAAAAAATGTCCGGCTGAAACAAAGCTCTGTTATTTGTGTTGCTTAACCTCCGACCTTAAAGAAACATCCAGCTCTGTGCCCAGGGGTTACTGTCTGTTTACTCTTTTTGGGGGGCGGGGGGTGGGTGGGGCCCTCACCTAAAATTACACTTGGTAGACGCTACAGCTCAGTAAGCTATTTACTAGATCAGGGTTCAATCGACGGAGAGTTGAAAGATATCCATGTTTGGGACTCTGTTCTGTCCTCAGAAAATTCAGAAGCACATGGACTATGAGCCAGAGAGTGAGCCCTTTATCCCAGGCAATGTTGTGAGCTGGAATGTGTTGAATTATGAAGTAAAGGGCAAGCATTACTTGCTTAGGGAAGAGAGTAAATGTGGGTAGATTTTGGATGCAAGACTTCTTTTCTAGATTTAAGGGCGATTGTGTAGGATTACGAATGATAATTGATCTAGCAACACATGATGTCAAACCGTATAATGTTAATTTAAACTCATTGATCTTATTTTGTTGTAATGTCTCGCAAGAATGCCAATAAAGGAAGTATCAATATCGAGTTCCCACATATTATTGTGTGTTGAATCTGTCCTTTCTTTGAACATTGCACAATCATTATTTGAAAAATAAATACATTTAGCATATTTTGAAAATGTTCTGGATGTGCAGTGTTGGCAGTCTTGAATGCTCATGCTGGTGTTTCAGAGGTGAGGTACATTGGCAATGTAACTCTGAAGGCAACAAACACAGAGTCATTTTCTGAATATCGACAGAACCATCATGAACATGAACCATTTCAGAAGAATTTGAGAATTTGATTCTTCTTCTCTTGTTTTAAATGAGAATATGTCTAATATTAATGTGCAGGCATGTTTTAAAAAGAAAATTAAAAACATTTTTTTTTATTTTTTTTAAGGATAGCAGTTTTTATTTTATTTAGCAGTAATTTTCTTGATTTCTCGAGTTTTCGCCCCAAATCAAGAATCTATTACTTCGTTGCTGTGTGAGTAAAACATCACTAAAGCAGGTGCATTTTGCGTTGATGTCTCTAAGAGCACATGGTCATCATATCACCATACATAATGGCTGCTCCTGCTGGATGAATAAAGTCATCAACCTTTTTAAAGTGTTTTTCTTTCCATTCAGGGGAACTACTGCCACCTGCAGTTAGGCTACATCAACTAAATACACTCCTGCAGGTGTTCTGCCTTTAATTGAGGTCAACTAATAGTCTTTACATTATTTTTAATATTTCAAAAGACATTATGCCATACATAACATTTAAAAAATATTGCAGGAAGCTAACCTGTAAGAATGCACAGCGAGACAGAGATGTCCATTTTTAAATGCAGCTCCTGTGCCCCATGCACTGCACAACCACAGGAGTGCCCCTTTATTGGAACACACATGGCCACTGGAACACACACCTCAGGAGTGCCCCTTTATTGGAACACACATGGCCACTGGAACACACACCCCAGGAGTGCCCCTTTACTGGCCACTGGAACACACACCCCAGGAGTGCCCCTTTATTGGAACACACACCACAGGAGTGCCCTTTACTGGCCACTGGAACACACACCACAGGAGTGCCCCTTTACTGGCCACTGGAACACACACCACAGGAGTGCCCCTTTACTGGCCACTGGAACACACACCACAGGAGTGCCCCTTTACTGGCCACTGGAACACACACCACAGGAGTGCCACACAAAACCACAGGGCTATTCCAGAACTCTGAGATGAGAGAAACTCTGGGTTTTACATTCTAGAAAAGAGGTAACTCAAACTCTGAATCAGGGACAACAGTAACTGACTCTCTGAACCTAAAGTACTTGCTGGAAGGTTTTCTTGATCAAACCCTGAGTTTCTCCCCATCTCCTCGCTCCTGCTGAGCAGCTAGATATTGGACATGAAGTGTCCTTTACTCATTTACCCGTCAATGCCAGATTAATGTACACAGCCATACGTGGGTAGAGGATTTTGAGACCCTGAATAGATGTGTTATCATTCCTTGATGACTATACCCAATCGAACATTACCATTTTGTAAATAAAAAAATCTTCGATAATTGCTTTAAAAATTCTTTATTAATTTATACCTCTTCATTACTTTTTCTCCGCCACAATAATACGCTAATACAATGAATACACTGATGTGTATATAAGTATAAAAAATGATACATTAATTCATTTAGAAAATCACTTTTATCCAAAGTGACATACAGCAGGTCTACAGCACTGGATGATCCAGGCCTGTGTGAGTGAGTACAGCATTAACAACATTTCAGGTTTCAACACAAATTCCTCCTGAATGCAGGTCTTGAATAAGAAAGTGTCTCAGAGTTCAGCACAGTCACAGATGACACACAGTGTGTGTAGAGATACAATAGATATAGGAAGGAGTTATGTCCTCACTGCTCAACATTGGGTCAAAACTTACAAAAGCATAATTAGGCGACTATTAATCATTGTCAAGAAAGGATGTGAAGATCTCTTTCAGTTGAACTGTGAAAGACTTGTTGATTGTACCTTTCAGAGAGTTTTTTAAACCAGTTGTCGTGTTTTAAACATTTAAAAGATGAGTGTTCAGAACGTTTGAACATTAATGATTAGCCTACAGTCAAACTCTAGCAAAACCAGCTCGGAGAGAGCACCAGTTGGAACATTCCAACTGTACAAAAAAATGCATTTATAACAAACATTTTATGGAAGCCTAACTAGCTTATTAAAAATCCTATTAAATGGATCAAAAATCCTAAATGACTGTTTTTGCTTTACAAAAAATAAAAACATAAACATAACTTTATGTTCCAAAAAAAAGGTTTTCGGTTTAGTGTTATATATTTAGTGTTATTTTATAGTGTAATCAGTTGTCTTTGGTTTAAAGAAAAATGTTTATCACTCAAAATTGTTGTCATCTTCAATTTCAGGGATCACCTGCTCGAAACACCAGTTGGAACATTCCAACTCTACGAATAATGCCTTCAACATTTTATGAAAAGCTGGAGATTAAATTGATCAAAAATCCTAAATGACATTGCTTATGCTTGTCAAAAAATGTAAAACATAAACATAACTTTACGATACAATAAAATATAATTTGTACAATACATACAATTTATTTTGCTTCGAACTGTAGTGGAGTCACACAATGGAAATCCTCCAGGCAAGTGCAGATGCTTCAAACAGTCCAGTGTCAAATGTTTGTCATTCTGGAGAACTGATGTCCTCCTCTTGTAATTCTGATCCAAGTCCAGATGATTCTATTCGCCAGTCGCACACTTTTCTTCTTGCTTGTTCAATCTCATGCTCATCAGGTTCTGATTTTAAACCTGATGAAGGAAAACATGAGCAACTGTAAAACAAACAACCTGTTCGGTGAGAGACTTGAACCTGAACATTAGGACTTGAGAGGTGGGCATGCTATTAGCATCTGATGCTAGCACATACCTTCAGGCACCAGTACCCTCTGTATCCACTGGCAACAAATAATTCAGTTATGACACGGCGTGTAAGACAATCACAGGCCATTCTTGGAATACATAAACAAAGGCCCTGATGACATTACCAAGGCCAAATTAGTAATTTGATTTCAGTAAGACTAGTTCTGCCTTTCACAGTGACTAGTAACACCTCTTTTGACACACTAGTAACTGCACAATGTACTTCCATCTTTTTCTTAGTTGTATTTTTACCTCTTCTCTTGTTGGGGATTCTTGGTTGTTTTTAAATATTATTCAAATGACCTTACTCTCTCACTTTGACCCTTTTATAGAGATGCACAAACTATGTAAAATAATTAGTGATAGACTAATAATAGACTTACACTAAGCTTTATGGCTACCGACTTTTAAAAAGAGGAAGCCTTCGTGATCACTGAGTCATGAAACTGAAAAAAGACTAACCATGCGCTGTGTTCATCTCAAAGACCATCCCCCAGGTTCTCTCCATGACGACCGTCTCTCGTCTGCCCCATTCCCGCTCAAGGGTCTCCTTCACCTTCTCCAAAAGGTCAGAGTGCACCTCACTGGTCTGTCCTGACAGTGTTTGTACCTTTTCTCCCGTTAGATGTTTTTTATGACCAGACTCTGGGGTGAAACAATAATTGGTAGTCAAGTGTTGTAGTCGATGCCAATCATTGGTACTAATAATAAAGTGTGGCACTGAATGAGATAATCTGACTTTAATGTCAACTTACTAAGAGCACAGGATAGAGTATCACTCTTTGCTAGTGATGGGTACTCCCTGTGGGTCGTCTCTGAAGGTTCATTTGCTTTAACTTTTAGAGTAACACAAAACAAGGTGTGACGTTATCTTAGCATTTTACATAATCAAAGAAATATTATTCCCAGATAGTAGTTCATACAGTACTGTATAAGGCTTGATCTGGCAAAGGTAAAACTCTGATTTGGTACAGATATGACTCTTGCTTGACATTGATCAGGAAGATCAGGACTGAATCCATTGAACATTCAGATCCTCAGTAGATCCTGACTAGTACACTATATTCTTCTCCTAGATAAAAGACTAACACACTATTAATGATTGTACACTCACAGTCATGAAATTCATCAAGGCTTTTTTTTCCTGTGATGTTCCTGTCAGCTGATTGTGTCCCTAGTTTTTTTATCTCTTCCTCCATCTTTTCATCCATACGTTTCCACTTTTCATCCAGCAAGTTTCCCATTTCCACATCCAACCTTTTTGGTTCTTCTGAGGTCTCCTTCGCCTCAAAGAGCTGGGTATCAGAAGCATAGGAACTGTTTCCTGCAACCATCTCTTTGATCTTCTCCAGCAGCTCTGTAACCTGGGACCCGTCTCCTCTGTTGATGTTGTCAAAGACGTGATATCTGTTCCCACATTTCTCTACAAGCCACTGCAAAGGTTGTCCTTCGCTCTCTATGTGTTCCTCGATGGTCGTCTCTCCCAGCAGGTCTCCACATGTGAACAGCACTATGGTGTGTCTCCAGACCTGATCTCCAAACATCTTCATGTTGTCTTCAGTGATCTTTCTCTGTTCCTCAGGGAACGTCGTGTCGGCTGGAACTGCCAGGAGTATGGCATGGGGGGCTTTAGAACCGAGGGTCAGACTTTTCTGCAGCTGTGTCTTCACCCATCCAGGAGTGGACTGGGCAGAAAAGTACTTCCACCAGCCGGGGGTGTCCACCACAGAGACCTTTAATCCAGCTACTTCCCCGGTTTGTGTCTGAACTGATGTGGTCCTGTTGGTTGCATGCACCTTTTCGTTCAGAATGATGTTTTTTGCTGAAGTCTTTCTAGAGCTTACCCACCCCAATAGAAGAATCCTGATTTCTGACATTGAGAGTACCTGTGCTGAAGGGCGAACAAACAGTGTTTTTCAAAAGGAGTTTCAAAGACTGATATAAAGTCTGATATTTCACTGTGTATGGTATGGTATTAGATCATATAGAAAGTTGTCATTTGCCAGTTTGGCAAAAAATAATAAGGAATGGAAAATCAACTCACCTTCTTCTTTCAGTGGTTCTCTCTGCTTCACCATCTTCGTGAATCTGGCTTTTGCCCTCACCTTGACATCTTTCTCCTTTTCTTTGGCATCCCTTAAAGTTTTCTCATCAAGCTCAAAATGTCTGCCACTGTTACTCACTGCAACCTCCTCAATCTTATCCAGCAGCTGAATAACCTGTTTTTCGCCTTCTGTCTGTTTATCAAAGACACAATATCTGTTCCCACATTTCTCTACCAGCCACCCCAGAGCCTCTCCCTCACTCTCAATGTGCTGCTCTATGCTTTTACCCCTCAGACATTCTCCTCTGGTGAACACCACTATGGTGTGTTTCCAGATGTTCTCCCCAAAAAGCCCTAAGTGTTGTTCCATGGCTCTCCGGTTTTCCTCAGTGAAAGGCAAATCAATCATGACAGTCAAGATGAAGGCTTGAGGTCCTGGTGGACAAAGACACACGCTCAGGACAAGCTCCTGTTTGATAAATTCTGCCGTGTCAATCACCTGGAAGTTTCTCCACCACCCACGGGTGTCTACTAAGACTACCTTCCTGCCCCTGACTTCTCCCTCCTTCCGCAGACTGTGAGCTGATCTTTGCCCAGTCTCAGTCTCCAGACCAAGGACTGCGTTGATCACAGTTGTTTTACCAGAATTGTTCCCGCCTAACAGCACCACCCGCAGCTCTGGAAGACACACAAGGAAGTAAATAGTGCATCTGAATTAAAACAGAGAATTTCAAGGACCAGAGTCAGCAGACATAGCTCATAGTTTTATCGCTGCCTTTGATAGATACAAGAATGTTCAGAGTTTTACAGCACATTAAGTACGATAAAATATGTTTCATGTCAAATAATTTGTATTACTGGTCATTACCACTGTTCATTATTAGCCAGGTCTTCGAAATGTGACCAAATCTGTGTTTAGCACGAGCAAAGGCATTGTGCTCTAGTTTTCTCTGTTAGTGGCGTTTACTCAAAATGGAGCCGGATACGGAAAACAAAGCACATCGATCACTCTTTTTCTTACCTTGCGGGGACAGGAGTTTATCTGTAGCCATTTTGTTATTTTATTGCTTTTGGAAGATACCATTGGACCCAATAGATGAGCCACTCCTAGTGCGGTGTTATGAGGCAGCCCCTGTGCATGTCCTGGGTAAGCATTATACTGTTAAAATGAACAGTAGAAATGGAAGAATAATGACTGATAAATCTTGAACAACAGGATAGATGATAATAATGGAACAGCAAGAATAATCTCCCCCACCACTGCCGTTCAGATTCGCATCACCACAAATACTTTTTTTAGTCAGTGCGAAATATTGTGTTAAGACACTACTCTTTAATGTAACAGTGACCATGACGTGATGGTCAGTAACTAGTTAGTGATCAGTTGAAATTTCTCTGTTTCCCTCATGAAAGGTACAGATGAAAGGCAACAAAGAAAATGTCCTCTGAAACAATCAGAGACACAGTGACGCTCAGATTGAACAGATTAACAGATTAAACCCACCCAATGTTTCCCCAGAAATGTACATTTTTGAATTTCTAATTTATTAAAAGTGCACCTACTTGAGCTTCTGGGTTTATCTGGAAATCAGAAGCGTTTCTTGTACTCCTCTTAAAGAAGGACGTTCAAGGACAGTCAGGAAAATGGCTCCCTTACACGTAGACATCAGTTAAATCAGTGACAGGTAATTCCTGAGGACTTTGTACAGTGGCCGTGCCCCACCCACGTCCACCCACATAACACATTTACAAATAATTTAGATTTACTAGTCTAAATAATTTCTGCAATTTATGTTAGGACTTCAACAAAAATCACCCACTGTTAATTTAACCTTTAACATATACTGAGAGGTTGGATAATATAGCAGGTCTTAGCGCAAATATCACGTGATCATAACTTAGTGTTGTGTGTGATTTATTATCTTTGGCAGGTTCAGAGTTCATACAGGGATGACTGAATATGAAGCTTCATCATAAACACATCAAGGTTACTGATTAATCACTATCCATATCCATGTGCTATTATGATCATTTGCATGGGGAGGGGGGTGGATTTCTGTAGTGTTTTAAAGCATTTCTCTCCATTTCTGACAGTTGAGAGCAAATTCTGTGTAATGGTAGCAATATAACTTTTAGTGAAAAAGGTACCCTATGTTTGTTCATGGAGCCTTTGTATTTCCCTCCCTTTCTTTAAACTGCTACTCTACCACTCCACACACGCCCCCAGTGTTTTACAGTGGAGGACAAGGCACACAAACCCAGCACCTGAGTGTAGGTAGATATACCCCGGTTAGAATATAACTCCTTTCAGAGTAGATGTAGAGCCGAAAGTGCTGTGATCAGTGTGCTTTCGATGAACAGTTGCTCGAGAGTGGGACTAGAACACTAAGAAAAACACTTTTGATAACAAACAAGCTTTCTTCTTTTATTGACGTCAGTGTTTATTACAATTACAATCACTGGATTACAATTTTGGTATTGTGTCTGAATGTGAATTTGAAAAACAAATTAAGAATTATAAAAAATTGAAAAATAGTGTGTACTGAATGCCTTTTGAAAAGGACTGTGATGATACTCTTAAAATAGCAATGCATACTACTGCTTGGATGGCATTACTTTGGGTGGGCATCTATGTATCATGTTTTGTACACATGAACTTGGGCCTATGTATGTTTCTGCATTGAGGGGCATTTCTATGTCTGTGGTAAATATCGAACCAATTTCTTTAATTTTTTATTTAACGTTACATAAAGAAGCACGTTTTTCCACATGAATTTCATTCAAGTGTAGATGCTTTGAAAGCTTAATAAGTCCACAAAAACCCCCAAATACATTTGTCACTCTGCATAACCATCTTCATTGTCTTCTAATTCTGATCCAAGCCCAGAGGTTTTCATCTGCCACCCATGCACTTTTTCTCGAGCTTGTTCAAGCTCATGCTCGTCGAGTTCTGAAGTCACACCTAGAGAATGTGAACATAAACAAATGTAAATCAAACTGTACCAAAACACACATCAATATGTCTTTACACCAGCCTGTTACACGGCTCTGCCTGACAGGACACTGCATCTCGGTCCTCTAGTGGGTCCATCTTGCATACCTGCACTGTTCATGTCTACAAGTCCTTGGGCGCAGTTTGAAAGGTATAGCCCACTGATGTTTAAGCTACAGCACAACTAAAATCTGCGTTGCAATCTACAGATGCTGTTATATTTTATTTGTGTAAAATATATGTGTTTGTGACAGGAATATTTGGTTGCCTGCTCACAGAATTTTGAAAACAGCCAGCCTTAGTGATTGCTGATTCAAAAACGGACTCACCATGCATTGCGCTCATCTCCAAAAACATCCCCCAAGATCTCTCCATGACGACCGCCTCTCGTCTGCCCCATTCCCTCTCGAGGGTCTCCCTCATTTTCTCCAGTAGATTAGAGCGAACGTCACTGATCTGTCCTGACAGGTGAGGTGGGTCTTCACCTGGGAGATTTTTATCACCAGACTCTGGGGTGAAACATTAATTAGACATTCATCATTTTAATTGAGGACCCTAACTTTGATTCCCACTTGTGTTGTCGGCGAAGCCTTTAGAACAGTCTTTTAATTGGCAGCCATGCTTTATGGTAGAATATCATGCGTGTATGGGTCAGGTATATGAGGATTGCATATCTGCTGTTACAAGCAGACGGTGGAAATCAGTGTTAGTTTTTGCATTAATGTTTACCTTTGCTGTGCACTCCTAAACTACAGTTCTGCAGGGTAGGCCACCTTTAGATGAGACTACCTGTCATTAGAAAAAAGAATCATTATGAAATGAATCAGCTGAACTGAGATGCACACACATTACACAAACATACGTAGGAGTAACCAACAACACAGGTTGAGTGGGGTATCTCTTGTGTGGAGTATCTCTGTATTACTGTATTCAATGTGTTTTTGAATTCGAAATTTTTTTTTTTGCTGGTAAAGACATTTGGAGTCACGGCACCACAAATAAACCGTCAGTTTTTTCCCAAAGTAAGAAACACTATTTAAAGTTAAATTAGTATTGATTGCTGTCAGTAGCCAATTTCTATTAGAGTTCCCTCTTGCAAATGTTCGGTCGCAAACGTTTACCAGGACGTCTCTTGAAACATGCAGAGTGATTCTCTTTCAACTTCTCCAAAAGGCTACATTTCTGTGAAAATTGTATAATTTCCCCCACAAAATATTAATTTATGATAGCCTAGGAAATAATACCAGTCGGTGGACTTACTGCAGCTTTAGGGTGTATCTGAGAGTCAAAATGGTTTCCTGTTCTTCTTGGCTAGCAGGCATTCAGAAGAGAACGAGGTGGCAGGTGATAAGACTGAACAGAGATAAGACTGATGTTCTGAGGCACAGGACAGCCTTGACAGCCTCCTGGGTCCTAATGCCCCATCCTGTACAGATGCAGTTCCTGTTCCTTCACAGGTTTGACTCATCTCATATTCATGTTTGAAAAGAAAAAGAGTTTACATGTCGCTTGTTGACTATCTGAGATATTACTATCAAAATACAATGCAGTCCTGCAGATGAATTGCATGAAAGGAAACTTGCGTTAATAAATCAATGTTACATGTTTAAGCAAACATTTAAATTTTAGGATGACCTATTTTTTATAATCTTTGAACTTACTAATAATCAAATTAGTGATCTTCAGGATGGATGACAGGATCTCTTTTGGTCGAACTGGTTTGAACTGGCAGTCCACGCTTCTAATTCAATACACAAATCAAGCTAATTTCTCCTCGCAGATCTCTAGCTGTCCATTCTGTGTGTGCTCTCAAAAAACTCTGTCCGTACACAGTCCTGGCAAATGGGAAACAAACAGTGGTTCCGAAAGAGCTACTCTGCTAATCAACACATTGCTGCAGGAGATGCCCAGAACTGTGCACTGTTCCTTTAAGAGAGGCTGTTAGTGTAGAGGAGTAAAAATGATTAGATTAGATTATCAGATTATAAACACACTTTATTTGGATGGTCCCCTATTGACAGTCTACAGATGCTCATATTATAAACACACTTTATTTGGATGGTCCCCTATAGACAGTCTAGAGATGCTCAGATTATAAACTTTATTTTGATGGTCCCCTATAGACAGTCTACAGATGCTCAGATTATAAACACACTATATATGGATGGTCCCCTATAGACTATCTACAGATACACAGATCTACAGAATTTATATTAGTTGGTTAAAATACACAAACGTTTGCACAAACTCCCATCAATAGAGCAGAGTGAGTGTTCTACAATGGGATCTCAGCTAAAGTCTCTAACTGCTACAGCAGGTAATGGTTAATGTAATTACCTCTGCAAAAAAAATCTGCAAATTAATGAATTGGGAGGAGGGTTGCAAGAGGTCCTTACACATTTTAGATAATCGTGGGCATCACTGAACATTTTGTCAGGTTAAATAACATCCTTTGTATACATTCAATGGAAATAATCAAATGCACAGGGAGACGTCTACCTTCCTTTTCTATGTACAATGATACATGTTCTGTGTATGTGTTAGTTAGACGTCAAGAAGGAAGCCATTTTATTACTACATTAATTCATTAACTGATATTTACAGGAAAACAATTGTACAACACTGCTGGGTATGGCCACAAGGCAATTGTATTGACACACGTTTCAATTCAGAGTTAATAGGAGTATTCAAATATGACATTAGCTAAATAGACTTCTGTCCATCTCCTCAGTGTCCACCGCTTCAGAACCTATCCCAGAGGAGCCCTCAGTCCTCCAGGCTAGGACCTTCTCTTCCGAGTTCCGACGTTCCTTTTCATCTGGTTCAGATGACAAACCTGAGGGTGGGGAGAAAAAAATGTGTTAAATAAAAATAGGTACTGCCCCCAAAACATTTTACTTGCTGTAAGCTGCTGTGCAGGCAGAGGAGGACACATCTGTCACACATGACATGTGATGATGTCACCATTGCTTTTCTCAGCCATTGTCACAGACTGATGATCTCACCATTGCTTTTCTCAGCCATTGTCAGTAACGTTTTAAGTAGTTATAGTGATTTCTACGTGGCAGTACATTGAACTTCCCATGCCTTTTCTGTACAAATATCATTAAGATCTTCCATAAGCACTTACTGGTATTATATTGTGTTGCTCTGCTCTGCATAGCTTTGGCTTACCATGTCCTGTGCTCATCTCTAAGAACATCCCCCAAGCTCTCTCCGTGGCGATAGCTTCTCGTCTGCCCCATTCCCGCTCAAGGGTCTCCTTCACCTTCTCCAAGAGGTCAGAGTGCACCTCGCTGGTCTGTCTTGAGAGCTGCTGAGGTTTTTCATCACCAGCCTCTGTCGTGAAATGTGAATCACACAATGTTACTAACGCTTATTTGGAAGAAAAAAAAATCAATTGAGGATGTCATTAAAACAAAAGACAAAAAGGAGCTGATCAAATAACCTGATTTCAAAGTCGACTCCCCAAGACCACGTTCTGAAGTGTCCAACTTTTCTGGTGATTTGGGACCTTCATGGGACTCCTGCGAAGGCTCAGTTTCCTTAACTGGTAAGAGAACACAAAACAAGATGTGACATTAAATTCTCCAGGAAGTTAGCTCAGCTAATTCTTCTTCCTTTAGAAATGTTTTCAAAGAGACTTCTACAGATTATAAAAACTCACAGAAGGGAGGAAGCTCCACGCTTTTGTCTCCTCTCATGCTCGGGTCAACTGATTGTGTCCAGAGTTTTTTTATTTTCTCCTCCATCTTTCTGTCCATCCTCTTCCACTCTTTGTCCAGCAAATTTCCCATCTCCACATCCACCCCTTCTAGTTCTCCTGAGGTCTCCTTCGCCTCAAAGAGCTGGGTATCAGAAGCGTAGGAGCTGTTTTCTGCAACCATCTCCTTGATCTTCTCCAGCAGCTCTGTAACCTGGGACCCATCTCCTCTGTTGTTGTTGTCAAAGTCGTGATATCTGTTCCCACATTTCTCCACTAGCCACTGCAAGGGTTCTCCTTCACTCTCTATGTGTTCCTCGATGGTCGTCTCTCCCATCAAGTCTCCACATGTGAACAGCACTACGGTGTGTCTCCAGACCTGCTCTCCAAACATCTTCATGTTGTCTTCAGTGATCTTTCTCTGTTCCTCTAGGAACGTCGTGTCGGCTGGAACTGCCAGGAGTATGGCATGGGGGGCTTTAGAACCGAGGGTCAGACTTTTCTGCAGCTGTCTCTTCACCCATCCAGGAGTGGACTGGGCAGGGAAGTACTTCCACCAGCCAGGGGTGTCCACTACAGAGACCTGTAATCCATCTACTTCCCCGGTTTGTACATCAGCTGACATGGTCCTCCTGGTGACAGCCTCTTCTTTGTTTAGAATGGTGTTTCTAGAAGAGGTTTTTCTGGAGCTCACCCATCCAACCAGAAGAATCCTGATTTCTGGCATTGAGAGAACATGTGCTGATGATAAATATTTGTGTTTCAAAAGGAGTTGTAACACATACTGCATCATACTGTCATGCAAATTGTGTGAAAAAATGAAAAATAAGAAAAAAAGACAACGTACCTTGTCTTTTGAGCTTTTTGGTGTGCTCAGTCCTCTTCATTAGTCTGTCTTGTGCCTTCCTCTTCACAACTCTTGTCTTCTCTTCCACCTCCCTTAAAGTTTTCTCATCAAGCTCAAAATGTCTGCCACTATTACTTACTACAATCTTCTCTATCTTATCCAGCAGCTGAATGACCTGGTTTTGGTCTCTAGTCTGCTTGTCAAAGACACAATATCTGTTCCCACATTTCTCTACCAGCCACTTCAGGGCCTCTCCCTCACTCTCAATGTGCTGCTCTATGCTTTTACCCTTCAGAGACTCTCCTCTGGTGAACACCACTATGGTGTGTTTCCAGATGTTCTCCCCAAAAAGCCCCAGGTGTTCCTCCACAGCTGTCCGGTTTTTCGTACTAAATGATACATCAATCATAACTGTCAAGATGAAGGCGTGAGGCCCCGGACGCTGAGACAGACTTAACACAAGCTTCCGTTTGATGAACTCCGCTGTGTCGATCAACGGGTAGTTCCTCCACCAGCCGGGGGTGTCAACCATGGCAACTCTCCGGCCTCTCACTTCACCTTCTCTTCTCTCGCGGAAAAGTGTTCTTTTCCCGGGCAAAGTCTCTCCAAGACCGAGCATTTTGTCGATCACAGAGGTCTTGCCCGACTGGTGCTCACCGAGCACAACTACCAGCAGCTCTAAAAGACATAGAAGAAGCAAAAAGCAATTTCATTGAACATATATTTAAAAGAAATGTGCACCCTTTGTAAACCATGCACTTTCAGTAACAGGTAATAACAGGTATAGTAGCCAAAACAATAATATACAGTATAATATAAAATTACACATGAATCAGAGTTCATTCAATATATCGAAATCAGTAAATAATTCCTGTCTGGCCAGGTACGTAATGAGGGTGTAGAGGAAATTCCAGACCTATACATGAGCTTTCTTGAAAAACCAGAACATTCCTCGACGCTCAATGAGCTGCTGTAAGCATAACAATTCCTTCCAAGGGGTTCCTGGAAATGTACCTTTGAATGTGTGTGTCTAAAACTATGAAATATGGCATCTTACATTTGCAGCAAGTAGGTAGGAAATTGACATTAGCAGTTATATCATGTTTTCAGATCCAGGAATGAATTTCTGATTGCTTCCAAGGGTAAAAAAGTCAACCCATACATTAAGGTAGGGGAAATAAATACACTAAAGCTTTCATGATACAAAAGCTGTCCACAAATAAGGTAGTATTAGAAGACTGTTGCCTCTCTGAAACATACACTGAAGACTGAATCATTTGTCATTTCCTTCTGAACTTCACCTATTCTTTTGAGCACATCGTGTCTTGATTTTCTCGCCTTTCCTTTCCCTCCCTGAGTGTGCGGGTCACTCTCTCACCCTTGGATTCCTCCTCAGACCAAAAACAACCAGGTATACCAGACTTAGGCGAAATATCAGACTTATCACTATCTCTGCTGCCCTTTGTCTTAGTGACAGCAACAGTAACAGTGGCGTTTTGGAAATGAATGAAGTATAGCGTGGAAATGAATGACACGAGAAGTACAGCCCTGAATTAAAAAAGGAAGATGTGATAACCACAGTTAGATTTAGTTTTGATGTTGACTCACCATGCTGCATGTGACGTTCCTCTTGTGCCATTTGTTCATCACACTTGATTTTTTCGCCTTTGTCGTTCTTTCGCTGCCTCAAGACGTTGATGTTAGGAAGGTAAAGTTCCAACTAGAGCTGCTGTCACCTACTCAGCTCTAGTGAGTGTGGTTTACAAGAATGACTTGCCAAACAGGTTTAGCCAGTTCATGTCTTGCTAATGTGAGAAGTTATTGTAAGATAACTTCGGTTCTAACAGTGAAACATAATCTGATGATTCATCTGATAATTCTTATTGGACAAACATAAACTTTCACGCAGCCACAAAGAAAGACAGAAAGCCCAAACTCCTGATGGCACATCGTGTACTGCATACTGCATATGGTTATAGGTACGTGTTCATTAAAAAATGTGACAGTAAAACCTACTTGTTTTTCTTTTGCTAAGATGAGCAAAGCTATATACCTGAAAAGGTTCAGATTCAAGAAGTAGAGTCCCTTCAAGCCTAGAGAAACAAAGGAAGAGTATCATGTGATTTCTCAAAAACAACCATCAGAGGCGGAGCCAGTGATGACGAGTAGTTTTCACTGAGCATCAGAGGCGGAGCCAGTGATGACGAGTAGTTTTCACTGAGCATCAGAGGCGGAGCCAGTGATGACGAGTAGTTTTCACTGAGCATCAGAGGCGGAGCCAGTGATGACGAGTAGTTTTCACAGAGCATCAGCCAAGACGTCAGTTTAGCAAGCCGTGTTTTGAATCAGTCACCCGCATCATCACAATCAGTTTTTGGAAATGAATGATTCAAATGGTAGAGCATTGGATTTTGATTGTATTTTTTCCCTTCAGGTTGTAACTATTTCATCAGGTCTCTCGAAATACCTTTTCAAACATCTGTTCTTCTGTTGAGCGGAACATTACTTCTGTTTTGTATAAAAAATATATGGCCACATTGTTGCTCTGCTCTGGGACATCTGAATCAAAGTGTGCAGCCAGAGATAGTACATGACAGCTTGGTTATACTGTAATGCTGACTATAAGTGATTTACTGTAATGTGCTTTGAGACAATGTCTATTGTTAATGGCATTGTATAAACCAATACAATTTAATGACTGCTGTGTCAGGTTGTAGTGGGTGTCTTTGTGAGGAGATTAGGCCACCTACTACACACATACAACAGGTGCAGGGAATAGACCAGACTGACTGCATGTCTTCGCCAAAGCGAAGAAGTTAGAACATGTAGCCAAGCGAGATATGAGGAGAGAGCTACGACCCTTGACATCACTTCCTGTGTCTACATTCTACAGATCTGTTGTTATTAGCAGAAGGGGTGGAGCCAGAGTTAACAGAAGAATGTACACAAAGCAAGCTATTGGCTAAAGCTTCAGCTAAGAATGCATACAGTGAGCTATTAGCCTATTGTTTGTTACATGCCAACAACACTACTGCTTACTAGTACAGAGGCCTTGGTTCTTATGACATTTTGGAGACGAGGTTAAGAATTATTTCCCCCTGTGTTCTATCAGTGTGAGATTATATTCCATCTACTTTTTAATTATGATAAAGTATGAAGGAACCTGCTTGAATAGCTTGACAAGCCATCATGACTATATATTACACTTATACATTCCTCTGGTGTTCTTACTTGTTTTTTTTTTACTCTGTGGCTACGGCCTTGTGTTGGCTCTTTGCTTGATTGTTTCAGCAGTCACAAAATCAGTAAAGGGTTTCTTTGCTCTATCTGCCCTGATCTTATTTGAACAGGGTGAATATAAATATTTTCACATATATATAAATTAACCAGCCAGTCGTGTAGTACTTTCTTCATGAATGTTAATGACATTTCCCCGACCACCCTGCAAAGAGAAAAATCACCGACGGGGAAGAGGGAGACAATTCTCTCCAATATTTTGAATTTTGCCTGCAGTACCCATTTTAAACGCTTGGTGGCAGTGTGTAGCACTGTGTTGTTCCCTGAAGAGTCCTTGTGTGAGCATAATTTGAGAATCTTGATAATTGACAATCCAGTTTTATGACTATAAAGTTATGTATTTACTGTGATCTACAGACAAGTCATGGTTCATGCACCTGATCACTGTGTGTGTGTGTGTGTGTGTGTGGAGGTGTGTGTCTGTGTGTGTGTGGAGGTAAAGGTGTGTGGAGGTCGATGTGTGTCTGTTTCTGTGTGTGTGTGTGTGTGGAGGTGGGTGGTAGTGACGTGTGATAGTGAGTGCCCATTCATCAATGGGTTAGGGTTAAAGCATGAAGCACACTTAGGTTAGAAGTATTAGTTTAATGTATTATACTGTCAGAACATCCGTGCAGTAGTCTGATCATTAAAGAATATAAAAATCTCACAAATAGTCTTCTGTTCCCTCTGTTTCCCCGAAGATCCACAAACAGCAATAAATGGCCTGACCTGTACTAAAGGTCAAAAGGCCTTTTCTAAATGGTCATAATTTTGCAGTACAATACAAGAAGTAGTTGCTGATTTTGGGTAAAAAGCAGTAAAAAGCAGTTGTTCAGTGAAAGCAGTTCAGTTAAAATATGTTTGCAAATTTCAGGGATCACCTGCTCGGAATGAATACCAGTTGGAACATTCCAACTTTACGAAGAATCACTTCAACATTTTATGAAAAGCTGGAGATTAAATGGATCAAAAATCCTAAATGACATTGCTTATGCTTGTCAAAAAATAAAAACATAAACATATCTTTACGATACAATACAATACAATATTGTACAATACACAAAATGTATTTTGCTTTGAACTGTAGTGGAGTCACACAACGGAAATCCTCCAGGCAAGTGCAGATGCTTCAAACAGTCCAGTGTAAAATGTTTGTCATTCTGGATAACTGATGTCCTCTTCTTGTAATTCTGATCCAACTCCAGATGAGTCTATTCGCCAGTTGCACACCTTTCTTCTTGATTCTTCAATCTCAAGCTCATCAGGTTCAGAGGAAAGTTTAGCTAGAACATATGAAAACATATGAACTATGAAAAAAGGTAGACTACATTTTACGACATAATAACTTTATATGTGCATTTTGTAGTTCTGGTGTTTGTTGTACAAATATAATAATAATGTAGCATTGTAAGGTAATAATAGTGTAATTACAATGTTTCCAATGTTTCAGCACATTTGTTTACATCGCCTTGTGTTTGTACAACCAATGGAAAAAATCTAGATGAAAGAATATGGACGGGAATAATGTTTTAAAGATCTTTCCTGCTTTTCCTTCAGATTTGCATCTTTGTGAGAAACATGCATATTTAAAATTATAAGTTTTAAATTATAACTGAATGCCACACTTTTAAAAACAAGTCTGGTCAACACTTAATCATAATCATAAACAAACACTAGCTTGTTAGAGGTAGAAGGTCATAGTCCACAACACTATAACTCACCTCCTGACTGTGAAAAGAGCTTTGATATAACGCCTCGGACTTTCTCCATGATGACGGCTTCACGACGGGCCCATTCCCGCCCAACCATCTCTTGCATGTTTCTGTCACTGGCCTGTCTGTGAGGGTCACGTTCAGCTTGTCCTGATACCTCTGGGACAAAATGGACGTGCAGCATGCTTTAATCAATTAATGTGTGACATGGAAGTCTATTATCAGGAAATACTGAACGAATAATATTCTGATGTAAAATATTCCTTGTGTCTTCACAGTTTTAATATATAAGTGTAGATGTTAGCATAACCACGGCACTCACCACATGATGTGTAGAGCTCGGGGGATATAATCTCTTGGACTCGGTCCATGACGATCATGTCTTTCTTAATTTTGCTTCATTGCTCTGCTGATGGGGGTCAGGTAGTCCATGGTGTTGATGGTCTTTAAGAAAATCAACCAGGTGACAAGAGTTAAGCAAAAAAAAATGTAAATAATACAAATTATATAGTATATATATGTTTTGCTGTTTTGTGGTTTGTTGTGGATGGTAACCTGATGACAGTGGAAATGTTAACTGCTTGGCAGAACATTCTGTCTAAGGCAAGTTACCTGGCAAACTCTTCTCCGCACTGGTGTCTGGTTCATTTTTATGAACTGAAAATAGGCAATCAAAGTAAGGTAACATAGGTCATGATTTATGCTGTGTTTTTCTTACAGTGAATTAAAATACTATACTTCTCTAGTAAGGTCATCAAATTTCAGGTTACTGACATCAACCCATAATTGTACCCATAACTTTTACCACATTAATGAACTGTACAATAGTCAAAGGTGCTTTGGATAAATGCATCTGCCAAGTGACTAAGTGCAAACGTAACTAATACTCACAGTCCGTGAAGGGGTCCATGCTTCTGTTTCCTTTAAATTCTGAGCGCAATGTCTCTTGACACATTTTTCGAATCTTCTCCTCCAGTTCTTTGTCCATTCTGTTCCATTGTTCGTCCAGCAGCTCCACTATCTCTGGTCTCACCTCCTCTGCTTCTTTGGGGCTCTCTGTGACCTCAGTTTTTGGGGCTTCGAGGGTCAGGGCGCAGGAACTAACGCTCGCCTCAATGTCGTCGATCTTCTCTAGAAGCTGATGGACCTGTGAGCCGTCTCCTCTGTTCACGTTGTTGAAGACGTGGTACCTGTTCCCACATTTCTCCGCGAGCCACCTGAGGGGCTCTTCACTCTCAATGTGCTCTTCGATGCTCGTGCTCCCCAGACGATCCCCCCAGGTGGATTTTGTCTTAATGCTGTGGTATGATGGGCCTACTGCTGTTCTGATTTGACTCACACTCGCTTCTCTGGTTGATTTCCTTGATTGGAAATGAATACAACAATAAACCGATGGTAAAACCAAATCTTTTCACTACAGTATTTAGTACTTAAAAAGCTTAAACACACTCATACTTTCAGTGCTACAATTTCCTTAGGTGATTTATTGAAACAGAGTTTAATACTGCAACTGAACAGAAACACAGATTAAGATTGAAGATAATCTGTGTTTTAAGACAGGGTACCTCAGGTACCTCTTCATTGAGTTCTGACATGAATTTTAGACAGTAATTTGTCAGATATAAAGTTGTGATGCTGTTTCTCTTTAAAATGTCAGACACAAGCTATGCCACCTGAACAGCTGGCAAAAGAGAGCAAAAAAAAAACAAGGTTAGGTACAAACACTTTGGTTGCATATGTAGTGAGCAAAACCTTTACTGTAATTCATGTCATTGCACCTACCTGGCTCCAGATATGACAGCAATGTTTTTCATTTTGGTCTTTCAAGGTGTGTGAATCGCCTGTGAATCATGTCTCCTGAGTTTCTGAACAAGTTGAGAAGAAAACGGCCTCACCGAGAGACTTCAACACATCGCCCCCTCCCCAGCATCTCAGAGTAAGAACACAAACAAAAAACCACAGGACCTGTTTCTCTCTCTCTCTCCCTCTCACTCTCTCTTTCTCTCAATAACTCCTTCAACCATAGATATATATAAAGGCTAGATGTCTCGTCCAACGGAGTTGTGGACCTCTCTGGCAGCATCTGGGGTAAATGTACGTACATGCGTCTACAATGCCAGAGAGGTCCGCAACTCTTTAGAGGTGATGTGTGGGTTGGCTTTTACCTGATTTATTATTATTCTGGTGCTTCTTGGTGATAGTCTTGATGGGCGTCCACTTCTAGGCAGAGTTGCGGTCATGTTGAATGCCCTCCATTTGTAAATTATTTGTCTTACAGTGGATGGATGGAGCTGCAATCTTTTGGAGATGGTCCTATAGCTTTCCCCAGACTGATGGGCTGTCAGTACCTTCTTCCTGATGTCCTCGGATATCTCCTTTCCTCTCTGCATTGTTGATCTGTGTGGGTACACCTTGGCACTACAGTAGTTTGGTTGGTTTCCTCTCTCTTTTAATCTGTGTTGCCCAACCCTTTTCCCAAGGATGTCTCATTTGATTGGTTTACTTAATTGACTAATTAAGCACCCAAATGTGTTTCACCAAATCTGTTAACTACTTGACTTTACCAATGCAGCTGGGGGTTCACTTACTTTTGCACATACACTAATTCCATGTTTCATGTAGTTTTTTGGCTACTCACACAATTCCCTCTAAACAAGTACATGCAATTAATAAACATAAACCTGACATTTCATAAATGGAAAACTGGTGATGATAAAATAGAAAAATCATGGTAAAACAACAGAAAAGTCTAAACTGCTCAAGGGGTTCACATACTTTCAAGCAGCACTGTATTAGTAATATTCCTATTATAAAAGTAGACATATATCTCATGTTGCCATTCTGTATGCTGAGTTTTAGTAGCCTATGTATTGATTTAACATAAATACCTTGTGCATGGTGTATTTATTGCACCTATCTGTTCTGTTTAATTTTATTTTCATATGAAAACCCATGGTTATAATTATAATTATTCATAAGTATGCAGTGTCATAACTACATCTCTGACGTTTATAACAAACCAAACCGTTTAAAAATCGGTTGAAAATTGAGCAAGTTATGGTTATTTAAAATGTACATGTACCACTACCAACACAATGTTATGGGTGAGCGAGCTGACTGTGGCAAGATAGCCGCCATGTGCGGACGTTCGATTCCATTTGGCAACGCGGACGAGACATATAGGGCCGAAACACACCAAACGCGTTTTTAAAAACGGGACGCTAGCAATTGCATTGTTTCCTATGGTACGGCGCGCCTTGCGTGTGCACTTTTTCTCCGCCACGCGTTGCGTCTTTCTAGCGTTTTTTAGATGCGCTTAAAAGTTGAACTATTCTCAACTTTCCAGCGCAAAGCGCGAAGGCGCACCGCTCATCAATGTCACACTCGGCCCAGGCAGGTTGCGCACGCAGCTCCGCTTCCTAGGCACCGGGAAAAACAGCCTGGTGCCCCTGTGGCTGTTTTGCCCGCCGCACTTTGCCAAGACGTTTTTGAAGCGTCTGCCGTTTAAAAAACGCGTTTGGTGTGTTTCTTCCGCTTTCGCCTCAGCTTCTACCTCACCAGACCGATCATCGTGTGCACTCGCGACATGTGCAAACGGGACGTTCTACTTTTGATAGGATGAGTTTTGAGTTTTTATCTTACAGTTTTTCTCGATTGCTTATTAAGCACAATTTTGAAAACAGGGCCCAGTTTTTCAAAACACTACACACAATAAGTACAATCACACACCCAATTAGCACAACACCTCAGATCCTTTGCAAAAAGAAACACTCTTGTAAAAACTATACACAAATTTAGCAAAACCATATTTAGTTACCATATGAAACACACACACAATATATGACTTAATTTAGTTTGAACCAGTTACACACTGCTGTTGCAAACCTAATACACTTTTAACAATTCTACTTCTCAGTGATTAGAGTAGTGTAAGTGAAGTACACAGGGAAAGTGCAAATATACAAATTCACCAAACACTACACAAGACCAATGCTGCAGACTGATTTATCGCAGTGTTGATATTGCGCTGACCGCATAAACCGCTTCCTCAACAACGAGCCACCGTTGGCTGTCTCTTTATCTCTCTGTCGCTTTCTTTTTCTCACAATAACTCCATAATTCCATCGTCGTGCGCTCTCGCGAGAAAAAACGCAACAGTGGCTGAAGATGTTAAAGGGGGAAGCAGTTCATGCCATATGTCTATGGTTCATGCGGCCAGCGCAACATCAAGAGTGCGATGCGTTTCTGCGACATTGTCACTGTTATTACTCGTACAACTTTACAGTACAACTACTTCAAGGTCAGGATTAACGCTACTAGGCCTATGAAGTTTCTGTGTTTCTGTGTGACCAGTAGATATAGTGACAACTACTTTTGATAACATATAGCCTACTAAAGTGAGGGGGGGACTAGAAGGTATATACATCTACCTAAACGGAAGATTTTCTCTTTAAGAGTTTGACAAAATAGGCTGCTTAACAAATGAAGTTGGAGTTGATTTGACAAAGGAGGTAAGTTGTTTTCTTTCACTTTTTTGTACACCCAGACATGAGACATATCCTGTGTGATTGTGTTAACACATACCGTGCTGTCCGCAAATAAAACAATTTACCTCGTTCTTCAAATTAACTCCAACTTCATGGCCGTCTTTGAGAGATTGATATGCAGTATGCAGAATCAGGAATTTGGGCTTTCTGTCTTTGTTTGTACCCGTGTGAAAGTTTATGTTTGTCCAATTAGAATTATCAGATTATTTTTCACTGTTAGAACAGAGGTTATTTTAGTATTACATCTCACATTAGCAATACATAGATGTCGTAAGAGTATTGATTACAGTGCATGAAATGCCCTGTATTGTTATTCCTACGTTTCTTATACTTCTACTTCTTTGTACCAAACTTCTGCGCTTAATTCAGCTCGAACCGCTTAACGTAGAAACTTCGTTCGAACTTTGTCGCGTAGGTCTTATAAAGGGTACTCATGCTATGTGTTTTTCACTTTTCTAAACTTTTTAAGATATTAAAGAAAAACTAATACAAATTTTCCCATTGACTTACATTGGGCCATTGACATCATAATAGGGTCATTAAACTGGCTTGCACCTGTGCTTCACTGACACCTGCGCCAAGGTTCCAAGGCTCCTCTTGTCTCTATCCCTCTCAATTCAACGGTATAACTAAGAATATTAAGAGACACCTTCCATACTCTATTTTTTTTTCTCTCCATCTCTCCATCTTTCTCTCTACTTTCTCTCACATGCCATCTCCCGGCTTCACTCCATTTGTATCTCCTTCTTTCAGTATTTTCCCTCTTCACTCTCTCTTTATCTCATTATCCATATCCATAGTTCACTCTTCTTTCCTTTCTTCTTTAATTACTCTGTCCATCAATTTCTACACTTTTTATCAACATTTTTGTCAGCCTTCTTTGACTTTAGTCCTCTATCCTCCCTCACACTCATCTCTCTGCTTCACTCCATTTTCTCTTCTTTATCCTCCCTCATACTCCATCTCTCTTCTTCACTCCATTTTCTCACCTTCTTTCAGTATTTTCCCTCTTCACTCTCTCTTTACTGTCTTTATCCATAGCCACTGTTGTTCACCATTCTTTCCTTTCTTCTTTCACTCTTGTTCATTCTTCTTTACTTTCTTCTTCCTTCCTTAACTTTTGCATTTCATGCACTGGTATTTCATTCAGGAAATGCATATTCTAGTTATTCTTTGTACCAAACTTCTGCGCTTAATTCAGCTCGAACCGCTTAATGTAGAAACTTTGTTCGAACTTTGTAGCGTAGGTCTTGTAAAGGACACTTATGCTATGTATGTAAAGAGAAGGAGAGAGAGAAAAAGGAAGAGAAGTAAGTGATACATTATGTGTGAGGCTACTGCATTTGGAAAGAGTATTGTTAGCTTACAACAGCCGACTCAGTTTAAACTGACATTTAGTAATCATTCATTGTAACTGATTGAGTTGCAAATAATAGTTAGTCATATCTGGAGCTTAAAACAGCACTGCCTCAAGCAGTTCTGAAACAAGCTTGTGATGTGCAAAGGGTTTGCCTTTTCTGTGCTGAGTATGTGCCTTTTCTGTGCAGAGTACGTGCCTTTTCTGTGCAGAGTACGTGCCTTTCTGTGCAGAGTACGTGACAGGAAAGGGCTCTGAGGCCAGAACATCCTGTTCTGTTACCATAGCGTGGGCTGCATGATTCTTCCCTGTTCTGTCACATGAGGCAGCGTCGTCGACAAACAGTTCTAGGTCTACTCCTTTTTATTTAATTCACCGCCTTGCGAAGTGGGTTGGTCTCTCTGAGAATGTTCTAAACTGGTTTCAAACCTACATTAATCATTTTATGTTTGTCTATCATGTGTCTATGAAGCATGACATGCCTTTCGGTGTAGCCCAAGGGAGCTGTCTTGGATCCTTGCTTTTTCCCCAATGATGTTTCCTAATGGAAGCATTAATAAGTCAGCACAATGTAAACTTCCACAGCTATGCAGATGATACCCAACTATATATTTCTGTAGAGCCAACAAACCCATATGGCCTATGTTCCTTTACGG
The DNA here is from genome assembly GCF_900700415.2 of Clupea harengus. Lineage (NCBI taxonomy): Eukaryota > Metazoa > Chordata > Actinopteri > Clupeiformes > Clupeidae > Clupea > Clupea harengus. The sequence goes on along the minus strand of NC_045175.1, from coordinate 5,529,082 downwards.
CCTGTTAAGCCTCCATTAATCAGTGGATTAGCGACAATCTTTTAAAGCTAAATGATGATAAAACGGGCACTTTTGGTTGGACCAAAATCAAAGAGAGACACTGTTCTTAGTAATCTTGGAAACCTGGCACACTACGTCAAATCAAAAGTAACATCCTAGGTGTCTTATCAGATACAGAGTTCAACTTCGAACCCCATATTGGTAAAGTTACCCAGACAGCTTTCTTCCACTTGTGAAACATTGCCAAGGTGCTGCCTTTTGAAAACATCAAAGATGCTGAGAAACAAATTCATGCCCTCTTCTTCCTTTCTTAACTTTTGCATTTCATGCACTGGTATTACCTTCAGGAAATGCATATTCTAGTTGTTCTTCCCCTTTGATTATTTGGGTCAGCAAAGGTTGATATATATTGCTTAGGGTAATTGGACATTTAAAGCAGCAATAAGTAGTTTTTGGCTTGGAGCTCCCCCTAGCGGCGAAACCTGTTGAAATTGTCTTTCCTCGTTTATGACAAACTAGCAAAACTAGCAAAACTAACACAGTCAAACATCAAGCAAGTGCAAGACAAGACAAAGCAGGACAGCAAATAAACTACTTACTAATCCAGCAGAAAGATGGCTAGCTCTGAATCGAAATTGCTACCCGATCCTAGTTGTGCATGCTCAGACACAAATGACCGGGCTCCAGAAATCTTACATACCGCAGTATTTTCCCTAGAGACTCCATATTAAAAGTAATTGTAGCGGCACACTTTTTTTTCAAGCTGTTATTTTAAGGTAAAATTGTTACATATTGTTACTTTAATGTTGTAATATATTATTGTTATAGACACGCAAACAGTATTGTATTAGTTTCTGTGGACGGACTTTCACTTTGACACCACACAAAGGCTTGTCTAGTGGGATACAGGTGTGCACGTAGTACTCCCATAACCTCTGTCTCAAACCGTGCACTTGTGCACTTCGAACACTGACTTTCAGTGCTTAGGGCGTTCACACTGACAGAAACAGCAGAATTCAGGGCACTGAAAGTCCCCGGGTGGCGCACTGCAAACGGTAAAAAAACGATGGACACTACTCGCCCTAAACGGGCGCCATCTTGGTTACGTAGCATAAGAGTTGGAGCCCTTCGGCCGCTATTCAGTTTGGAAAGTTGGCTGACTGACGCCTCGCAAATCACTTCAACCATTATTGCTGGTTCCAATAAATGTGTTATCTGATAGTGCAATGTCTATTTCTCTGTAACTTTTGAAAAATCTAAGCGAAAGGTGTACATTTACATACAAAACACGGCCGTCAGCGGAGTTTGGTCCACCATCTTTGTTTAAAATTTCCAGTTGGCCGGAGGAAGCTGGCACACAGATTTATGGGTAAAAGGCTCGCACATTTGCGTCCCTCAGTGTTCCATTTGAGACAACACTAATCAGCGACAGAACGCAATGTAATTATTAGTAATTTACGTTACGTGCTAATATATTCCATATTTCAGTTAGCATAACATTCACTCATCATTCTGTTAATGGCTAACGTTAGTACTTATTAGCTAGCTGTGCTGTAATCTGTTGTTGCTCTGATTCTTGCTGTGTTTATTTAAGATACCTTCTAACTATTTTCTGTTTCTTGTTTATTACAGTTTCACTAATACGTTTTCACCTGACATATCAATAAAGGGGGAGGCGCTCCCTTCCTGTCTCGTGAAAATCGAGTTTGGCTGACTTAAACAACGTTAACACACTGGTCGTGTAAAACACGTAGCGGGAACAGTACAGTAATGTCTAAAACAGTTCGGCAAGTCATTCTTTTCAACCACACTCACTAGAGCTGACTATGTGACAACAGCTCTAGTTGGAACTTTACCTTCCTAACATCAACGTCTTGAGGTAGCGAAGAGAACGACAAAGACAAAAAAGTCATGTGTGATGAACAAATGGCACAAGAGGAACGTCACATGCAGCATGGTGAGTCAACATCAAGATACAATCTAACTGTGGTTATCACATCTTCCTCTTTGAATTCAGTGCTGTACTTCCGTGTCATTCATTTCCAAGCTACACTTTATTAATTTCCAAAACGTTACTGTTGATGTTACTGGGACAAAGGGTAGCAGAGATTATAGCAGACTGATAGTGATAAGTCTTGTATTCGAGGTTGTTTTTGGTCTGAGGAGGAATTGGTCACGACTCTATGTGGTTGCTGACACAGTTTGAAATGTGGCACTAGCACAGCTTTTCATTGTTTGGTTGGAAACGGGAAGGGATTTTTGTATATACTGCACAACTTTAAGATTTGAATATTGTCCTTGCACCAGCATCCGTAAAAAGGATGTAAGAATTGTAATACATTTCCTCACATGTTAGTGATCAAACACAATGTGCTCAAATATTAATTTAGGTGCAAAAATAAATGACAAATGTTTCAGTGCTTTAGACCAGGGGTGTCAAACTCAAATACACAGAGGGCCAAAATAAAAAACTTTGTCCAAGTCGAGGGCAGGACATATTCAATATTTATTGAAAAAAAAAAAAAGATATATTATATTTGTTCATATGTAAACATGAACTTAAGTTTCACATAGGCCTATTGAATCTGGGACAAGCAGCCTAAAGCGTAGGCCTATTATTTATTGCCTATAAACACAGAGATCAAATTTCAAAATAAAATAAACATCAGTGACATTCATTTCATATGCCTCTCTTTTCTGAATATCACAGGCGCTCCATCTGTGGTCAGTCCCACAAGTTTGTCACAAGAGGGTCCCATTTCATTTACACATTTGGATACCTCTTCAAAAAGATCTTTCCCCTTAGTTGTGCCATGCATTGATTTAAATCCCAAAAATTCCTCTAACGCACAGAGTCGAGTCCACTCCACAGATAAAGATTGACAGCTGGGCAGTATCAGATGTGTCGCTAAAGCAGCCCGACCCTTTACAGAGGGAGAATTTGTCAAGGGCTGCATGATAAAAGTTTGCCACATCGTGTGCCCAGATAAAAGGCAAGCATTTTTAAATGTGAGCCTGAGCAGAAACACTGTTGCTGATTGTGTATGTGACCTTGCCACCGATCTACAACAACAGCTGATGGGAAAGGGAAAAGATTTCATCGCATACTCCCTTGCTGTGGATGAGAGCCTATGGTTCAGGTCTCAGTGAGACAGACAGAGTACACATCCAATGGTATGAGTTACAGATACAAACGATACAAAATAACAGTAGAATAGCTATTTTGCAGTTCTATCAATCAATTGGATAATTTTGCATGGATCATTTTTGATTTCCTTTTTGTCCTACAGGGCTGTCTTTGGTAGTAGTGGGAGGAAATGAGTCTGGCAAGACTTCAGTGTTTAACACTCTGTTAGGTCAGGGAGGCCCTCAGGATGGTCAAAGAACTGTAAACTGTATGAAACGTGACGGTCACCTGAGAGAAAGGAGGTTGACAGTCGTGGACACCCCTGGGTGGTGGAAGGACTACCTTTTGATTGACACGGCCGAGCGAACCAAGCGTGAACTAGTGCTAAGTGTGCAACACTGTCCTCCGGGACCTCACGCTTTCATTCTCACTGTTGAGATTGGAAAGTTTACAGAGAAGAACCGTAGAGCTGTGGAGGAACACCTGGGTCTTTTTGGGGAGAACATCTGGAAACACACCATAGTGGTGTTCACCAGAGGAGAGGTTCTGAGGGGTAAAAGCATAGAGCAGCACATTGAGAGTGAGGGAGAGGCTCTGGGGTGGCTGCTAGAGACATGTGGGAACAGATATTGTGTCTTTGATAAACAGACTAGAGACCAAAACCTGGCCATTCAACTGCTGGATAAGATAGAGAAGGTTGAAGTGAGTAACAGTAGCAGACATTTTGAGCTTGATGAGAAAACCTTAAGGGAGGTGGAAGAGAAGAAGAGAGCTGCTCAGGAGAGAGCAAGTGAACGGCGGCTAAAGGTTGAAGAGGAAAGAAATCAAGTCAAAGGGGAAGGTAAGTTATGTAATTTGAATATGAATGAATGAATGTTGGTGGTGGTCGGAGGGGCCGTAGGCGCTGATTGGCAGCCACGCTTCTGTCAGTCTGCCCCAGGGCAGCTGTGGCTACTGATGTAGCTTACCACCACCGGTATGACTGTGTATGAATGACTTCTGGACTCTGTAAAGCGACTTCGGGTATTTAGAGAAGCACTATATAAGATTGAATTGATTGATTGATTGATTGATTGATGTGGGGCATGTAATATAGTGTAATAATTAAACAAAGTATGTAGACATTCTTATTGTCAGTCCTACAACTACTATTACTACTACTACTACTACTATTACAACTACTATTATTATTATTATCATTATGTATGTTGTAATTGTTGTTGTTGATGGATGCATTGTTGTTTGTTGCTGTCATTCAGGTCAGATCCAGCTTTTGGCAGAAGTCAGAATTGTTATGTTGGGGTGGGTGAGTTGTGGGAAAAGTTCTGCCAAAAATGTCATCCTGAACAGAAAGGAACACGCAGCCCGAAACAGAACTAAACGGTGCGAAAAAGAAGCTGGATTGGTGGGCAACAGACATGTCACTGTGGTCGACACCCCCGGCTGGTGGAAGTACTTCGATGCCCAGTACACTCCTCACTGGGTGAAGGCAGAGCTCGAGCGAAGCGTGACCCTCGGTTCTAACAGTCCCCATGCCCTCCTTTTAGTGGTTCCGGCAGATGTTTCATTCCTGGAGGAACAGAGAAAGATCATTCAAGAGACCATGAAGATATTTGGTGAAATGGCTTGGAGACACACCCTAGTGCTCTTCACCTGGGGGGATCGTCTGGGGAGCACGAGCATCGAAGAGCACATTGAGAGTGAAAAACCCCTCAGGTGGCTCGTGGAGAAATGTGGGAACAGGTACCACGTCTTCAACAACGTGAACAGAGGAGACGGCTCACAGGTCCATCAGCTTCTAGAGAAGATCGACGAAATTGAGGCGAGCGTTAGTTCCTGCGCCCTGACCCCCGAAGCCCCAAAAACTGAGGTCAAAGAGAGCCCCAAAGAAGCAGAGGAGGTGAGACCAGAGATAGTGGAGCTGCTGGACGAACAGTGGAACAGAATGGACAAAGAACTTGAGGAGAAGATTAGAACAATGTGGCAAGAGACATTGAGCTGAGAAATGAAAGGAAACAGAAGCATGGACCACCTCACGGACTGTGAGTATCAGTTACGGTTGCACTTAGTCACTTGGCAGATGCTTTTATCCAAAGCACATTTGACTATCGTACAGTTAATTAAATAATGCAATACAGTGTCAACTGCAATACAGTGTAAACTGAACACATTTAGTACGATAATACTTAATAACTACTGATCAATGTGTATTTGATGACCTTACTAGAGAAGTATAGTATTGTATTTTAGTTCACTGGAAAGACACAGCATAAATAAATTACCTATGCTATTTTATTTTGATTGTCTATTTTCAGTTCATGAAAACCAACTATCTTTGGACACCAGTGTGGAGAAGAGATTGCCAGGTAACTTGCCTCAGACAGAATGTTTTGTCAAGGAGTTATCCTTTCCATTGCCATCAGGTTACCATCCACAACAAACAACAAGCAAAACAAAATTATATATATATATATCTTTTTCTTAACCTTTGTCACCTGGTTGATTTTCTTAAAGAGGGTCAACACCATGAACAACCTGACCCCCATCAGCAGAGCAATGAAGCAAAATTGAGAAAGACATTCGCCAGGGAATGGGGACGGTGCAAAATGATCGTCATGGACCGAGTAAAAGAGATTATATCACCCGAGCTCTACACATCATGTGGTGAGTGCCGTCATCATGCTAACATCTACACTTTATCACACATATTACAACTGTGAAGACACAAGGAATACTTCACATCAGAATATCATTCTCTCAGTATTTCCTGATAATAGACTTCCATGTCACACACTAATTGATTAAAGCATGCTGCACGTCCATTTTGTCCCAGAGGTATCAGGACAAGCTGAATGTGACCCTCACAGACAGGCCAGTGACAGGAACATGCGAGAGATGGTTGGGCGGGAATGGGCCCGTCATGAAGCCGTCATCATGGAGAAAGTCCGAGGCGTTATATCAGAGCTCTTTTCACAGTCAGGAGGTGAGTTATAGTGCTGTGGACAATGACCTTCTGCCTCTCACAAGCTAATGTTTGTTTATGATGAAAAGTATTGACCAGAGTTGTCTTTTAAGGTGTGGCATTTAGTTTTAATTTTCAACTAAAAATGAAAAATATGCATGTTTCTCACACAGATGCAAATCTGAAGGAAAAGCAGGAAAGATCTTTAAAACATTATTCCTGTCCATATTTCTTTCGTCTAGATTTTTTCCATTGGTTTTACAGACACAGGACGATGTAAACAAATGTAGTGAAATGCTTGAAACAGACAGAAGTATTCACATGATTTGGAAACATAGTAATCACACTTTTATTACCTTACATTGCTAAATTATTATTATATTTGTACTGCAAACACCAGAACTACAAAATGCACATATAAAGTGATTACGTCGTACAATTTAGTGTACCTTTTTCCATAGTTCGTATGTTTTCATATGTTCCAGCTGGTTTTCCTGACCAGTTGCTACCAGGTGACATCACTGTTTAATTTAGAGTGAACCTTTCTGTTTTCTTTCTTTTTAGTTCTTTCCTCTGAACCCGATGAGCACGAGATTGAAGAATCAAGAAAAAAGGTGTGCAACTGGCAAACAAAATCATCTGGACTTGGATCAGAATTACAAGAGGAGGAAAGCGATTTTGAGTGATAAACATTTGACACTGGACTTGAACTGTTTGAAGCATCTGCTTTTGCCTGGAGGAGCAAAGTACATTTCACCTTTTCACCATATTTAAACCAAAAACATTGAATTGTATCATAAAGTTATGTTTATGTTTTTAGTTTTTGACAAGCTTAAGCAATGTCGTTTTTATATCCATTTAATCTCCAGGTTTTTATACAATGTTTGTTGAAGGCATTCTTTGTAGAGTTGGAATGTTCCAATTGGTGTTCATTCTGAGCAGGTGATCCCTGAAATTGGCAGAAAAAAGGGTAGTGGTATAGGTGGACCTTTTAAGCTGGTTGCCTTTAAGAGCGCAGGTGTTGGTGATTACCTTATAGTCTGCAGCCCACAGGGTAGTGTGCAGCAACGCAGTCTGCTGGTCGAGCTCGCTGGAAAGCTTGATTTTCTGTGTGTGGTATGCATCTAATCCCGTGCTGGTTCGTTGATCAAGCAAGAAGAAAAGTGTGCAACTGGCGAATAGGGGACATCAGTTGTGCAGAGTGACAAACATGTTTTAACTGAACTGCTTTGACTGAACAACTGCTTTTTACCCCAAATCAGCAACTAGTTCTTGTATTGTACTGCAAAATGATTACCATTTAGAAAAGGCGTTTTGACCTTTAGTACAGGTCAGGCCATTTTTTGCTGTTTGTGGATCTTCGGGGAAACAGAGGGAACAGAAGTCTATTTGTGATATTTTTATATTTTTTAATGATCAGACTACTGCACGGATGTTCTGACAGTATAATACATTAAACTAATACTTGTAACCTAAGTGTGCTTCATGCTTTAACCCTAACCCATTGATGAATGGGCACTCACTATCACACGTCTCTACCACCCACCTCCACACACACACACACGCACACACACAGACACAGACACAGACACACATCGACCTCCACACACTTTCACCTCCACACACACGCACACACAGACACAGACACAGACACACATCGACCTCCACACACTCTCACCTCCACACACACACACACACACACAGTGAGCAGGTGCATGAACCATGACTTGTCTGTAGATCACAGTAAATACATGACTTTATAGTCATAAAACTGGATTGTCAATTATGAAGATTCTTGATTTGATTTGATTATGATCACACAAGAACTCTTAAAACAACTATACTTGCTAAAGGACTATATCCCTGAGGGATATGTAAATGTGTGTTCTTGTTGTCAATATGCCTTTAAAGCTCCGTGAGGTTTTGTCCTAGAGTCATAAAAAGAACACCCCCAGAAACATTTAATCGTCTACATATATGGCACTTGTGCATGAATGTTTTTAATAAGAGGAAATATACAAAAACATCAAGGCATGCCAGAGTACCTAAAAAAGTCTAACAGGCATCAGTCCTATAGGAGGGTACAGGGAACAATACAGTGGTACACACTGCCACCAAGCGTTTAAAATGGGTACTGCAGTCCAAATTCCAACTATTGTAGAGAATCGTTTCTCTTTGCAGGGTGGCTGGGGAAATCTCATTAATATTCATGAAGAAAGTACTACACAATATATATATATTGTATCCTATACTGTGTTTCATCTGAAGTACTTCTCTCATGTGTAGTACTTAGTGTGTTTTTATGTTTTTATGTTATGTGTAGTACTTATTGTGTTTGTATGTTTTTATGTTCACTGTATGCACCTACACACCAGAACAACCTACTTGGCAATAAATACTATTCTGATTCTGATTCTGATTCTGATTCTGATTCTGATTCTAATTCTGATTGCAGAGGGAAACAAAAGCCTTCTCTATGGAAAGCCTATGTGATGTCTTAGTGTTCAAGGCAGTGTAAATCTGGTTATCTCGCTCTCTCTCTGTCTCACTCACTCTGTTATTTCCCTGACTGACTGAGTATATTTTGACAGGTCTCAAATGTTTTCTGACACTACACTGACGTTTTTGTTTCTGTTCTCTCTCTCTCTCTCCCCCCACCACTCTTTCTCCCCAGCTCTCTTTTTTTTAGATAGACAGTGTCTACACTTCACTTCTACACTTAACATTCAGTACCGCCCCAAAGACCTTCAGCATGGCACATCATGTGGAAAAAGCAGATATCAAAACATATGTCCAATGTGATGACCTTCGACCCCACTGCTATATGAAGCTGGAGTGTAACCACATAAAAAAAATCTCATCACAAAATCACATCTCTCCATAGAACTCAGGGATGAGCGTAAGGGTCCAGTGTGCAATAAGCATACAGTGGCTCTATGGACCCCTGGTTTTACAGATACAGTATTCAATTTAACGTATTTATTTTATTTAAATTTAAATTGATATTAATCTTCTCATTCTCACCCAACCTCTTGCATTGACAAGTCCACTCCATAAAGGGGAGGGGAAAGGGTAGCAAGTTAACAAACACGGCACAAACAAACAAACAAACAAACCAATGTAAACTTTAAGCAAAAAAAATGTAAATGTGCATAGCAGCATTTTTTACGCCTTCTGAAATGTCTCGATGAAGCAGCGGACTCCTTATCCGGTGTGGTTCCGTCATGGTTCTGGCTCAAACCCGCCTGCTGTTAAGAAAACAGAGTAGTTGGCACCAGCCTTCCCAGTATGGTCACATATGAACACACATGTAAATAAACCAACATACAAAAATACACCATGATTGATTAAAAAGCTTGGAAGAAGTATTCTCTGGTGCAAAACTCAGAACCTTATGATACAGCTTGTCGGTAAAAACAGTAGTTGACAACTAAGAAGACAGGGAGGAGATAGTTTGGTTAAGCCAGTTTTATTTTTATCTACCATTTCTTTTCAGTTTGGTAGTGAATTGCAGGCAAAGAAGTAGTTGGATCAAGAGAAGAGAGATTACAGTACCCTGAGGATTGATAGTATTTGTTTTTGTCCATTCACAAACAGCCATCGATTATCAGTGGACATAACTAGAGCAGGGTTCCCACTCCAGCTTTATAATTTGAATACACCAGGTGTATACTGCTCTTAAAGCAGGTGTTAGTTAAAGCAAGCGAGTTTTTAAGATGATTTTTAAGTGTTTTTAAGTGATTTAAGAGTGCCTCTAATTATCTTAATGATCTCAGTTAAATTCCTGTCACTTTTTTGGGGGTATTTGTTCCATGAAGTGTACACATCGGGAGGGAGAGTTATGGGAGAGGCCTCGGTGACTTCCAAGCTGTTTGTTTTTAGCGTTATGCTTACAGCTACTAGCAGGGACGTACTTGAAAAGTAAAAAAAAAAAAAAATAAATAATAAAATAAAATCAATATTGATATTTCTCTACTAATCTGTGGTATAGGTGTAATTTCTGCATGATTCCAATCATTTCGAGCATTTTTATAATCAAAATCGCTGAATTCGCTGAATTTGCGCATGTCCTATTCAAATAGACGGGAGAAAACAAGGGACGTGCGGTCAGGTTAGGCACCATGTATTGTCTATGGGAGCTAGTGAGTGTCGCTACACAATGGTAGTCCTTTGGGGGATAGTAGTCCCTCACATTGCGCATGCTCAGACACAAACTGTTTACGGCATAAGGCTCAACATCAACATATCTGGCTTGTCTTAACGCATAATGTAGGTTTATTTAACGTAATATTTTATAATGTTGTAAACGGTTTAAACGTCAACATATGGGGCTTGTCTTAACGCATAATGTGGGTATATTTAATGTTATATTTAATTATGTTGTAAACGGCTAACAGCATAAGGCTCTACGTCAACATATGAAACGAAACTGGGGAGAGACTTAAAACGGATCTGTCGTTGTGACGCATGCGCGCGCGGCTTCGCTGTCGACAGCAGTCGACAGTGTCGCAAAATAACGCATGCGCAATGTGAGGGACTACTATCCCCCAAAGGACTACCATCGTGTAGCGACAGCCTCACCTAGGATTGCGCAATCGCTCCAAACTGGGTTTTGCGCATGCTGAGCTCAAAACGCATTGAAAAATCATGTAGGTGAGGCACACAGTACCTCTGCCTCAATGAAGGGGGCGTGCGAGAGTGCACCTGTCGGGGTTATCCTGGGAAACGTTGCTCTTCTTCTACACTTCTACTTGACGGCGAAAATGGAAGATTTTATTGCGAAGCTGAAGCAGTTCTCAAAACTGGACTTTCAGTCCAAACGTGAAATGATTAATAATGGGAGACCAATGCCAGAGTTAAAAGGTATGCTTCAAGCTTTGAACATGTTTGGAACCTCAAGAATAAATTTGGTTTTTAATTTACAGCGGCAGCTCTGTTGATTTCCCATTATTTCTCTTGGGATTGTTTTATGTCTATGTGAAGCCATTTAACATCATTCAAGTGGTTGTGATCACTTGGAACCCAAGACTGCTTTTTATTGGTGAGCTGATTTTGAGAAATTAAACTTAAATTGTAGGTACGTTGTGTTTCCTGGTTGCAATGGTTATCCTGTTGCTACGTTAGCTAATTAGCTAGCTAAGGACACTTAATAACCTTACGAGTTAATCGGAAGAGTTCAATTTGCATGAAATGATAGCTGGTTATCTAGCTGATGTTATAGTCTCCTCGATTTAACTCTTAAAATTATAATGGGAAAAGGTAGAAACCCTCAGGGTGCTTGTGCAACTTCGTAAGAAAGAGTTCATATTCAGGAGTTCATATTCATGAGTGCATAATATTTACACGTGAGTTCATCACAAGCTAGCAGCTGCCTACTGTATGCACCTTACCTATGTGTGTGTAAAGAATGCTGATATGAAAAACAACCAGTAGTCAATGTGAAAGCTGCCAATTGAATGGTGATCTTAGATACTCTATCGTAAAGGCGCCTATTAACGCCCCAGCTATTAAAAACATTTATATATCGAAAACTCTTTAATCAATCAATCTTACATATTTCAGTAGAGGTGGGTGTCTAGATTAGGACTGGTAACTTGTTTGGTTTTCAACTGAAACGTGTTTTCAGTTTTTTTCCGTTGTGTAGACCGACACGCAAAATTAGCTGATACAGGAGGTGGAACCCATTAACAGCCTTTCTGTATATATGTCTATGGAAAGCTCTATGACCCTCACAAATTCTCGTTGCGAAATCGAATTCGTTCAGTTCGTTCCATGAGGGTTTGTACACACAGAAATAAATCGCTGTCTAGTACACTAAATAACGCTGTACTGCAATTTTTTGCACACATACAAGTTAAATACCCCCTTTGGGTAGGAGCGTATGGTGTTTAAAATCTGTTATCCTGGTTGATATAGAAATCAATATTAAGTAACATGTACCTGCGTGAGGCTGTTCATAGGTTTCGGGCGTTAATAGACAAGATGGAGTCACCCTATCTTTAACATCAGTGACAGTGTCCACAGCCTGGGTCTACCCCTTGGCACATCACCAGGTTTAACACAAGATGGAGTCACCCTATCTCTAACATTACTGACAGTGTCTACGGCCTGGGACTCCCCCTTGGCTCATCACCAGGTTTAACACAAGATGGAGTCACCCTATCTCTAACATTACTGACAGTGTCCACAGCCTGGGACTACCCCTCGGCACCTCACCAGGCTGAACACAAACAGCACTGCTGTCTCAAAGAGCAGTTTGGGGGACATTTTTTTTTACACTGGCAGACAAGAACTAGAGCCAAGTTAATAATGCTGTTTGTTATGACTGTTTTCATACATTAGTATGCAATGCTCGTAACTTGAAAAAGATATTCCAGAAAAATTTGAATGACTTGCTAATTTCTTTGTCTGCAGTCATGTAGAATTCCTTAATGTATATTATAGATGTTTACATAGATTCCTTGACGTTTCTTTTAACCTGATTTGTATGTTGAAGCCAACTACATTATTGCTGAGTCCATGCAAACATGCACTTAAACTCTAGTTACCACATGTGATTTTCATGTCTGAAGGCCATGGATTCAGTGATATTGTTACAGTAACTTGGCTGGTTTGACACTCAGCAACTGATTTCTGTTTAAATTACGCAACATTCCAGGACCCATATCTAAAAGGACTTTTAAAAGAGGCCCTCCAGCTGCCTCGCCTAGCGACAGTCTTTTGCTGATCATGCACATTTCGCCAAGGCCACATTTACCTTCGTGTAAAGACAGCAGCACAGTTAGCCATGCATTTAAAACACGGCCCTCGTTTACGTAATGCTGTGGCCAGGCCTGACAGTCTCCATATCTAGCGGTGAAAAATATGCTCTCGTGGTGGGATAGAAACACCTGGTAGCAGACAGCATCTTGCTACTTTCCCACCCCGTATCAGCCAGTGCCCCATCAGCCCCCCCTCTCTGGCTGGGGTATAAGAGTATGCATGTGTGCGTCTGTGGATACAGTACAATGGCCATGCTTTGGATCGTCAGCTGTTTCGCCCTTGTGGTGTCTGCCCTGGGTGAGTGAGGTTTTAGTATTATTTCTCTGCACACCGCTTGTTTTTTTTTAAAATCCATTTATTGTAAAGCTTTGTTAATGTGAACTACTCGTGACTTCATAGTGATTAAATCATGTTCACACACTATCCCTTGCACTTTAAGATACAAATGGATGTGTCCTGGGCTGTAATGGCCAAAAAAAAACATGTCAATGTATATGAAGAATTCTTGCATTGTTCTTCAAGCTTGAAACATTTCCCTAAAAACCTTGTTCATCATGATGACTAATAAATTCTCGATTTTGGTGTTATTGACTCTAATCTTTCTCACTGGTCACTGGCTCTGTGCTGTAACTGCATGTTGTATGCTCTCTGTCCTCCACTTGTTCATTCTCCGACCCCATTGCCCTCTGTGTGCTCCGCTGACCCCAAGGCTGTGGAGCTCCCGCCATCAAGCCCCAGGTGAGCGGCTACAACAAGATCGTCAACGGAGAGAACGCCGTCTCCGGCTCCTGGCCCTGGCAGGTGTCTCTGCAGGTACGCCACTGTCTGGTCGGCTTTTATTTGTTTTGTCTATTCCTCGGTGTATCAGGCTGCTTTTTGTTTATGGTTATGCCCCAAACCTGCCAATCTGAGTATGCCATTGTAGCCCTGGTAATACAGGATTTGTATCCATTTTTTATTTTAATTTAATTTTAAAATAAATATTTTAAATATTGAGCTCTCTCTTACTCATTCTCTTCTTTTCTCTTTCTCTCATACACACACACACACACACTCACTTCTCTCTAGCAATCTAATGGGTTCCACTTCTGTGGAGGTTCTCTGATCAACCAGTACTGGGTCCTCACTGCTGCCCACTGCCGCGTCAGGTAAAGGAATGTGTGAGTGTGTGTGCTTGTGTGTGTGTGTGTGTGTGTGTGTGTGTATATCTCAATGTGTCATTTGTCAGTGTATATGTGTGTGTGTAGGTTGGTGTAGGAAGTGCCTTGTGTGTGTGTGTGTGTGAGAGAGCGAGAGAGTGTTTGTGTGTATGCTTGTGTGAGTATGTGTGTGTATGCAAGCAATCTCCCCAGGTGTGCACCTTGATCCAGTGAATCTCACCCAGTGCTAAACGTCACCTAAAAGGCCCCCATCCACTTTATCCTTTATTCAATGACATACTCTTTGCTCTCTGTGTGACTCCAGTGCCAGAAGCCACCGCGTTGTCCTCGGCGATCACGACCGTGGCTCCTCAGCTGAGCCTGCCCAGGTCAAGACCATCTCCAGGGTAAGACACCAGTCCGTACCAGCGGGCTTATCTTGGGTATCTGTCGTGTGGTGAGCTGCCTGGCCTCAGCATCAAGCACTTCACACAACAGTCTGCATTTCTCCCTCTGCTGCGGCCATTTTAGTGTTCTCTGTTTCTTCTGTCCCTTTATCAATATGTCTCGCACCATTTCTAAGCTATTTTAGTGCGGTCTGTCTGTCTCTGCTTCAGGTTTATATCCCACCCTTACAACAATAATCTGTCTGTTTTCCTACATGTCTTGTACCCTTTCTAAGTCCCTTACTATTACTGATACTATTACCTTGTTACTGTAACCGTTGTTACTATTACTTTGTTACTGTAGCGGTTGTCATTACTGTTACTATTACTTTGAGGACCACTCAGCGTTGTCTCTCTCTCTCTTGCACAGGTCATCTCCCACCCCTACTACAACTCAAACAACTTCAACAATGACATCACCCTGCTGAAGCTGGCCAGCCCCGCCCAGATGACCCCCCGCGTGTCCCCCGTGTGCATGGCCGGCTCCAGCACCAGCTTCCCCTCCGGCACTCGCTGCGTCACCACCGGCTGGGGCAAGACCGGCAGCACCTGTGAGTGACCACACACACACATGAGCATATACTCACACACACACACACATACACACTGTACGTCACCACCAGCTGGGGCAAGACTGGCATCACCTGAGTGTCCTGTACACACACACACACACAAAGCTTTTGTCATCCCTGAATAAATCAGTCATCAGTCATGGTGTCTCTCTCTCCCAGCGAGCCCTCGTGTCCTGCAGCAGACAGCCCTGCCTCTGCTCAGCCCTGCTCAGTGCAGGCAGCACTGGGGCAGCAGCAGAATCACCGACGCCATGATCTGCGCTGGAGCTTCAGGAGTCTCCTCCTGCCAGGTGAGAACAGAACACACACACACACCCAAGTACACACACACACACACCCAAGAACACACACACACACACACACATGCTGATGCAGACACATTCAAACACATGCTGGTAAACAAGGAACATACTCTGAAGCACACACACAACATATAGCATAATATACATAATATAATTAATACGTTTGTCAGGTTTAGCTTTCTAGCTGGCTAGTTAATTATACAAGTAATAGTAAAAAATATAATATTTACTATAATAGGCTGCTAACTAGGTTGACACAATTGTGTTGATGCACACAATTTAGGAAACTGTTAATGGCTACTTTCAAGTCAGAGAGTTGTCTAATATCAGTATGCAGGCACCTTTTATTGCTTAAATGTAGTTAGTTTATAATTCATACAATTTATACAACATTAATTATATCAGCCCATTGACCATTATGTCTCAAGCTGATCATATACCCCCCACCCCCCATGTCTTCTCTCCTCAGGGAGACTCTGGCGGCCCCCTGGTGTGTGAGAGCTCTGGCGTGTGGTCCCAGGTTGGCATCGTGTCCTGGGGCACCAGCAACTGCAACGTGCGCACCCCCGCTGTCTACGCGCGTGTGTCCTACCTGCGCCGCTGGATCGACCAGACCGTCGCCTCCAACTAGAGCTGAGGCTGTCACTCATCGAGGCCTCTGGAGCTAAGGCAGTCTGCTAAGATAAGATGTACTATAGACTGAAATAAATACAATTTAAATAAAAAATCTGAAGCTGGGAATGTGTGTGTTTGCGGTGAGATGGTAATAGGTTCAGCTTTTGTCCAGTTAGCTTCAGAGGTTTAGCTACAGATGCAAGCCACCACTCATTCACTTGAATTGAATTTGTTTGTGAACTTTGGTGATTTATTCGAGAACAGTGACAATGTTCATGTAATCACTCATGGGTGTTTAATGTAAAAACAAACTTTAAGGACATTATACATGTAGGCCTCAATATGGTACGATCGGTATTTATTCATTCTGTTCTTATTAATCACTTCTGATCCTGTGTCCGTTCAGAATATCTGCACATTATAAAAAAAGGTAAAAACCCACGTTCTGTATTCCAGTAACCAGTAGCTAGACACAAACAAAGATTTGTGAGAAGTGCTCAGTCCTCAACCGATATCATGTTGATCAACTGGACTGAATGGTTTTTAAAAATAGTGTCATTGGAGACAAATGTGTTATACAAGATACCAGAGATTTTTTTCATGATGGCACAATGTTTCAGAAACAAAGCATATATTCCTGTTTAAAATAACACTATATGTTACCTTACAATAACATCAAGGCTAGGCTACAATTATTAATATGTTACATACTAAGTAAAGACATTTAGGAACATCAGTGTGCAAATCCATATAATGGAGACAGTGAAGATATACAGCAACTAGATTTGCATGTCCTGAAGGAAAAACAGCAAGGGTAGGGTACACTCAGCTACAGTTAATGTTTTAGATTTAGGGTAGGGTACACTCATCTACAGTTAATGTATTAGATTTAGAAACACCAGTGTGTGAATCCAAATAATGGTAGTGTAGGAGGAACTCAAGTCACACCCCATGCAAAGCTGGTTTCATGTTGGCTCTCTGCCAAAAGAACTTGCAAGTCTATGCAGTGTTCTAATCACATGGCTCCCGACAGTCATTTTCATTTGATATTCACAAGGCATGAATATTTCGTTTTCTCAGAAAAAGACCAAACCACAACCTTACCATAGAAAGACCATGCCATAAATATACCATCACATTCTGAGCTAGTTTTTGTTGTAAGTTAAACAAATAAAGTAACATTTGTGCCAGTAGATATATGCCATCATAAAACACATTACCTCAAAATCATATCATATTTTGTCATTAACACTTCTAAGTCTTAAAGGCACATTATTCAGCTTTATTAAAGTAATTTGTGAAGCCAATTAGTTTTTATAAAACCATTCAATTAAAGGTACATATGTTATCCCACTAGTTATTTTCTCTGTTGCTCTAAGATTTGGTACGCATGCACGAACACACACACAGATTTGGACACCTCAGGAACTTACTTACCATGTGACTGCTTAAACCAATCACCTGCCATCATACAGATTCTATATATATTTATCTGCATTGTGTAGTGTAGAGTTCATTGTTACAAAGTGTTTTATTGTTTTTAGCAATGGTAAGACAATAGAGACAAACACATTGTTTGTGAAAAAGGAAATGTATAAGTATGTGAAAAGTTAAAAATATGGGTATTTGTAGAAGGTGGAGATTCAGTCCCTGCACACATCTATACAGATGATAGTGAAGTGTATAATCCTTTTTTTCTTTGACAACTTTCTTTGTAGTCCATCATCAGTTATGTCATTCGTCTGGCCCTGATGTTCACTCACTTCTCACATTCACACATTTCTGCAAAAAAAAACATATAACCGAGATATTTTCCCCAGTATGTTTTCAGGTTAAACAATAATAAGTAGAGATTGTTCATTTTTCACACAGATGGCTGAATGTAAAAGTATTTAGAGTTTGTGGTATCCACTGATGTATCAAACCTACCTGCACTGGCATTTGTTGATAATGTCCTTGATGGTGATGTGGTCTCTCTGTGGGACGAACCTCTCCACCATCTTGATGAGGTTGGGGTGGGAGGCCAGAAAGGCCAGAGTGTTACGGGCATGGGTCCTGTTTCAGACACAAAGCACAACATCCCCCTTTCATTTACAGTGAGGACATCAACATTCACTCATTAATTTACCATAAGGACATCAACACTCACTCATTTTTAATGAGGACATGGAGCAAAATGTACAGTATTTGCAGGATATTGTATCTTTCAGTGATTCTTCACAATTTTTTTGACAACAGTGACCGATAATTCCATTCACTTTTGCTGTATGACAGTAGATGAGGTTGGGATACCACCTCATGATAGAACACACACACACATATATATATACATATATACATATATATATACAGTATATATATATATATATATATATATATACAGTATATCAATCATATTTTTAATTCAAAGAGCTGATTGGTTTGTTATTTAGAAAAAGGAAGTAGTGCTCTCACCTGACTTCCAGTGCACAGTCAACGGCCAGGCAGCAGATGGCATGGATGAAGCGTTCAGTCAGGTCCTTTTTCCCAGACAGGAGGCGGGACGATCCCATGACCTTCACCAGTCTCTCCAGGTGCTGAGCAGCACTCTTCCTCACGGCTGTGTTACGGTGCCTGAAAAGCAGAGAACCAATCAGATAAAACAACAGAAACATGGAGACAGAGAATGGATAAGACAGATAACCACAGAACAAGGTGAACAAGGTGAGACAGGGAAACAGGTGAGACAGACATCCAGAGAGACAGGTAAGACAAAGAACCTCTTGAGAACCAGTAAACAAGGACAGAGAACCGGTAAACAAGGAGGGAAGCTGGAGAGAAGGACAGCGATTCAGGTAAAAAAGTAACAAAAAGGGGTGACAGATGAAACAAATATCTATCTCTACTTCTCACCTGACTCCTGTGTTGATGAGGGCGTTCATGCTGCGTGAGGGTGTTACGTGAACCACCATGTACCCCAGCGCCAGCTCCACATCATCCCTGATGAAGCCGCTGGCCTCTCCTGCCTTCTGCAGCAGTGCCCGGGCAGTTCCCTCTGCCTCCGCATCCATAGCCCGCCCCAGATGAGCGTACAGGTTGGCCATGGTCACCATGGCAGTGCGGGACACCATGGAGCGCAGGTTCTTCACCTTTGAGAACGCAATAAACATAAGTTAGTTACAGCTCTGTTCTTGTGCTGTTCACAAAGCTAAATGAGGCATTGGGAAGTCTGAACTCATTGAACCCTATAAAGCAACATTAAGACCACACAGTTTCTCCTGTCTGAAACACAGCAATATACAGCATGCGGGTCTAGAATTTATTCCAGCAGGGAGCCTCTGACCTCTTGAGTGACAGCCAGACACAGGTCATGCAGCCTCGGCAGCAGCAGCTCAGCATGGTGCTGAGACAGAGACCTGATGGAGGTCAGGGCCTCGATCTTCTTCTCCCTGCAACACCAAAAACCAGTCAACTCAGAAGAACATTGGGATGAATGGACTTGGGTAGTCTATCTAGAGCTACGGCCCAAAATGTAAAGGCCAATACTCATTAAAGATAGCTGTTTTAGCATAGCCTAAAGTTTAGACCAACTATGGGTTTTAGCTAAGATAGGCTAGCCTACACTTACGTATTTAGACTCTAAAGCAAATACGTTAGTGTAGCCTAGCCTATCTTAGCTAAAACCCATATTTGGTCTAAAGTAAATATGGTAGCCTAGTATAGCTTGTCTTATCTAAACTCCTACCAGTCATCGACGCTGAGCAACCTGAAGGCCTGCAGGAGGGCCTGCTCTGGGCAGGGCAGGGGGGGTAGTTTGGCCAGCTCTGGGAGCTCCTTGGCCTTCTGGCTCTCCCTCGTCTCTCTCACTTCCACCTCCTTCAGCTCCCTCGCTACCTCATTCCTCCCTGACAGGGCCTCAACGGACTTTTGCTCTGCGAGGTCAAAGGTCACATTTGTCTGTTTGACGTCCTGTCTACACTGCCTGGTCAGACTGTGTTGTTTTTAACTGTCCTGATGGTAAGTTTAAGTAGGCTGAAATATGTTATGACCATATTTATATCACAAAACATTAAAATATGTCCTTCCTATTTAGTAAATCTGTATGTGTTTATTACTTCTGGCCTGTCAGTGTGTAGATTTATTTCATGGGTTAGGACCAAGCAAGCCTATGCGACAATCTGTTTGTGTGGAGGGCATTTGAGTATGTGTATAACATTCTTCACTACCCACCTTTCACAGCAGTAGCTATAAAAAGTGATGTTGTCTTCTTGAGGCGGGGCAGTCTACTGCGTAACTGTCCGCTATTTGTTGTCTGTGGGGGGGCAGGGGTGGTCGGAAGAGGCCGGGAAATGGAAATGCTGCTGCCGCTGGCAACACCACCAGGAGCTGTTTTGTGGGGGAGTGGCTCCAGTAGATGGGCATGACCTGTCAAGTTTTTCCTGCCTCTGAGACGCGGGGCACCAGGTTTTGGAATTAAAGATACTCCCTCGCGTAACAACAGTTGCAGCAGGGTCGGGTCGCCCTGCACAACCTCAGGCAAGGAGGAGCAGGAGAAGGAGGAGCAGGTGGTTCCGAGGTGCTGCGGCTGCTTCTGCTGCTGCTGTGGGGCTGCAGGGGGTATGGGGGGCAGCATCTCCTGCTGGCCAGATGCCACACTGGCCATGAAGGCCTTCTTCATGCGGCGCACGAGTGTGCTGCAAGGCATCGTGGGATTGCGGTCTGGTGGGGGCACGGACAGAAGATGAGGATGGAGATGAAGCAGCTGATGCTGAGACTGCAGAGATGGAGAAGGGAACATGTCATCAAACATGGATTCCGCCTACGCCTTGTAACAGTCACACAACCACCTCCTACCAGAGTACAGCAGTACAGTACAACTTTCTGTACTTTATGTACTTTTGCTTTAAGAGCAAAAATATACTTAATAGGCATCCTCACTATGAGTGCATGTCTATTACGTGTGTAGTTTACTAATCTTTAAATTACTCAGTAACAGTATTTTATAAGTTTTATAATTTGACAAACCCTTGTGATTGAAAGCCACATTGGACTAAAGCTATAACCATGGTAACCAGAAACAACACCCCAAAGGTCAATTATCAAATCCTCACATAAAGGTGACCTTTTCAACTTTGACCCGGAAAAGGTCACTTTGTAGAGGGTATTACAACAGCTACTATTAACAGTTTCAGTCTCACTATGTAGTTTCTCATAGACTCCAGGGAACCCTATCATACGTTTCTATGGTAACCACTAACCCACAATTTTGATTGACAGCCAGATTGGGCCAAAGATGTAACCATGGTAACAATAAACCTGCCACAGCCCAAAGTCCACCAGTTCAAATTTGACCTTTACCCTTTCAACTTTGAGCTGGAAAAAAAGGTCACTTTATAGGGGCCAAGTGCATTATTAGAACAATTATTTAGGATATTATGGCTATTATAGCTTCTTTTTCATTTTAATAATTTCTTATAGGCCCCAGGAAACCTGGGAAATTAAATGTATTTAAGTTTATCCAAAAATATGTAACAACTCCACTAGATTTTTCAGGGAACTCACACATGCCTCGGTGCAGGCCTCGGTGCCGGTGTTCTGATTCCACTTATGTCTTTCACTCAGGAGCTGCTGCATCATGTTTTTCATCTCCCTGTTTTCAGCTTGGAGTTTATTTAACTTCTCTTGAAGGCTTTGGAAATCCATTTTATCTCAAAATGTCTAACCGATTGAAAGGAGCTATATTTCAACGTGGTGATGAAAAAAGGCTGAAATAATACTAATATCACAAATAATATCAAATTTAGACGTCAATGTAAAACTAGTTGAAAAACCCCCAAACAAACCATCTACTGAAAAGCAAGCGTGTGTGTCCTAAATGAGATGTTGCAGCAAGTGATGTGAAATAGAATTTTCACCAAGGGTGACGTGAGCATTATTCTGTCTTTACCATTATGACATCCTTACCATTATGACATAAACTGGGATACTTTGAAGTCTGTTGCTTGAACGGACCATTCTTGAACTTGTTAAGATGCAAGATAAACTAGATACGAATAAACAGGTTGTAAATGAAGTTCACCATTTATAAATTATCTAACCAATATCTAAAATCTAGGCTATTCTAAATCAATTGTGCCATACAACTAAGATTTTTTACATTTTAAGCTTCATAACCGGTAGTTCAGAATGTTATACTTCATCTTGGTTTGAGTTCAGTTTATCCGTAGTACAATTAATATATATGTTTTTATATGTTATTTTTTCACATAAAATCAAACACAGAAAAGTATGCGTTCACATATTTTATTTAGTATTTGCTATCTTCTATACAAACACTGTACATATATATCCACAAAAACCTAGAAACCGGCCATGATAAGGATTCATCAGCCCAGATCAATGGCGTCGTTAGGTCCTATCACTAAGCGTATAACCGCATATTGTAAGTATATACCCGAGTATTTTCTCTCCGAAAACAGAAGTATTTATAGCAAAACAACAGGCTGTGTAACTGAGTGGAACTTGACTTGCAGTGGTCGAAGGAGGGGGGAGTAATCAAGCGCTGCACAGTGTACAAAGTTGGAAGGCGCGCGCATAGACATATATATGTCTATGGACGCCCGCACCCAAATGGAAAGCTCCTTTTTTTTTTTTTTAAATCTAGCCTCCTTGGCTATTTCAAGACGAAAACTCACGGTGAATCATTGAGCGCGCGTGTGTACATTGCATGTAGCCAATGTATCGAATTATGTTTTACCAAAAAACAAAAACGTTTAATGACAACACTATACAGTATTATATAGTATACAGCAACCCATGCTAGATAGCCCTTACAGCAATAACCAGCCTACGGTGAACTGATTTATTATTTTTAGTAGGCTTAAGCAGTATTGCTTTAGGAAACCAAGGGGGAGACATTGTATTTATAACACAAACTATTTATTATAATAAAACAGGCAAAGCCTAGGCATCATGCTGCAGTTCCTCCTCCCTCTCAGCCTCCATTACCATTGAGTCATTTTTTAATTTTTTTATTTCAGTTCCCCCCTCTTATGGGGGGGCGGCAACCTTTTTATAGCAGCGATGAGGCTCCTAAAGTATAGCTCGTCCTCGTCAGCTGGTGGGGGGTTGAACCTCTCCATCCTCCTGTGCCCTCTCCTCCCGGGCTCTCTTCCACCCGTGCCCTCTTCCACCCGTGCCCTCTTCCTCCCGTGCCTGCCCTGCGGTGTGGATAGGGTGGTGGTTGTATGGTGAGGTGATGGTGGTTGTACGGTGTCAGACTGGCTCTGTACGTTGGCTGGAAGCAGGGGGATCAGGCTGGCCATCACAGATGGCTGACTGGCTGACTGGCCGTCCTGCAGTTCAGCCACCCGTGATGACTGGCTTGAGGGGGACTCGCTGAAATTACCCGACATCTCTCTGAACTCCAAGAAGGGCGCCAGGAATCCCATGACCGCCATGAATCTCCATGTCTTCCCTGTGGCCAACCCTGCAGCACTCCTGCAGCGGTCCTTCTCCCTATTTTTCTCACATTTAAAGGTGTCCCTGAGACCCCTTCCAGCGCAATCATATCAATCATGAAAGTTTGATTGTGCGTGTCTGTGTGCATGTGTGTGTGGATTGGTTTATTTGTCACATAATAGACGTGTAATCAATAGATGATTTTAGTATGCATCCTGATAGGATGAGACATGACAAAAGTTATTTTTATTGATGTTTTCATTAGGATGATTTATTATCAATATATTATTTTCTGTGTTATTTCTATTTAAAACCTGCATTGTAGAACTTGTACGGTATATTTCCCTGCATATTTTATATGTTTGTACTGCATATGTCAAGCAACAGAGATAGATAGATAGATTGATGAGGCATTATTGAGGAATTTATAGTTTTATTGTTTTTGAATACTTCAGTGAAGCTGCCTGCTTTTTCACCACAGCTTTGTCACCTACTACCATACTTGGATTATTCTCCTAACTACCTTGCTTATACATACATGCTAATAGTACATGGTCCTTTGTTGACATTGTTAATTTGTTACAACATAGTCTCCAGTTAAAAGTTAATCTAGCTGCTATTTCCCTCCAAAATGTCACTCATGAAGTGAAAATGTGTCTGGTTCAGCTAGGCTAGGAACATGCTAATAGAGCTCTTTGAATGCTATGTAGCTAACGCTGTTTTACTGCCGGCCAAGCTGACCATGGCGGTGGTGCTGAACTGGGAAGCTACCCGCAAGCCAAAATGAATGAGTAGGCCTGCTGTACTGTATGCCACATTGGTGTAAAGGTAACTGACCACTGAAGGATTGCTGCCACTGCAGTAAATTAAGTTTGAGTTAATATGGTTGATGTCCAGCCCCTCCCTGTACAATCAAAAAAGGTGGGTTCAAGTGAGTATTCAGCAGACGTTTGTCCAAACCAACTTACAAAACATAAAAAATGGAATATTCACAAATGTAGTTAATACACAGGAACACATAATAGCTTGCAGCCATAAGCAGACTAAGGGTTGTATGGATGTGGGTGTTGTATGGGCTCTGTATGGGCACTGTCTGCTCCTCTATGGTCAGCTTATTATAGTGGTGTGTTTGGGCCAACCTAGGGGCTCCAAGGCTCCATATGCATTTTTAGATCTCTTTGTCTAAACCGAATAAGTAAGTCAGTGTGTGGTTCAGCTCCCTTCTGATTACGAAAAATATTACAGATGACTTTGAGGAAGTTTCCAGACTGAGACCCGAGTGTTGAAATTGCTGTAACTCCTCCATTACGTCAGCAAAGGAAAGGGGAAGTTAATTACAAAGGCTACATCAGTCGTGCAACAATCTCACGGTCCTATATTCACTCGATTCAACACGCTCTTTGACACAATGGTGAGTGTCATTTAAGTTACATTATTAATACTCCATTGTTTGTTTTAGAAGATGTTTTTCAAAGATGTAACAAAACTTAGGTCAAAAATACAAAACTGTAATACAAATGCAATACTCATAGTTTTACAAGTAGCCTACCATCCATGAAAAAACATGCAATACAGCGTGAAAGTGTTTTCAGTAAAAAGTACACTGTGGCTTTCGCAACAGATGTTCAGAATGACTCTGTGTACCAGCTCAGTTTTCTGTGAAAGAGGTTTGCCAATTTTACTCATACTATTGGATTAATTTAAATAAGTTTAATTTCCCATATTTCCTGACGTAATGTCTACTTACTGCAGCTGGCAAGTCTGCATGTTTCAGGAAGTATGTGGGAGGTACATGTATGTGAACGCTTTACACTGGGTTTCAACTTGGCTGTAGATAAGTTGATATTCATAACCTGATCTCTCTGGCTTAGTGTCTGTTTGTTTATAGTTGCATAACTTATTTAACCAGTGTAGCTACACTTTTCTGTTTTTACTGAACTGAACAATTATTCCTTCAGATAAAAAAGAAAGACAAAGACAAAGATAATTGCCATTGGCTTCTGCCAAATACTGAATTGTAAAAAAAAAAAAATAATCCAGGACATTCTAATGTATCTTGTAATTGTACAATGATCCTGATCTTTGAGCTTGCACAATGAGCCTTGTTTTTTGTGTTCAAGATGTTCCAGGTCCATACAACCAGAAAAGTACATTTATTTGTATCCATGCTGGTGGTTTGTTCCTCAGGTGAGAAAATACATGATTGCATGAGGTGCATGAGAAAATTAAGATGAAAAAAAAAACTGCCTTGATTCCATCATGAAAAAGAAAGAATGTCACCAGATAAAAATCAGTCCTTATTCAGATATTATGTAAAAGCTGGCTATGATCCTGATTCACATTATGTCTAGATCTGTGTCTTTGTTTCTATTCATGCTTCATGTGTGTGTGATTCAAGTGTCTGATGGACAAATTACAACTGGACCCCCTGGACCCCCTGGACCCCCTGGACCTCGTGGACCCCCTGGAACCAGTGGATTCCCTGGAGCCAGAGGATCTGTTGGAGCCAGTGGAGCCAGTGGACCCCAAGGAACCCGTGGAGAGAGTGGACCCCCTGGAAAAGATGGACCCCGTGGAGCCAGTGGACCCCCTGGCACTAGTGGATCACCTGGCCAGGAGGGACCTACTGGTCCCCCAGGAATCTGCACCTATTCTGAAGGATGTGAGACAAGCACTTTTGGTTGGTAACTCCCGAGCATTTACAGAACAGTGTATTTTACATTTACATTCAGTCATTTACCAGACACATTATTTTCCAAAGTGATATGCAATTGAGGAACAACAGAGAAAAGATGCAATCATCAAACTTATTGAGGGGGTGTGATGTGATGTTGAAATCTGACCTTTTTTTCCTACTCACTGAGGTGGTGTGATGTGATGTTGATCTAATCCCCAATTATAATGAGGGCTCAATAACTTAATACATTGAACTGTAACTGTAGCTGGTTGGGAAGGAGGGTGTGGCCACTGTGGTGCATCGGTAAGAATGCACAGATGATATCTTCAATGACGTTTATTATTAAGAACAGGTAAGTGAGGGTGTGAGTGTGTGGTTCTACATAAACAGAATCAAACAAACAATGTTAGCGCACATCTCAATCACTAGAAGAAAGCATTAATCAGTACAAAACTAGGATGACCAGACGTCCTCTTTTACCCGGACATCTCCTCTTTTCGAGACCTAAAAAAAATGCGTCCGGCAGGGATTCCACAATCGTCCGGGATTTTGCCTTTGTCGGATATTTGTGTTTCTCTGGGTCTTTCACAAACTAGTTATTACGCCCTTACAAGTTTTAGAAAAGGTATCTCCCTTACGTTCCACCTTCTTGCGCAAGCTCTGACTGTAGAGAGAGAGAACTGTCATTGGTCGACCGCCTCCTCAGTGTTGCCAGACGTACGATATATATCCTCCAAATACGATCATTTGGAGCCTTTGGTACGATACTTCGCCATTTCCAATCTGGCAACACTGAGCACCTTGCCACCTCCACTACCCACCAGTTGCATTGTTTACAACAGCACATGACATCTGCATGTGAAAAAGATGTCAAATTTTCGTTGTGGGGGAGGGGCGGGGTCATCTGCATGTGACATAGATGTCAAAACACCCCGTCCCCTCCCCCGCGACGAAGTGTCCTCTTTTTCACAAACTCAAATCTGGTCACCCTAACAAAGCTGACAATGCTAATACCATACCTCATGGCTCTATGTGTGCCTTAACATTGTAGGTATGCAGCTAGTTAGTGAGTCACTGGTATTCAAGGCATTTCCTAAAGATCACTGCCACTAAGGCGCTTAAATAACAATCTTGATATCCATGTAACTCTCTTATTCCTTACAGAATAACATTCAGAGTTACATAATGGCAATTAC
Source organism: Clupea harengus (assembly GCF_900700415.2). Taxonomy (NCBI): domain Eukaryota; kingdom Metazoa; phylum Chordata; class Actinopteri; order Clupeiformes; family Clupeidae; genus Clupea; species Clupea harengus. The sequence continues at coordinate 5,501,844 of NC_045175.1, read as the reverse complement.
AGTCACTGATTAAAAATTGTATCATCTCATCTTCACTCAGATTATTTCTTTACAGATTTGCTGAGAACGTTTTAGGGCCATGTCAGTACAAATGCGTATTTAACTTAATGAAGTGAGAATGAGCATTTAAGTAGCATGCTATAACTACACCAAAAACTGTGTTGCTGTGTGTTTGTGTGTGTGTGTGTGTGTGTGTGTGTGTGTGTGTGTGTGTACCAGATCAAAATGGACTGACATTGATTGCTATAGTAGGATGTGTTCTTGCTGTCCTGGATGCTGCTGCCTTGATTGCTGTTGTTATTTTCCAGATCAAGAAGTGAGTAACAGCTGCAGCTTTTGAAATGTAAAGTTTGTAAATGTAAAAATGAAATGTAAAGTTTGTAAATGTAAAAATGAAATGTAAAGTTTGTAAATGTAAAAATGAAATGTAAAGTTTGTGTGACATGTGTTCCAGTCGTCCATTTGTTCTAAAGACTCTGATTTAAGTACATTTATAATACCCTCATAAATTCAAACAAATCTGACTGGCAGTTTTTCATGCAGATTAACCACAGAAATAACTAACTCTCAGTATCTAAGCCTTAAAACGAGGGCTACAATACAATACAGGCTTTAGTCATGAAATACAGGCTTTAGTCATGAAATACCTAAGAACATAAATCTTCATTGGAAAACTGCCACAATCTGTTTCTTTTTGTAGGAGAAACACAGCAGTGAGAGACTCCGGAGTGCATTCCCAGGTGTTGCAACATAGTGTCTGTCTTCCTATTTTGAACTATTCTTTGTTGAACTAGTCAGTGGTCAATGCAGTGAACTTTAACAGATATAATAACAAACTGTCATACACTATTCTCTGCCATGTAATCTGTTTCATGTTGAAGTTCCATGCAGCTTTATTTCTTATTTTTGGCCTGATATGACATCTATCTCTCTAAATGTATAAACTAGACATACACAACAGACCGATGTTTAGGTAAATAAATATAGAAGATGGTTGCCCTCTGTTCAGACTCCCTCATCTATCATGAACATGATAATGAAACCACATGTCCTCTTTTATTTATATTTCCCTAGAGGCCTGATATGGACCCTCCTGATGATACATACACAGCTCTGAATCTCAGAACAAGATCACCTGATTATGACACTCTTGATGTAAGTCCCTCACATACTTAGGCTGATAATTGGATGAAAAGATGGACATGTTTGACGAATATTACTTTAACAACTTAGGCATGTCATTGTCCACACTGACACTTAACATTGTTTCTGTTTCATGGTGCTAGCATTCCAGGAACCCACCAAGAGCACGTGGCCGAAGCCATCAGTGAATACTGAAGCCTCTGCAAACTCCAGCTGATGTTGAACTTGCATAACTCCATACACCTTAGGATAGCAACCAACAGGGGACAGTGTTTTACAAACATAGATACTGATCTTGTGTGTGTGTGAATATGTGCATGCGCGCAAGTGTGTATGTGCATACAATGTATTTGAGGGGATTAGGACATATGATATAAGTGAGATAACTTCAGTAAGAACAAGTGAATAACATGTAGACTTAATTATTCATGTATGTTTGGATGTGTGTGTGTGTGTGTGTGTGTGTGTTTATGTGTGTGTGTGTGTATGTGTCTGTGTTTTCCAGCATCTCAGCGTAGAAATTCAAAATACTGTTGGAAATTCATAACAAAAGTGCAAAATTAATATTATTTTGATGATACGATGACAGCTTATGTCTGTTTGTTTTATCCTTTATTTGCAAAACCGTTTTTCAACTTTCATTCTTGTCATATTCTGTCCATGGTAATGGGTCAAATAAACAAAGTTACTTGTGTTCTTAGGCACTGGACTATATGCCTCCACATCACACTGGTCCATTGACTTAGCTATGAAACTACGTGTTTGAAAAGACACAACTTTCTAAAGAGAAGGTTCAAGTGAGCTACACTCTAAGTAGAAGAGAATTGGAACAGTAATATGATTTCCAGTATTGAGTTCAAATACTTAAAGAAATACCCCAAGTCAAAATGTCTTACTACAAATGTTACAAGTGAAGTACATTTCATAGTTTTTGCCAGACACTTTTTTCAAAAGCGACTTACAAAACATAAAAAAAGAGTATTGAAACAAAAATAGAACATTAAAATATGGAGGATGGATTTCTTGTGTGTCATAATACATATTTTAAATGTTTGTACTGCATATATCAAGCAACATAGATTAGACCTCAGAAAGTATTATTGTTTTTGAATACTTCAGTGAAGCTGCCTGGACAGTTTGATTATAAAATCCTGATGGAATCGCAGTTCACTAAATGATTTTATACAACATTTGGTTCTGGCCACACAAGTTAAACTAGATGCCATGTTGTTATTCCCATCCTTTAAAACGTGTCCAGTGTGTGTGTGTAACACTGTGGTTTTGTGTGTGTGTGTGTGTGTGAGTACGAGGGCAAATGTGGGAGGATGGGTAGATGTAGGGTGGATGGATGGATTTGCACGCTCTTGTGTGTCGTAATACCTTGTGTATTTGACCTTAGATGCTTTGCTGTGTGCCTCAGCGTGGTGTGGACACTCACTTTGTTGGTCTTGAACATGTAACTCTTCCAACCAGAGGTGACAATCTACCAAAAGTCCTCTCTCAGAGAGAGATATACTGGATTTCAACACTTAACACTAAGACACACAGATAGATTCATACTAGACGTACATTTCACTATGTTACAGACACGTGTTCAAAATCATGTCCCAGTGTGTGATCATTGGATGCGCCTGGATATTTCTGAAGGTGTCAGGCAGTAAAGGGGTGGAGCTCCTCTTTCCCATCTCCCAGCAAGGAACCATCATCTTCCTTATCCACTGTCTGCTCAATTATGAGGTGATTCAGTGTCCCAGCGCCTCTGAACAAGCTTGCATCCATTGTCTCATGCAGTACATGCCTACCCTATTTATGTGACACCAAAATGTGTTGTAGTACCATGTTAGATGCATATTTGCACACACAGGTCTTTAAAACTATGTGATGGTCCTCTGTGAGTTTGTCCCAGCTAGAAACTTTCACAATTTGTTATGCTGCTTGCCTAATGCAGTTGGAGTATATTGCAGTGAATGACCTTTGACCTTTATGCTTCCCAAACCTCAGATGAGGCAGGTGTCCGTTCTCACCTGTGTCACTCTTGTCTGTTTTTGTATCACCCATATTGTCCACAGGTTCACAGGCAGTACAGCACTTGGTGGCAGAGATATGGCCCAAGCAACAAGGTTTCTGTCCTGCCACATAGTGTGAAACACCGGTCGCTTTCTACCTGCGTTAATGTGCATCTTTTTCTAGCCATTGAATAGATCAGTCAAGTCTGCCTGGGGCTTTTTTGTTTTTTTAAGGAAGATTAGCATTGGTAAGTTAGTGGAAGTATATCTACCTTGATATTAAGATTACATGCGGGACAAAAGTGAATTTATTTTATCCCCATATAGTCTATTTGGATGTGTTTTGGCTTTGGCAAGGCAATACTGTTCATTATGGTCATGCCAATAAAGGAAGTCTATTTTAACTGAATTGAACAGAGAGAGAGGGAGACCTTCACTTGACAGACTTGGCTATCAGTTCATGTAGGCTAATTACTGGTGTAAGGGCTTTATGTGATGCTACATAGTCAAGTCAAGGTTTTTTTTTTTTTAACTCAACATAATTCGATACATTCACTGTAAGAAAAAATTGTAGAAATTACGGTAAAAAACTGTCAAATAGCAACAGTAAAAGACCGTAAAATCTAAAACAGTATTTCACCGTAGAAAATACATTGAATTACCCTTAATCAAAAAACAGTAGATAACTTTATTTTTTACTGTCATAATAAGTAGAAAACACACAATTTTACTGTGAAAATATAAAATGTTGTTCAAATTCACGGGAAAATACCATAATATCACAAGCAGGTAATCACCATAAAAATAACGGTGTTTTTCTGTCTTAATTACAGATAAAATACCTCTGGCAGGCTGACATTCATTTACTTGAGTAAAATTGTGAATGCACATCTTTTATTTATAATGTTCTCTCCCTTGTATGTTGCTTTGGACAAATGCATCTGCTAAATGACTAAATGTTATTTTTACACAGTTTTGAGAATAGGCTTCTTCTACCACCTCTGACCAGAGGTGATGATACATTATAAAACTAAAGTATAAAAACGTGTGTGCAATTTCTAAGAGACGTTTTTAAGGCTGACATTAATTCTTCAAGATAGTTGTAACAAGTCTGAAATGACCTTCATGCTAACATCCTTGCCCCCGTACGCTCGCACGTGCGACTGACATCTGCTGGGATCAGGCAGCGACAACCCTGTAAGCTTCACAACTGAACGAGCTAAGGAATGAACAGGTTGAAGAAAAGACAAGACATAGAAAAGTGCGCGAACTCACCGAAAAAACATCCAAGGTAAGGTCAACTAATGTACGAAAGGTGAAATGTGATGTAAAGTTAAAACATTGTGGTAAACTCATCTTTGACATGTGCTGCTAAGCTAGCATCAGGTCTATCCAATGTATATAGCTAGCTCCGTCCGATGGATGTTAACTGTGAGGAAGCAATCCTTGATCTAATGTTAGAACATTGTGGTACATATTGATTTATATTCAACTATTTTGGCGAAATACCATATTATGCATTAACTGTACTATATCAGAGTTTATTTGGTGATATTTATGTCGAATGGCAGATTAGCCTCAGATTGTGTCACTTATAGCCCTTGAAGCTAGCATTGGGTATATCAAATATCTAGTTCTGTCTTTGACCTTGTTCATATTTCGATGAAAGCTGTACAAATTATAGATTAAAAAACTAATGTACGAATGTTAACTAGCTAGCTAGCTTGTTTGTCCTTTGATTGTAGGTAATGTTAGCTAAAAGAAAGGTGAAATGTGATGTAAAGTTAAAACATTGTGGTAAACTCATCTTTAACTGACATGTGCTGCTAAGCTAGCATCAGGTCTATCCAATGTAGCTAGCTCAGTCCGATGATGGTAGCTAACGTAAGTTAAATGGATGTTAGCTGTGAGGAAGCCATCCTTGATCTAATGTTAGAGCATTGTGGTACATATTGATTTATATTAAACTATTTTGCCGAAATACCATATTATGCATTAACTGTACTACATCAGAGTTTATTTGTTGATATTTATGTCGAATGGCAGATTAGCCTCAGATTGTGTCACTTTTTGACCTTGTTCATATTTTGATGAAAGCTGTACAAATTATAGATTAAAAAACTAATGTACGAATGTTAACTTGCTAGCTTGTTTGTCCTTTGATTGTAGCTAATGTTAGCTAAACGAAAGGTGAAATGTGATGTAAAGTTAAAACATTGTGGTAAACTCATCTTTAACTGACATGTGCTGCTAAGCTAGCATCAGGTCTATCCAATGTAGCTAGCTCAGTCCGATGATGGTAGCTAACGTAAGTTAAATGGATGTTAGCTGTGAGGAAGCCATCCTTGATCTAATGTTAGAGCATTGTGGTACATATTGATTTATATTAAACTATTTTGCCGAAATACCATATTATGCATTAACTGTACTACATCAGAGTTTATTTGTTGATATTTATGTCGAATGGCAGATTAGCCTCAGATTGTGTCACTTTTTGACCTTGTTCATATTTTGATGAAAGCTGTACAAATTATAGATTAAAAAACTAATGTACGAATGTTAACTTGCTAGCTTGTTTGTCCTTTGATTGTAGCTAATGTTAGCTAAACGAAAGGTGAAATGTGATGTAAAGTTAAAACATTGTGGTAAACTCATCTTTAACTGACATGTGCTGCTAAGCTAGCATCAGGTCTATCCAGTGTAGCTAGCTCAGTCCGATGATGGTAGTTACCATCACCAAGCTACGTAAGTTAAATAGATGTTAGCTGTGAGGAAGCCATCCTTGATCTAATGTTAGAACATTGTGGTACATATTGATTTATATTCAACTATTTTGCCGAAATACCATATTATGCATTAACTGTACTATATCAGAGTTTATTTGGTGATATTTATGTCGAATGGCAGATTAGCCTCAGATTGTGTCACTTATAGCCCTTGAAGCTAGCATTGGGTATATCCAATAGCTAGCTCTGTCTTTGACCTTGTTCATATTTTCGATGAAAGCTGTAAAAAAATTATAGATTCAAAATAAAAAAATAAATAAAAAGATTAACACTGACATCATGGGATTAGAATAATGTCCTACAGAGCAAGTGTCTTTTATATAAAACTAGATTGTACCATTACAATGTACTCTCAAACCCCTGACCTGTCTACCCTTGCAGTTTCTCCTGGGATCAGGAGCTGACGAACAAACAGGTTGAAGAAGACAGGTGCTCGAACTCAACGAGCGAGCAAAATACAAAAATCCAAGGTAAGGTCAACATTGGGTATATCCAATAGCTAGCTCTGTCTTTGACCTTGTTCATATTTCGATGAAAGCTGTACAAATTATAGATTCTTTTTTTTAAAACAGATTAACACTGACATCATGGGATCAGAATAATGTCCTACAGAACAAATATGTATTGTAACATGAATACAGAGCGAGTGTCTTTTATATAAGGCTAGATTTTACCATTACAATACACTCTCAAACCCCTGACCTTTCTACCCTTGCAGTTTCTCCTGAGATCAGGAGCTAACGAACGAACGAACAGTTTGAAGAAAAGACAAGTGCGCGAACTGATGACACGAAGGGAACTTTAGCCACTACACACACATACAGACCGTTTTTGCCACACATACAGATCGTCAGAGCTTTTGCCACACAACGGTCTGCCATACGGAAGTTTCCCCCACACATTCTTTCAGTCTAGCTACACGGATTTTTCTGTGCTCGTTCTTTGTTTGTTTTTGAAAATAGAAAATGGTAAAAAATATATGTCTGAGTTGTAACTTTGTTTGATAGTAAAGCATGTAACAAAACACATTTACAATAAAAATATACTGTGATATAGCAAACCGTTGTGCTGTGTTTATCTGTGGTTTTAAAATTGGTTTACCTTAAACAGGTTTGTTATAGCTGTTAATTTTAAAGCAAATTACCGTAAACAGATGTATATTATAGCCGTTATTTTTAAAGCAAATTACCGTACACAGGTTTATATTACGTATTTTTGGCAACCGTATTACGGTGAAATATGGCAGCTGTTTGCCAGAAATTACCGTAAAAATACGGTGACAATGTATAAGACATTACGGTATGCTTTTTGGCAACCGTATTTTTTACGGTGAAATACTGGCAGCTGTGGTTGCCAGAAATTCACCGTAAAAAATACGGTGACAATGTATAAGACATTACGGTATGCTTTTTGGCAACCGTATTTTTTACGGTGAATTTCTGGCAACCACAGCTGCCAGTATTTCACCGTAAATTTTACTTTTTTTTTTTTACAGTGTTGCGTACGTATCAAATGTACACACACGCTCAATGATTTACCTTCAGTTATCTTCTTTAAACAGCCAAGAAGAAGCTAGGTTGTTAAAACTTATCTGGGTGCGCGTTTTTTCCAACTTTTTGTGCCATCTGTCTGTTTTTTTATTTATATATAAACACCTCCGTTATCAGAGCGAGAATACTCGGGTCACGGCTTTAAAAAGTCGGCGCCTAACGACGCCCCTGATCTGGGCTGACGAATCCTTCTCGTGGCTGGTAGCTGGCAGTGGTATAGAGGTTTGTAACTGTCAAACTAGCCTACAATTGGCAATGGGGAAATGAAAGATGTGGTTGTTGTTATTTGTACAGTGTTTGTATAGAAGATAATAAATAATAAAATATGTGGAAGCTTATTTTTCTTTACGAATCAGCTGAATGGATAACTGAATTCAAGGCAATATTAGCATGACGTTCTGAACTACTAACTATTATACCTGAAAAGGTAAGTTGAGTTATGGCACAATTGATTCAGAATAGCCTTGCTTTTGATCGATATTGATTAATTCATTTGCGACTTCAATGGCGACTTAATTTACAACCCGTATATATTTATTTAGCTCTCTTGCATCTGAACAAAATTCAATTTCATATCACTTGTTGCAACTTCTGATTTAGGACAAATCAACTCGCTATTCAATAGATGGTTGGTTTGTTTGTTTTTCATAAAATTTTACATTTACGTCTTAATTTGATATTATTTTGTATTTTAAGTTCAGCATGTTTTATTTCAGCTGATAGCTGATTACTAGTGTTGGTGGGGAATAAACCACACAAGTCCAACAAAATAAAGTTTAGTTCTTTTTCTGATAGATATATATATAAAAACGTTTTTTTAGAAAAGTACAAAGAATTTAAGTTCAGTAGCTTCCAATTTGCTTCAGTACAAAAATTAAATAACAGCAAATATACTTCATCTAGGGCCGGGGTCTCAAACTCAAATTACTGGGGCCTATGAGCATCCAGTCTGGTCAGTGGGGGCAAGATTATTTTGATCTGTTGGCTTGCCTATCACAATACTGTAGATACCACTTTTGAGTTGGCAAATTGACCATGTGTGATCAGTGGTTCAATGGTTAGTGTTGTTGAATAACAAAGAGCTCACCTGAGTTTAAATTCCTGGGCAATGCAAGATGCTCTTTGGATAAAGGTGTTTGTTATAGTTGCATTTTTGGATCAATTTGTCTCATTGATAGCCCATGATCTTACATATAGTGGGAAAATGTCTTCGTTGACAACTGCATCTATATTTTTCCTTTATACATGCACATTTCAAAGCAAATGCTGTACTGCACCACTTTTGTATAGTTGGTAACAAGGCTGCAGACAAACAAAACAACGCAGAAAACTGAATAAAGTTTCAGAAATAATTTCATTTTTCTGTCAAAATACAGCATATTTCCATCTATAGTGATCTAAAATTAATAGTTTACTGATATGCTGATCATTGATGGTACACCGTCTGTTGTTATTCCTCGAGCGACTTCCATGACAGACCAGCATGCTCAATTGCGTCACACAGTTGCTCAAATACATCCTCAGCTGTGGTACGGCCTTGCATTGTTTTTACACAAAGTAATTCCTCTGTCACGTTAAACTGGTTGTAACAGCGAGGAAAAAAACCGCGAGCTGAGCATCATCATTTATGTCAGTACTCTTGTCCAGAGCCACAAAATACGCACTGAAACTTTTGCCTTTGACACACAGCTAGATTTATTTTCCGATAATGACCGCCGGACTATACATTATCCCGCTTATTATTCGGTTACTTGTCAAAACGATAGAAAACATTCCTCCAAAATAGCTATTTTTAATGATTTTGTTGCCATTTCATGACTTCCGCTAAGAAAAAAAATTTTCTTCACGCAAATAGAACTTTAAAGTTCCAGGTGTTATAGCAACCCATTACTTGCTGACTTCAATTAAGTTTCCATTACGTTAAATGATTGGACTACTACTTGCGGAATGATATGAAATATGTGAATTAGAAGCACAAAACCCGTTGCCAATGGCAGCGGTAAACGTTGGGGTGGCCCATTCAAATCAATGGAACTTTTTGCAACATTCTGAGGAGCTGGCGGGCCGGATGAAATCACTTGCGGGCGGATCCGAAGTGCTGCTCAAATCCCTTTGTCTTTCACACCTAGCATTAGCATGAGCCTTTGATGTCCAGGTAGTATTTCCATAGTATTTCCCCTGTATATCAAATGTTTCTCTAGTGTGGCCTCACAAATATCAAACTTCAGAAAAGCAAAGCAAAAAGAACCATGTACACCGATTCCATTTTGATTCATATGAAATTTTATTTTGTTTGGTGTGTAAAGGATGCAGGATTGGAGGGTTAATGATATCTAATTAGTAAGGATGCCATTTTCTTGTGCACAATACAAAATGACTGAAGCTTGCAGGACAGTCTGTACAGTACAAATATTTGGCCACATGATAAATGTCTGAACTGTTCTACAAAGTTCTACATATTCCGTCATCTGACAAAATTCTATGCATGTTGAATGTGGTCAGATTCCATTCTACTAAGTGTTTAGTTTTTTTATCTGATCTCTGACATTACACAATGTATGTTCTTATGTAGCTCAACCACTACAGCAAGGGTCTATCAACACCAAGGTCATGGGTTTGATACGCAGGGAGCATATGGAATGGTGAAATTGTATAGTGGGCCTCCTATATGACAAACATGTCATGCTATACACAGGTCGCTCGAGCAGCAATATTTGTTGATTCCTGACACGCAGAACTCCTCACATGTTCTGTTGAACTCGTTCGCTGCATAACACACAGAACATGGTAAGGCAGAGAACATAACACACAGAACATGGTAAGGCAGAGAACATAACACACAGAACATGGGTAAGGCAGAGAACATAACACACAGAACATGTGTAGGGCAGAGAACACAGGGAGTATTGTCAACTCTGGAACGTACAGGCATGTTAAAGTAACACTATGGAGTTTCTGGAGCCGCCAGGTAGGGGGCTACTTTCTGCTGGACTATTCAGTAACTTATTTGCTGTCTTGTGTTGCACTTGCTTGATGTTTGACTGTGTTAGGAAAGTTGTTGGCAAGCTAGCCAACACATCTATCACAATAACATTACAAAGAAGCCGACACGAGAGCACTTATTACTAGCATCAATGTCCAAGTGTGTTATAACAAGCTTGCTAACATCGCTAACGAGATATCTTGCTAGCGGCTAAACTAAGCAAAACCTGTTGAAATTTGCTTACTTTGTTTATGACAAACTAGCGAGTCAACAACTATCCTAATACAGTCAAACATCAAGCAAGTGCAACACAAGACAAAGCAAGACAGCAAATAAGTTACTGAATAGTCCAGCAGAAAGTAGCTGTCTAAATGGCGGCTCCAGAAACACCATAGTGTTACTTTAAAGCCTTCTCTGGTATACTCACGGGTGGAAACAGTTTTGCAGAAGTTGCTCTCGGCTGGACAATCAGTCTCCGTCTTACAGTGTTCGTCCACACAGGTGTAGCATCTCAGTGTGTGCACTGTGGGGGACAAGGGCCAGGAAGACAGATTCACTGAACAGTGCTTCTCCTTCTAACATTCGTTTCGCCATCACTATGGGATACGCCTCTTGCATGTCGACCAATGGAAGACCACCCACCCTTCTAAAAGCCCACTGACTCGTATTCAGCCTTCATAGCGTATATGCAGATGTGTAGATGACAGCGACAGTCTATGGGTCATGAAAAAAATGCTGTTCTTGAGGGGTGTTGTAAGTTCAGAGAAAAGCACTACCTGCACTAATCCCCTAGGGGGAGGTAACGTTGGGGTGAAGGGTTAAGACACGGGTGTTAGAGAGACAATGGTTAAAAGAAGTCAGGCAGTGGCTATGCGATGTTGGTGTGCAGTAGCTAATAAAAAACCCTTTACTCAAACCATCGTGAGGATATTACAAGGGGTACCTAATGTTTTGGGGGATTCTGGCCACCAACACCAGTTAGCATGTCGGCCAGCAAAACTGGGCCACTGGTGGTGTTGGCATAATATGGGAGCGGAAATGGGAGGATGTAAAATCACACCTCCCATTCTCAGACCCTGTTGCTATCCACGACCTCACTCCCTGGTAACACACAACCAGCTAGAGGTCTCACATTCAGCAAACAAGTTCATAGTAATTCCCTGTATCACATATGCAATAAACAACTATGATGCAAACTATGGTTGTGATAAGAAATCCTCCCGTACTGTCAGACCCTGTTCTGCAAGTGGCTTTGCATAAAAGTGTCTGCTAAATGAATACATAGTGTCAATAGATTTAGTTTTCTCTTGACCATGAGCCAGTGCTTGAAACTTGGATTGTGTGCAGAATACATTCACAGGATAAGAATTTCCTCCCTACTGTGTGACAGACTTTTGTTTCATATGATAATCTAGCCAGAAGAATGTGATCTCTTTAGCCTACAAAAGCTTTAGGAATTGTTTATTATATGCCTTCTCATTTGGACTGAGAGAGCTATATATTTAAAACAAAAAACAACCAAAAAGTGACATGAGATATTTCCATAACAGTGAATCAGAAACAATAAAGTAAAATGAGACACTTATGCATGCACAGCTGTTGCAGATTTGACCCCTCTGATCCCAATCACCCAATCCAGCGCTTGCTATCATGTCATCATGTTGTGTCATCATTCATAATCAGCGTGTTTCCTGTACATTTTCCATATGTTGAAAACATTGAAGGAGTACACATTGAAAGAGTATTTTGATCCTAAAAAATCTTTACGCTGATAAAGCTATGTGACAAATCAATAACAATATATAGTTAATATAAGTTAAGTAATAAAGTTATATTATTTAAATGACAATTCTGTTAGTTACTGTAATATCTGAATCATTGGGCCGTAATGTAAAAGCGATCACGGGTTCATCCTCTCACCTGTTGTGTAGCACAGCAGCCCCAGGATCAGAGTGCAGAGCAGCAGCTTCATGTTGGCGGCGGCGCTTCAGGTCTCGTCTGCTGAGGTCTCCCTCAGAGCCGCTGCATTTATAAGATGTCACCCTTCAAACCCGATTGGCAGCCGATGGGTGGAATGCAGGAAATAGGCAAATGTAAGTATCAGGTGAAAACATGAACTACAGGTTTCACCTTTCTGTCGCTTGACCTTTTCATTGTTATGTGATGCAGCCAGAAAGTCAGGTCAAGTCAGTTAATTTGAGGTCATTCAAATACTTGGACAGCTGATTGGTCATCATGCACAAAGGACCACCACACCAAACCACACTTAGACTCTCAAAAATCACAAAAGGTTATTTGTGAAAATGTTCACATAGATAAACTTATTTGTACTTTCACAAATCAAATGTGTTCATTCAAGCTCACTGTATACCCATATAGTTGAAGGGATGCCATGCAAGAATGACTAGAGCACTAGTTTATATGGTTCAATGAGTTCAAACTTCCCAATACCACTACAATGAATAACAATAATAGGCTATGACTCATTCAGCTTTGTGAACAGCACGAGAACCGAGCTGTAATTAACTGATTTTTATTGAGTTCTCACCCTTCATCCCACCTCTCACCAAGGTGAAGAACCTGCGCTCGATGGTGTCCCGCACTGCCATGGTGACCCTGGCCCACCTGTACGCTCATCTGGGGCGGGGCATGGATGCGGAGGCAGAGGGCAACGGCCCGGGCGCTGCCGCAGAGGGCAGGAGAGGCCAGCATCTTCATCAGGGATGATGTGGAGCTGGCGCTGGGGCATATGGTGACAACGTAACACCCTCACGCAGCATGAACGCCCTTATCAACACAGGAGTCAGGTGAGACAAGAGATAGATATTTGGTTCATCTGTCACCCCTGGGTCTCTTTCTGGTTCTCTGTCTCAAGAGGTTCTTTGTCTTACCTGTCTATCTGGATGTCTGTCTCACCTGTTTTTCTGTCTCACCTTGTTCACCTGGTTCTGTGGTTCTCTGTCTTATCCATTCTCTGTCTGAATGTTTCTCTTGTTTCATCTGATTGGTTGTTGCTTTTCAGGCACCGTAAAACAGCCGGGAGGAAGAGCGCTGCTTAGCACCTGGAAAGACTGGCAGAGGTCATGGGGTCGTCCCGCCTCTTGTATGGCAAAAAGGACCTGACTGTCTGCTTCACCCATGCCATCAGCTGCCTGGCTGTTGTGTGTGTCCTTTTTCACAAACAAAATAAATATAAACAAACAATGTGTTTGTCTTACCATTACTGAATCATATACATATATGTACATATACTGTATATATACATATATTGCTTCAATATCACACATGCAAATAGCTGAACTTAACCAACATTCAAATCAAGAGCAATGTAGTTGTTTCAGGTATTAGATCACCTTCATCACAAACTGTCTGAAGATGTCCAACTGCCAAAATGGCTGCTGTAGTATGTACTATGCAGGTAAGTAAGGGGGGGGGGGTTCTGGAATGTTAGACAAGCCTAGGAAGGTGGGGTGTGGGAACACTATCAACACCCACATCTCTGTAGACACAAAATATTCATTCAACACCGGCAGCAGTTACAGCATGTAAGTGAATATTACTATTAGTATAGTATATACTATTAGTGTGCATAAAAGAAGTATGAATCTAAGTATTGTTTAAAAACATACTTGGCCATCATCACAGTGCAACATTGCTCACGGGGTTGTGTTGTTCTTACCGACCATAATTCATACACTTTATCAAGCACAGTGTGTCCATCTCTTAAAGGTAGAGCGTGTGATTCCAATCCGTGGTTCTAATAGACTTTTAGTCAAATTCACAGAATAGCTCTCATGGCCCTCTAGCCTCTGGCTCAGCCAAAGCAATAAACAATTCCAGCCAGTTGCACATTGCGTCGGGAGTATGGAAGGGAGGGGTGCAATTTGGTCAGCTGTTGAGCTCTAAAAATGACCAGAGTCATGGACTATGCCTTAAAATCCCTGTCCCTGCACGATTAGGCTACTCTTAAGCTCTTTTCTATTCATGTGTCATCTACAGTATGTGTGTGGAAGTATATGAGTAAGAATGTGAGGTATGTTTATGGCAGTGTTTAACCCTTTAATACCCTGATTGAGAGTAAAAAAACTAAACAAAAAAGAACTTAAACATGAGCCCTTGTTAGCATTGTCACTTCTTTGGGGCAGGAATAACAATGGTACTCAAGGGAATTAAGTTAATAAACTCTTGAAACACAAAACAAACTACTAAGTTTGTTTCATCAAATTATGGAGGGAATGGGTCGTGATAACAATAATGATTTTCCTCGCTGTTGAACTTCAGATGTTGGTGAACTGGAATCACAGCATTGTTGGTCTGACAAAGTACTAGCTACATGTGTGAAACACATTGGGGTTCAGTTTGGAATTAATCTACAGCTAAAGAACGACTACTATTACCAGCATATAACTGACAAATGGATATTCATGAGTTCCCGCTCCAGTGCTTAATTCTATTTTGAGTGCCACTGTAGGAGGGTTCAGCACAGACCTGACACATCCATGCCATCAGCTGCCTGGCCGTTGACTTTGCACTGGAAGTCAGGTGAGAGCACTACTTCCTTGTTCTAAATAACCAACCAATCAGCTCTGTATTTTGAGTGCCACTGTAGTCTTGCTGGGTGAGAGCATTTGCTGTAGTTATGGCTGCACGAGTCACTTTTGGGTGAAGTATGAAGTGTTTGGTGGTTAACAGCCTCAACCTGGTGTTTAGGTTGAAAAAACAACCCTGCGTTGTTTAGAGTGTAGTGCACTTTACATGCAAGGTCAACTGATGAGCTCAGGTGTGTGGTTGGTGTTTGTAAAGTTTTAAATTGGTATTATGTGTGTGTGTGTTGTGTGTGTGTGGCTCTTGTATATTACATTACTGCATTTGCACACACACACACACACACACACACACAACACACACACGCACACGCGCCACACACACACACACACACACACACACACACACACACAAGCAAACACAGATTGAAAGGGAGGCATGACAGTTATATCTCTTGACAAGATTAGCAGTATATTCTATATGCTTGGAAAGTACAAATTTTTTTTATCAATTGTGTCATAGGTCTTATGCATACACTGCGTTGGCCAGATTGTCTAGATTTCAATCACAGATACTGTATGAGTTAAATAGGTATTTAGGCATATACTATAAATATACTTTCACCTGAACAAGTTTTTTTTCTATCACTTGCCAATTTTGTGACTGATGATGTTTGCATGCATCTAAATAAATTATTATGGGTGCCCAGCAGAAATGTAAGACTGTGGATAAACTTGGACATGTGTTGTGACATGAGTGACTACTCTCACTAAACTCTGCGAACCATTGACAGTGTTCACCATATAAAGACTGCTCTGAGTATCAGTCATAATCAAACTTGAGAACCTGACTGGCATCATCATTTTGTACTTGTGCAATCCAACTTCCTGTCTGAACTGACAGGTTTCTTTTGTTGTTGTTACATTACTCAATATGTGTGAAGTTGAAACACGCAACAAGATTAACCAGTTTGTCACTGTAAACAGTCCTACATTTACATTCATGATCTAAATTATTTAACCATAAAACCTTACACCAGAACGAACCAAATACCAAACCATCTTGTACTCAGGTTACATTGATAGAGTGTGTTGAGGGAGGGTTTAACAAAGATGAAATCTGGAATTGAATCTACTGGTGTGTGAAGTCATAGCTCCCATGGCTGTGGCTAAGTTTGACCTGTCCCTTTCTTAGTAGAAGTGTTTGGATGTGTGTGTGTGGTGTGTTGTGTGTGGTGTGTGTGTGTGTTGTGTGTGTGTGGTGTGTGTGTGTGTGTGTGTGTGTGTGTGTGTGTGTGTGTGTGTGTGTGTGTGTGTGTGTGTGTGTGTGTGTGTGTGTGTGTGTGTGTGTGTGTGTGTGTGTGTGTGTGTTAGGAGATTGTTGTGTAATGATCTGCTTCTTAGAATCATGCAAACTGTCCATAAGGACGGGAATCCCCTGTCAAAATGGGAAGGAAATGATGTCTGAGGACACTTGAACGCCAGGTACATATTTATAGTTGCAGTTAGTTCCTCTTCACCTTTTCTAAGTATCAAGGTGGCTGTTACAGTGGTAGGCCTCAGTCTTAAAAAAAGAAAAATATATATATTATCGTATTTGGTGCTAAAAAACCTCAAATTACTTGTATACCTATGTATGATACCTATGATATCCCTTGTCAATACTTGGTTGACGACATCTAGGTACACATTTAAAACAGTGCTGTCATTTTTGCTTCTCCTTTTCAAACGATAAATGTCCTTTCATCTGTATTAATAAAGATAACTAAAATAGGCACTGGACAACACTCAGATATGACCCTTGCTTCCACTTTTGAAGTGTTTCAAAAAAGATGCTGTACAGCCTGAACATTTCCCTCTTTGGGGATGCTAGCACTGTTTGCTGCTGTAGTCTATTTACATCCAGCATTACTGCAAGCATCGCATGTGTAGGATTCACACGATATATTATATTTAAGATGGTTTGGGTTTTGTGGCTGGAATATCAGA
Organism: Clupea harengus; assembly: GCF_900700415.2. Taxonomy (NCBI): domain Eukaryota; kingdom Metazoa; phylum Chordata; class Actinopteri; order Clupeiformes; family Clupeidae; genus Clupea; species Clupea harengus. Next base: position 5,484,843 of record NC_045175.1, on the reverse strand, counting down.
TGATTTATTTTTTAATAAGGGTTTGACCGAAAGATGATTTTATTTTACATCTAGACTTATCCATTGATTTGTGTTTGATGATGAACATATAATTCCATTACTGTTTGCCGCTGTAGTCTATTTAAATGAATATCATGCGGGATGTGTAATGGCTCTCCTGGATGCAGTTGCTCTGATTATTACCACTGCTTCTATAAAGAGAAGGTGAGTTCAAGTGAGCTGATGCCTTGTAGAAGTAGAAGTGCAATGGAGAATTGGAACTGTAATATGATTTTGATTTTGGAGTTCAAATACTTGAAAATACCACAAATGTCAAAAGGTAAAAAAAAATGTCTTATTACAAATGTTACAAGTTCAGTTCACTCAAGTCTTAAGCAACTTACAAAACATAAAAAGAGTATTAAAACAAAAATGGAACATTAAAAACAACGTATTTATTACAGTTTATGCATAGCCACATATAATACAGGCCATCAAATATATGAAATGTTACTTCATGAAATGGTGATGTCTTCGACTTTCTTAAAGTAACATTATGCAACAATTTTACCTGAAAATAACAGCTTCAAAATCATTTTGGTGGTACAACTACTTGTAATATGGAGAATAGCGCCTGTGCCACTGCCACAGCACGTCACCACACCGCACGTCAGCAAAGGAGAAGGGAAGGAAATGACAAAGCCTATATCAGTCGTGCCACAATCTTACTGTCCATATTCATTTGATTTCACATCCTCTTCGACTCTTGCATGTCTCAGTGGTGAGTATGTCATTTAAATTATATTATTAATATATGTTTTAGAAGACGTTTTTCAAAGATGTATGAGTAATTAAGTAAAAAATACAACATTGCAATACAAATTCAATACTCATAGTTTTACAAGTAGCCTACCATCCAAACCACATGAAATACAGCTTCAAAGTGTGTTAAGCAAATATACTGTATATATACATCAAATACATCACACTTCTAGTCTATCCTATCTAACTCATTATGCTATGTACAGGCTACCAACCTGTCCTCCAGAATGATATTTGGCTAATGGCACACACACTAATGCAGCCCTCTCCCCATCTTCCTACACAGGCTATTAATCAGTAACAATGTCGCAAACGTTTGAAACTAGAGGCAGCGCAATTCTATGTCGATCTATTCTAGTTTTATCTTTCTGAACTTCGATCAGCTCTTCACACTTGTACTTGTTACGTTGAGCCCGACTGTCTGTCTTTTTTTCCTCTTTCTGTTCACCACTTAAAGGTGAAATCCTCAATTCTAATCCAAAACATCAGCACAAAAGTCACATGAGCAATATACTATTTCAGCCAATTAGCACATTCTTGTCGTCCTTTTCTGCACACCAGCCTACAGTGAAAAATGGATTATTATGAAAGGGGTTTGCCAACTTTTTAAGCCTCTACTCATACTATACTGTCTGTAACCAAATTGAGTAGTCTAACCCAGAAGCTTTCTAACTACCTGCCTACCTACTGCAGCTGGCAAGTCTGCATGTTTCAGGAAGTATGTGGGTCGTACAAGTATGTGAACGCTTTACACAGGGTTTCACCTTTGCTGTAGATAAGTTGATATTCATAACGTGATCTCTCTGGCTTAGTGTCTGTTTGTTTATGGTTGCATATCATATTCCACCAGCTAACTACACTTTTCTGTTGTGAGTTTTTATGCTTAACTGAACAATTATTATTTCAGATAAAAGAAGAAGCCAAATACTGCATTGATCCTCATCTTTGAGTTTGAACAATGAGCCTTGTTTTTTTTGTGTTCAAGATGTTCCAGGTCCATACAACCAGAAAAGTAACCTTCTTTTTATCCATGCTGGTGGTTTGTTCCTCAGGTGAGAATATACATGATTGCATGAGGTGCATGAGCAAACTAAGATGAAAAAACTTTCTTGATTCATGAAAAAGAAAAAAAGGTCACCGAACAAAAATCAGTCCTTATTCAGATATGATGTAAAAGCTGGCTATAATCCTGATCCACAGTATGTCTAGATATGTGTCTTTGTTTCTATTCGTGCTCCATATGTGTGTGATTCAAGTGTCTGATGGATGAATTATAACAGGACCCTGTTGGCCCCCTGAGCCCCCTGGACCCTGTTGGCCCCCTGAGCCCCCTGAGCCCCCTGGACCCTGTGGACCCTGTGGACCCCATGGACCCCGTGGACCCCGTGGACCTCGGGGATCTCCCGGATCCCCTGGCGTGAGTGGATCACCTGGTCATGATGGACCTCCTGGCAAGATTGGACCGCCTGGCAAGAGTGGACCTCCTGGCAAGAGTGGACCTCCTGGCAAGAGTGGATCACCTGGCCATGATGGAATGCCTGGCAAGAGTGGACCGCCTGGCAAGAGTGGATCACCCGGCCATGATGGAATGCCTGGCAAGAGTGGATCACCCGGCCATGATGGAATGCCTGGCAAGAGTGGACCGCCTGGCAAGAGTGGATCACCTGGCCATGACGGACTGCCTGGCACTAGTGGATCACCTGGCCATGACGGACTGCCTGGCACTAGTGGATCACCTGGCCATGACGGACTGCCTGGCAAGAGTGGATCACCTGGCCATGACGGACTGCCTGGCAAGAGTGGACTGCCTGGCAAGAGTGGATCACCTGGCCATGACGGACTGCCTGGCAAGAGTGGACCACCTGGCCATGAGGGACCTCCTGGTCCCCCAGGAATCTGCACCTCTTGTGAAGGAGGTGAGACAAGCACTTTTGGTTGGTAACTCCTGAACCGTTACAGAGCAGTGTTCTCTACATTTACATTTAGTGATTTTTTTCCAAAGCGACTTGGAATTGAGCAACAACAGAGAGATGATGCAATCATCAATCTCACTGATGTGGTGTGATGTGATGTTGAAATCTGACCCTTTTTTCCTACTCACTGAGGTGGTGTGATGTGAAGTTGATCTGATCCCAGTTGTAATGAGGGCTTATTAACTCAATAAATTGAGCTCTAACTGTAGCTGGTTGGGAGGTTGTGGCCAAGAATTCACAGATGATATCTTCAGTGACGTTTATTAATAAGAACGGGTAAGTGAGGGTGTTTGGCAGAAGGGGAGGGGAAACAAAAAGTGGTAGATGTACACAGCATACATGGAGTAGATGTACATGATATATACAGAAATAGCTTAGTGGGTATACAGTGTACTCAAAGGGTTGCTGTTACAGGGGTAAGAAGAGTAGGAACAGAAAAACATGTTGGTGGTGGCAATAAGGTAGTGGGGTAGAATAAGTGTACGGCAGTACGGTGGTCATGGGTTTCTACAGGTAGATGGACTAGGAGAGGAAGAAAGAGACAGAGTGAGTGGGTAGAGTTCGGCTGTCAATATGCGTAGATGAGGAGCAGTGGTGGTGGGGAGCAATGTTTCCACATCCATCAGCATTTGAATCATGCTATGAGAGAGAGATACAATTTGCTAGTAAACATCAATTTGATAAACAGATAAGGAGATACATTTAGGTAGTCAATTAACAGTAAGTAACATGGCCATTTTATCAATATCAATATAGGAATTAGCAATAGGATATAAAAGGAGAGGGAGAGAGAGAGAGGCTACCTGGCCAGGTGTATGGGAATTTTATTAGCATTTAGTTTTGTTATCATCATCATCATTGTTTATTCAGGGAGAATTGACTGAGCACAGGGCTCTTTTGCAGCAATGCCCTGATTGAGGCTACATAATACATACAACAATAAATAAACAAACCATAACAAAACAAAACAGACAAAATAAAAAACAAAATACATTAAACAACTCAGAAATTAAGTATAAAAAAAATAACATAAAGTAAAAAGAATTAAATCAGAGAATCATTTAAAACAACAGCATTGAGGCACATCCTTAGCATCTAAAAGGCTCTTAAATTGGTTGACAGACAAATACTTGGTAAGTTTCAAGTTATGTTTAGTTATGGTTGGCTGACATGCGGATTTTAGTTAGGAGAGCAGGATACACAACAGTGCCTAACTGGCTGGAGACAGCCGCAACACGCGCCATATGCTGTACCCGGGATCCGTAAAGGCCCTCCTTCATGATACAGCATACGCTGTCTGTAGCCCAGTTTTATTGATTTGGGGAATTTTATATGTGTGCATCCACTAAAGAGGAATGGCCCTCATTCTCGAACATTTTCTGAAGTTTCTTCTGAAATGTTTCTTACGGGCTTCGGAAAAACAACGTAAGCAAAAGACATCCGCCAAATTCATGCACGCTTGAAAATGCGGTCCTACGCAGCAGAAGTTTTCTGGGCTGTGCTCCCCCGGAAGAGTTTTCTTAAATTGAAAGCGCGTTCTCGTGCTCCTGAATTTGCATACATACACGCCCTGCCAGCTCCTTATAAGGGCACGCAACCGTAGTGACGTGTGCAGTCGGAATCGCCTGAATCTACACGAAAGCAACTCGTAAACGAGTCATGTCAAAGCGGTTTCGTGTACATTACATTTAGTCATTTAGCAGACACTTTTGTCCAAAGCGACGTACAAGGGATAGAACAGTCAAGCTACGAGCAATAGAGACCTAGTGTAACAATAAATACTACTTTACATAAGAAATAGAAAAACGAAATAGGAAATAAAAACGAAGTGCAGGAATGTAACTGCTATAAGTGCAAGTTAAGCACTAGTCGAAGTGCCAGTTAGGAAGGGAGGTGCTCTCTGAAGAGTTGGGTCTTCAAAGCTTCTTAAAGGTAGAGAGGGACGCGCCTGCTCTGGTAGTGCTAGGCAGTTCGTTCCACCAACGTGGAACTACTTGAAAATTCTGGATTGCCGTACTTGCACAGACGGCAGTGCCAAACGACGCTCACTAGACGAGCGCAGCATTCCGGTGTAGTCCTTTTATTTATTTTATGACATCACGGTGCCTCGTAGAATCATGACTATAGGCCTACATGTGAAACGTAATTGTTAATGATACTTTAATCCGAGGATCTGTAGAGTTGATGTGAACGCAATCACCAACGATTTCTCACAAATTCATTAACACGGAGAGTTTTCTTAAATGCGATTCCTCAAAAAACCACAAGATGGCCCACGGGGCCATCTTGTGGTTTTTTAAGGAATCGCATTTGAGAAAACTCTGGCCGAGTTACGACTGCTATTTCGAGTTCGGAAAGTCTTCTGAAGTTCAGAGCAAATCCCAGATGAGAAAACTTTCATGAATGCCGAATGTTGTCCTAAATCCAATTCCTCTTAAATTCCTCTTAAATTCCTCTTAAATTCTTCTTAACTGCGTTCGAGAATGAGGCCCAATGTCTTTAGTCTCGATTTGAATATGGAAAGGGTGTCTGCATCTCGGATGGAGGCAGGAAGTTTACTGTATTCCAGAGGAGGGGGGCTCAGTAGCTGAAGGCATTTGCCTATCAAGGCATTTGCCAAAGACTACTGTCACTAAGGCTCTTAAAGAACAATATTGATATCTATGTAACTATCTCATTCTTGACAGAATAATATTAATAGTATTCAGTTTCTTCTTGCCCAATGGCAATTACAGTCACTGATTCATAATTAGGTATCTAACAGTTCTATTTAGTGATTTGTTTAGTTGTTCCATCACCCTACCCCCTACTTACACATTTCTGAAGTGTTTCTTCTTTGTATGCCATGTCTTGCAGTACACTAGAACGCTCTCATTTTTCGCCATGGCAACTCATTGTTTCAGCACTCAGTAGATGATGTCTTAACAGGTTCGCTGAGAGTTTCAGGGAAAATGCATGTTTATGTCAATTGTAAAGAGGGCCTAACTTAATGAAGTTAGAATAAGAGTTGCATTTAGGAGCATAGTATAACTACACTAAGAACTTTGTTGCTGCATGTGTGTGTGTGTGTGTGTGTGTGTGTGTGTGTCTACCAGATAAAAATGGACTGACATTGATTGGCATAGTAGGGTGTCTTGTCGCTATCCTGGATGCTGCTGCCTTGATTGCTGTTGTTATTTTCCTGATGAGGAAGAAGTGAGTAACAACTGCAGCTTTTGATAAAACTGAAATGTAAAGTTGTAAATGTAAATGTAAAGTTTCAGTTCCAGTCGTCAATTTGTTCTAAAGAATCTGATGTAAGTAAATTCATAAGAACCTCATGAATTCAAAGAAATCTGACTGGCAGTTTTTCATGCAGACTAACCACATAAATAAATAACTCTCAGTATCTAAGCCTTAACACGAACATAAGAACATGAATCTTCATTTGAAAACTGCCACAATTTGTTTCTTTCTTTAGGAGAAACACAGCAGTGAGAGGCTCAGGAGTGCATTCCCAGGTGCTGCAACATAATGTCTGTCTTCCTATTTATAACTATTCTTTGTTGAACTAGTCAGTGCCAATGGAAGTGAACTTTAACAAATATAATAACAAACTGCCATGCACTATTCTCTGTCATGTAATCTGTTTCATGTCTAAGTTCCTGCATGTGCAGCTTTATTTCTTAGTCAGGTATTTTTGGCCTGACATGACATCTATCTCTCTAAATGTAAAAACTAGACCTACACAACAGACCAATGTTTAGGTAAATTAATATAGAAGATTGTTGCCCTCTGTTCAGACTTCATCTTCTATCAGGAACATGCTAATGAAACCACATGTCTTTTATTTATATTTCCCTAGAGGCCTGATATGGATACATACACAGCTCTGAATCTCAGAACAAGATCACCTGATTACGAGACTCTTGGTGTAAGTCCCTCACTTAATCTGACAATTGGATGGACAGGTGGACGGATATTACTTTAACAACTTAGGCATGTCATTGTCCACACTGACACTTAACATTGTTTCTGTTTCATGGTGCTAGCATTCCAGGAACCCACCAAGAGCACGTGGCCGAAGCCATCGATGAATACTGAAGCCTCTGCAAACTCCAGCTGATGTTGAATTTGCATAACTCCATACACCTTCAGATAGCAATCAACAGGGGACTGTTTTACAAACATATACACTGATCTTGTGTGTGTGAATATGTGCGTGCCTGCGCGTGTGGGGGGATTTAGACAGGTTATTTAACTGAGATTACTTAGGTAAGAACAAGTAAATAACATGTAGACTGAATTAATCACGTATTAATGTTTGCAATGTCCTCATAATTCGAATTCTCTGTAAATTATAAACCCATTAAAACATTACCACGTTCAGCATTTCTTATTGTTTACATGTCAATATGAATGACATTATCTGTTTCACACATGTACAGGAGGTGACGTTTCTGAGGTCGAGTGAGTAGCAGAAGTAGTCGATGAGGCTCATGGCTACTGTATCAAACTGTAGCCTATTTACTGTTAGATTTGACCCCAAAAAATTTAAAAAATGTATTGGGACATAAATATAAAATACAAAATAGCAATGTAATGTAAACATCAGGTAATGTGAACATCAGTTAATACAAAAACATAAATCACTACTAAAACCATAATAATAAGAACAACATAATAAAATAAAGATACAATCGTGTCATTAAATGCTGATTAATGTGGCGCTTAGGGCCTATAGTTAAAATGAATCAATCAATCAATACAGCTTCTGTGCTACCACGACACGACTGAGAGAAAAGAAAATGTGGTGCAGGCACAAAGAATACTATTAATTGAAACACATTAGTTGGAAAGTTGTGCTAAGGGTCACAGAAGATATGTAGTCTTTGTGTAGATGTACACAAATCAATACGTTACATTTTGACTTTCATGAACTGCCGTTGGCTGTTGTTCTACAAGTGCGCCAACGATGGATAGAAGTAATTAAATGTTTTTTTCTTTATTTATTTGTTTTTGTTCATATCACAAGTTGAACAACTTCACAGAGATGTGAGTTGCACATTACGCAAACATTGTAGGCATCGCAAATTTCTGAAACATGGATAGATCTTCCCTAAGGGTAACAAGCCTTCTTAAAGTTGTTCTATTTCTTTCTTTATTTGTTTATACTTCATTTTGCAGTGACATAAGTGCCGTAAGAAAGGAGGTCAGCTATGTTTTTTTATCTCTGAACAACTGCGAAATTGGTGTAGTTTGACATACCACACTAAAGCATATAAATAAAACCTAGGCTAACAACGTTGGTGCAGCATTGGTGTGTTAGGCCTGCTTATGTTTTAGAGCATTACATGTCAAAATGTTTTTTAACTACATGGCTTACACTGAAGTAAGATCATTTCGTTCGTGTTATTATAAAGCAATGTTCTTGGGCTTTTACTTTGAATTTTTACTGTCTCCCATACAGAAATCGAGACTGGAAGCGATCTTCTTTATTTAGGCTAGTTTTACGCTGCTGCTACGCAACACCTGAAACTTTAAAGTTCTATTTGCAGGTGTGCCTCTTATTTCACGCATTAAGCCACAGACATGAGCCAAGCATAACCCAACTGCTGTAACCAGGTTAGCATGGTATACAAACCTCTCCAGTGACCACCCAAACACAGCCACACTTAATGGTAATAAACTCTTACCTTTATATGGTCCACTGAAAGTTATTAACATATCACAGAGTTAGGTCCACTCTTATTTGTTGTATTCAAAATAACACTTTAAGTCTCTAACTCATAAACAAAAGTCAGGAGGCTGGATGTGTAGATCTGCAGTTTACGGCTGTCTTTCTGTCCAGCAATGGAGGTGGTCCATGGACCATCTTAGTGTGTGTGTGCTGAGCAAGCTGTTTTAAAGGCACCTACTGCAATTTTGTGTGTGGCAGTGGCCAATCAGAATTGGTTTCACTTTTGGCTTCTGGTCTAACATCAGCCAGTCTAAGGGTGACCGCTCCGGCTGCTCACACTGAATTGCTCCATGTTTACCGGATCAAAATGACAAAAAAAATCCAAGTTGACATCAATTGTCGACAATGATCGACTACGACTATGTCGACTACGACAATGATCTCTGACCAACTGGTCACTCTCTGGTTGAAATTCAGTTTATTAGCTGTTCATGTTAGACAGCCATTATTTGCATTTCTGATCTGAAGACAGCGGCAGGTTGAAGTCCCTTGCCTGTCCACTGACAATTGACTGTATGTTTTAATTGATGCCAAACATTCCCGGGCCTCCTCTACACGCCCACTTGACATTATTTTCTCATTCGCAGTCCAGTCAGCGCGGTATAATACTCAGTGGTAATCACCTGATTTTTCTAAAAAGAAATAGTGAGAGATGCCAAGTACACTTTCATTCTGGAAGTAGACCTCTCGCTTCTCTTGACAGGGAAGTGACATCTCAGGCTTACAGTTAAGACCTACTAGCAGGCCTCTATTTAGACTTCATTCTTGGGCTAAGTTGTATCTCTGGCCTTTTTTTTATTCATCATACATTCTTTTAATTATGTTGTACTCTATTTTATGGACTTTTTTATCATCCTTTTAATCATTCACTATAAACTTAAACTTTTATTTGTCTATGCTCTTGTAACTGTTTTGACATTACGTTTCCTTTATTTATGTAAAGCACATTTAATTGCTTCTGCGTGTGAACTGTGCTGTATAAAAACACTTGCCTTGTCTTACCTTGAAATAACAAGTCACATGACAAATAATCAGATGCAAATACAATGAATTATCTGTGCAATGAAATGAAAACACTTGGGTGCGCATACCGATCCTAACATAGATGACACCCAATAAGGCAACCCAAGAAGGGCTGCTTTGGCCTTGATCTGGGCCTGGGGCATTTCTAGCTATCAGGGTTTGCCTGAGGATTCTTCTACTTCTTTTTTTTTTTAAAGGAGACTGGCATTGGTAAATTGATATCTACCTAGATATTAAGATTACATGCGTGACAAAAGAGGAAACAATTGTGTCTCTATATAGCCTTTATGTATGTGTTTTGTTCCTTAAAGTAGCACTATGCAACAATTTGAGGTATGGTTTTATACGCAACTAGTTTTGGTACCATCCTCAAATACATTTTTATGGCATATGGTCATGTGAAGGACAGATAAACACTTGTGTCTTTCCCACTAGCCGTCCAGGATATGCCCTATGTAGTTCTGTGTTCCAGGCTTGAACCTGCAAAATGGAAAAAAAAAAAAACTTTCACAGCATGACATTGCCAGCTATAGCTACTGCCAAAATACATCAGTAAGTGTGTTGGTAAGCTCTATCAGTGGGCTGTTGGCGGTGTTTGCAAGGTTTTTGCATGCCTTTTAGGTAGTTAGCTGCTAGTTTTGGAACATAACTCCTTATTGCTGCTTTAAGTTTGCTTTGGCAATACTATTCATTATGGTCATGTCAAAAAAGCAAGTCTATTTTAACTTAATTAAACTGAGAGAGAGAGAGAGAGAGAGAGAGAAACCTTTACGTGACAAACTTGGCTGTCAGTTCACTGTAGGCTGACTATTGGTGTGGCTTGGGTTGTTATAAAGTCACGTCAATAACAGTTAAACAACCAACCTAAATTCGATACATCGGCTACATACCCAATGGACAAACCCAATGCACAATGATTTACCTTGAGTTTTCGTCTTAAAAATAGCTCAGAAGACTAGTCTGATTAGTTTTTTTAATCGGAGGTTTGCATTTCTAACTTTGTGCACTGTGCAGCGATTAATTACTCCCCCCTCCGTTGGAAGCTGCAAGTCACGTTCCACTCTGTTTTCGTGGATATATATGTACGTTTGTATAAAAGATAATAAATAATGAAATATGTGGCAGCATACTTTTCTGTGTTTGATTTCACGTGAAAAAATAACTATTAAAAATCAAATTGTATTTTACTTTGGATAAGCTAAATAAATAACGACTCAAACTAAGATTAAATATAACGTTCTGAACTACCGGTTATGAGGCTTTGCAAGTTGAGGTATGCCACAACTGATTTAGAAGAGGTTATCCTTTGATCGATATTGATATGTTTATGACGCCGTCTTTAATTTCCACCCGTTTTTTGGTTTCATTGATTTCTCTTGCACCTGAACAAGTTTAAGAATAGTCCGTTCAAGCAACAGACATCAACGGATCCCAGTTTACGTCATAATGGTGAGGACAATGTCGCGCTCATGTCACCTTTGGCGAAAATTCTATTTCACATCACTTGTTGCAACTTCTTAGTTAAGACACACACACACACTCGCTTTTCACCAGATAGTTTAGATTTTTGATCTTAATTTGATATTATTTTGTATTTTAAGTTCAGGACGTTTTATTTCAGGTGATTTTCACATTACTGCATTGAAATATAGCTCGTTTCTGGCAATTCAAAATATAAGATATAGAGATATAATGGATTTCCAAAGCCTTAAAGAGCAGCTGAATAAACTCCAAGTTGAAAACAAGGAGATGAAAAATATGATCCAGCAGCTCCTGACGGAAAGCCAGAGGTGGAATCAAAACACCGGGACCCAGACCTGCACCTTGGCTTGTGTGAGTTCCCTGAAAAATCTAGTGGTACTTGTAGGCCTACACATTTTTAGTTAAACTTAAATAAATAATTTTGCATGTTTCCTGGGGCCTATAAGGAATTATGAGACTGATAGAATAGACGCTGTAAGTAAATATTTGTTCTAATAATGCACTTGGCCCCTATTAATTGACCCTTTTTCCATGTCAAAGTTGAAAGGGTAAAAGTTCAAAGTTCAAGTATGGCTTGATGATGGGCTTTGAGCTGTGACAGGTTTATGGTTACCATGGTTACAGCTTTGGCCCTATCTGGGTGCCAATCCCAATTTTGGGTTAATTGTTACCATAGAAACATATGATAGGGTTCATACCATTACTGTGTAATGTAAGGATTGCATCTATGGTGAGAATGCTTGTCAGGTATCTGTGTGCTCTTAGGCAAAGTCGAACTGTACGTTTGTACTGTGGTAGTAGTTGTTACAGATGTTTACATTTGAAAATCATCAATAATATAATTTCCCGACCTGTTTCCTATGTCTATGAGAAACTACATACTGGGAGTGAAACTGTTAAAAGTAGCTGTTGTAATACCCTCCACAAAGTGACCTTTTTCCAGGTCACAGTTGAAAAAAGTCAAGGTCAAAGGTGAGAATTGTGTGAGGGTTTGATAATGACCTTTGGGGTGTGGTGTGGTTTCCATGGTTATAGCTTTAGTCCAATGTGGTTTTCAATCATAATTCTGTCAGTGATTACCATAGAAACCAACCACGAAACTAATGATTAGTAAACCTTAGATTACACATGCACATATAGTGAGGCTGCCTATTAAGTATATTTTTACTCTTAAGGAAAGTTGTACTGTACTGTTGTACTCTGGTAGGAGGTGGTTGTGTGAGTGTTACAGGGAGTAGGCGGCATCCATGTTTGATGACATGTTTCCTTCTCCATCTCTGCAGTCTCAGCATCAGCTGCTTCATCTCCATCCTCATCTTCTGCCCGTACCCCCACCAGACCGTAATCCCACGATGCCTTGCAGCACACTCGTGCGCCGCATTAAGAAGGCCTTCATGGCTAGTGTGGCATCTGGCCAGCAGGAGGTGCTGCCCCCCATACCCCCTGCAGCTCCACAGCAGCAGAAGCAGCCGCAGCATCTCGGAGCCACCTGCTCTTCCTTGCCTGCGGTTGTCCAGGGTGACCCGGACTTAATGCAGTTGTTGGTAGGCGAAACATCTTCCGTAATTCCGAAACCTGGTGCCCTGCGTCCCAGAGGCAGGAAAAACACGACAGGACTTGACCATGCTCATCCACTGGAACCACTCCCCTACCGAACAGCTCCTGGTGGCGATACCAACGGCAGCAGTGACTCCATGGCACCCACCCCACGTGTCGCTGAGCAGATCAGGCTCGCCAGTCTCTGTGGCAACAGTGCCCTCGAACGCTCTGTCAGCATCTGCACAGGCACCTCGGCGGGTAGCCTCAGCCCTGCGGATATCAGGACCTCGTCGGAGCGGCAAACTCTGCCCTTGCTCAGAACCCCGCCTCTTCCCACCGCCCCCGCTGTCCCGTCGCCCCCACAGGCAATCAATTGCGGACAGTTACGCAGTAGACTGCCCCGCCTCAGGAAGACAGTGTCACTCAGTATAGCTACTGCTGTGGAAGGTGAGTAGTGAAGAATGTTATACACATACTCAAATTGCCTGGTCATAACCCATGAAAATTATCTACACACTGACAGGCCGGAAGTAATAAACACATAGAGATTTACTGTATAGGAAATACATATTTTACTGTTTTTGATATAAATATGGAAACATATTTAAGCCTATATAAACTAAACATCATGACAGTTAAAAACAACACAGTCTGTCAAGGCAGTGTAGACAGGACGTCAGATAGACAAATGTGACCTTTGACCTCGCAGAGCAAAAGTCCGTTGAGGCCCTGTCAGGAGAGAATAAGGGAGCAAGGGAGCTGAAGGTGGTGAAGATGAAAGTGAGAGGGAAGAGGCAGGCGAGGGAGAGCCAAAAGGCCAAGGAGCTCCCAGAGCTTGCCAAACTACCCCCCCTGCCCTGCCCAGAGCAGGCCCTCCTGCAGGCCTTCAGGTTGCTCAGCACCGATGACTGGTAGGAGTTTAGCTAAGACAAGCTAGGCTAGCATATTTACTTTAGATCAACTATGGGTTTTTAGCAAGATAAGCTACACTAATGTATTTGCTTTGGGCAAGTGGCGGTTTTTTAACAAAGACTAGATTGATTATGCTTTCATATTTACATTGAAGAATGGTGTTTTATTAAAAGAAAGCTATGGTAACATGTTTACCTTGGGTGAATGGTGTGTGTTGGTAGGCTAGGCATTATTAACCCTTTACCTTTGATTGTGGGCCTTTAGGGAAGATGAGCTACTCTAGACTACTCTAACATACTGTACCTACCCAAGCCCCTTCATCCCAATGTACCTCTGAGTTGACTGATTGTTGGTGTTGCAGGGAGAAGAAGATTGAGGGCCTGACCTCCATCAGGTCTCTGTCTCAGCACCATGCTGAGCTGCTGCTTCCCAGGCTGCATGACCTGTGTCTGGCTGTCACTCAAGAGGTGAGACGCTCCCTGCTGGAAAACATGCTAGATATGCATGCTGCATATTACTCTGTTTCAGACAGGAGAAGCTTTGTGCACTTAATGATGCTTTATAGGGTTCAATGAGTTAAAACTTCCCAATGCCACTACAATGAATAACAATAGTAGGCTATGACTCATTCAGCTTTGTGAACAGCACGAGAACAGAGTTGTAACTAACTTATATTCATTGCGCTTTCATCCTTCATCCCACCAAGGTAAAGAACCTGCGCTCCATGGTTTCCTGCACTGCCATAGTGACCCTGGCCCACCTGTACGCTCATCTGGGGCGGGGCATGGATGCGGAGGCAGAGGGCACCACCCGGGCGCTGCTGCAGAAGGCAGGAGAGGCCAGCGGCTTCATCAGGGATGATGTGGAGCTGGCGCTGGGGTACATGGTGGTCAATGTAACGCCCTCACGCAGCATGAACGCTCTCATCAACACAGGAGTCAGGTAAGAAGCGGAGATAGATATTTGGTTCATCCGTCACCATGGACGGATTATGAAACCATGGGCCCCTGGGCCTGGACATGTCAAAGCCCCCCCTCCTTCACAAAAAAATAATTGTGCGCTCGCACACGCACACACACACACACACACACACAAACACCATTAGGGGTATATATACGTATATATATATATATATATATATACAGTGGGGAAAATAAGTATTTGAACCCCTGCCAATTTCGCAAGTTTGGCCACTTGCAAAGAAATGTGTGATCTATAATTGTAATAGTAGGTGTATTTTAACAGTGAGAAACAGAATATCAACAAAAAAATCCAGAAAACTGCATTTTATAACATTTATGACTTCATTTGCATTTGATGCAGAAAATAAATATTTGACAGGTCAAAGTCTACTCCGTAACATCCACCTTTGTTGAGGTGTGCACTGCCCTGCTATTGTTTCTGACATTACATGTGACAGGGCAACAGCCGAGTGATCCTTTTCTAAATTGAAACTCATTAAGACCTACCTGAGGGGCAGCTTGGGGCAGGAGAGGCTGAATGGGCTGGCTACCCTGTCCATTGAAAAAGCAAATCATGCATTACCACTTTTATGTTTGAAAGGTGTAGTTTGGCTTGCAGGTGTGCTGTGCCTCTGGCTGTGCTCAGTCAACTTGTCTGTCCTGACGTTCAGATTTTGCGCCTAAACTAGCTATATCGTATCGTCTCGTCACATGATCAAATAAAGACTTGACATTGGACAACAAGATACATTACCCAGCAATCATCATTGCAAATCTGTATATGACAAAAATAACAAAGACAATATTGATAAATAAAGATTTTTTTTTTCATAGTTTATATAGTTTATGTAGGTTAGGCATATAATTGTGTTATAGATTGCTACTGACGATTTCCCCCCAAAAATGATGAAAACCATGACAGAGACAGGTTTGCCATTTCGAGGGCTTATACATAGCATAAGGTGTCATAAAGAATCCCAAACAAATTCATCGTTGATCACAGTCGCATTAAACTAGCGACACTCTAACACTGACAGTCGTATGTCCGAGAAAAGTGATAAGGCAAGGCCTCCTTTGCCTACGAACCCTCCGCGCTGGCTGCATTGTCTATAGTTATGCCCCTGGCGCACATGCACATTTTCTAACACAGCGCAGGTACACTCAATTAAAGCCAACAGCAAATTAACAAAATACACCTCTTTCAACCACAAATAAGAGATACATAACAGCAACTTCACGCAGAGGCTCTGGCTTAGGGGCCCCCTAATCTCATGGGCCCCTGGGCCTGGGTCTGTTTGGTCAGTTCGGTAATCCATCCCTGTCCGTCACCCCTGGGGCTCTTTCTCCCCTGGTTCACTGTTAACCCTTCTCTCCAGCTTCCCTCCTTATTTACTGGTTCTCTGTCTCAAGAGGTTTTTTATCTTACCTGTCTCTCTGGATGTCTGTCTCACCCGTTTCTCTGTCTCACCTTGTTCTGTGGTTCTCTGTTTTATCCAACCTCTGTCTCCCTGTTTCTCTATTGTTTGTTTTTGTTTGTTTTGTTTCATTGGTTCTCTGCTTTTCAGGCACCGTAATACAGCCGCGAGGAAGAGCACTGCTCAGCACCTGGGGAGACTGGCAGAGGTCATGGGGTCGTCCCATCTCCTATCTGGCAAAAACAAACTGACTGACCGCTTCATCCATGCCATCTGCTGCCTGGCCGTTGATTGTGCACTGGAAGTCAGGTGAGAGCACATCTTCCTTTTTTCTAAATAACAAACCAATCAGCTCTTTGAATAAAAAATATAATGATATACATTATCTATTATGAGGAATCCCAACCTAATCTCCTGTCATACAGCAATACTGAATGGAATTACGGATCTGTCAGTGTATAGGTTTGTCTTTACCACTGTTACATCTTTTTGGAAGAATTAGTGGATGAAATGTTCTGAAAATATTTATTCTGCACAGTGCATACATTTTTCTCCATGTCCTCATTGAAAATGAATGAGTGTTCATGTCCTCATTATAAATTAATGAGTGTTGATAACCTCATTCTCAATGAGTGATTGTTGATGTCCTGATGTGCTTTGTGTCTGAAACAGGACCCATGCCCATAACACTCTGGCCTTTCTGGCCTCCCACCCCAACCTCATCAAGATGGTGGAGAGGTCCGTCCCACAGAGAGACCACATCACCATCAAGAACATTATCAACAAATGCCAGTGCAGGTAGGTTTGATATGTCAGTGGATACCTCAAACTCTAAATACTTTTACATTCAGCCATCAGAGTGAAAAAATGAACAATCTCTACTTATTATTGTTTAACCTGAAAACATACTGGAGAAAATATCTTGGTTATATGTTTTTGTTTGTTTGTTTGTTTGTTTGTTTGTTTGTTTGCAGAAATTTGAATTGAAGTGAATCCAAAACCACATCTCTGTAGACACAACATATTCATTGAACACTGGCAGCAGTTATAGCATTGCTCTCTCAGAGGGCATGAGCCAGCAACAGGCAGATAGAGAGGTTCAGCCGCGCCCCGTTGGTCCTCCGGGTGTTGAACTGGAACTGTTGAAGAGGGCAAAGGTCAACACGGCTAGGGTCAGGAAGACAAGGCCAACCAGCACGAAGAATGCACTCAGCTTCTCTACGACGGGACCGCTCTGAAAACAAATCACAAACGCTCCCACTCTTTCACCCTAACCTCACTGGTGACACAAAGGTTGCACGCCATTGCTTATAAATGATCTTTTTTTTGCAATAAATATTACATGAGTCCCAATGTATACATGTATCAAACTGTCATTTGCTGAACAAAAATGACAACAAAAAAATGTGTTAATAATAAATAATAAAATAAGTAAAATCATAGTAAATAAAATAAGAGCCAAGCAACCACATTCCAGTACACACAGACAGGCTCATCCTTTAGGCCTCCTGAAACCTAGCACTATAGCAGTTCAAACACATCTTCCTTTCTCTCAAGACAGCTAATGTCCTTAAATGATAAAATATCTAATAAAAAGATATTAGTTGATGTTATTTAATCTCAGTTGATAAATCTTCACCCTGGGACCTTTCTCTCTATGCAGAAGCGCCCCCTAGTGGACTCATCAGTGACTCCAAGCTGATAACATAAATATTCAGTGTATGTAGCAACAAAAAATAAAAAAACATTTAACCATAAACAGTTTGATTATCAATTAAGCACTAATACTGCCACAAGCACCCGTAATATCAAATGCCTGTGTCCACCAGTTCGCTTGAAAAGCCTGGTTACTCGGAACAGAATATGCCCACTGCTGTGCCCGAGTTTTGATGCCTCCTCAAACTAATTGTCCATGCTATCTTTGCCAAATTGTCTTATTTTCTGGAATGAAAAAATTGCCAATCTATCCAAACAACTAATTGATGACACGAAAGAGTTGAACTGAGGATATTATCGTGGTTTATTTATGTACTCACATCACAGCAACAAACGCGTTTCCATTTCCCATATCATACAATTTATTTACAAAAATGGTTGTTCTGCCAATCCAGGCATTGACACCTATTCTATCCAATAGTACACATTCTCAGGTTTACAATGATACGGCCATTGTCTGTCTTTGAGTAATATAGAGGTCTGATTCGTTATTGCGTAACTGTTTGGAAGATTTTCACTTTCCCTGCTTCCCTCACAGACTCACGGCCACGCCCCTTTCCCAGCCTGTTAATTTCCCCATTCTGTTTCACTCGGCTCCAATTAGCCCTGATCACTTGCCACCCTGCCACCAACCTTATAAGCTACACCTGTGCTCACAGCCCCTTCCTTTCACTCAGAGACACAAAGAACCTGAATGCTGTTGCATGTGCTCATCCGGTGTGCGTTATCTGAACAATGTAAGTGTATTGGTGATTATTTCAATTGACTGAGCTTGATTTAGTTAGAGACGGAAGATGTGCCTTTAGAATTGCTTGCTACCTTAATTTTGTTGCCTTAATGGAAATGCTCCTAAGTTTGTTTGCTTATGTATTGCCTGTGCAGGCTGAGACGGTTGTACAGTTATTATTATGTGGCACATTGTATGATTTATCTTGTATTGTATGACTTGAGCGCACTTTGTATGCTGTGGCATCCTTTGTACCATGTAATATTTTGGAGCTGATTTTGTATATCATTTCTTATTCCCTCATGGAGACCACACACGCACCCAAGCCTTCCTCACACACGCCTTCCTCACACACACATCCATACAGTCCTACTCATATCCTCAAAGGAAAATCCAATAAACAGATTGAACTGTGAATCCTGACTGGACAAGTGTGTTCTCACCAACACCCCCATTGGTCTCAAGCCAGCCACCCTGAACTCCTCAAACTCCTTTTCAGTAACCCTTAGGACCAATATGTATGACCGGAGCACCACGTTTTGGAGAGGCTATAGACCGGGGGGTACTCAATAGGCGGACTCCGGTCCGGATCCGGACGCAATCAAATTTGGACGGAAGCAAAAATCAACATTCTTGATGATCCAAGCGAGTTTTATTTGGTGTGATTTTGCGCTGTATATTTTTTTCCTAATCGATGGTTACTATCTTCCGGGTCCAATTAGGAGCTGTAATAACATTACTATGACAACTCACTCTATGTTGGCCGCGTCATTGGCAACAACGCAGGCAGATCGATTTGTGAACGGTTTCTTAGCAAATGAAAATCATGGCATGCTCAACCCGACAAAAAGAGAAAAGTTGATTCCGAAAATCGCAAATTTAAGACCGAGTGGACTGACAAGTATGAATTTGTGCTGCCTGTGGGGAGCACAAAACCGATGTGTTTAATCTGCAACGAAACGGTTGCCCTTGTTAAAAGTGGTAACGTGAAACGTCACTATGAAACAAAGCTTGCACACTTCGAACAACATTACTTCCAGAACTCTGAGGTAAGGGCCAGAAAAATAAACCAACTGCAATCATCCTACCGAGCAACATGCAGTGTAATAGTTAGATCAGCCACACAACAACGTGCATACCTCAACATACTGTTGTGAGTCTGCCTTTTCAACCATGAATATGGTGAAAATCAAATACAGGAGCACCCTCACTAATGAACACTTACAGGATATTATCGTGGCCTGGCCCTCTCACCTTTTATGCCCAAATTTAAAAAGAACTTTTTAGAATTTAATGCTGAGCCTACAGCCACTTGCTGAAATTGAAATATCAGCTATTTTTAGGATCATCGGAAACTTGTGTGTCATTAGTAGGGGTGAAAATGGCGAAACTAGCGAAACTAGACTGAGTCTAGGGTTCTTCCTCTCTTGATATAAGTCACTCAGGTGACTTGGATGCACTCTGGTTGCACTTTGTCTTCTTGTAAGTAAAACAACTACTCCAGAATCATGGTGCAGCCACATGTTGACATGTCGATACTCCTATTGTGTCTAAATTCATGGTCACAGGAAGTGAGTGTAGGCTTTATAGATGGGGCAAAATGCTTTCTTCAGGATGCTTTGCATCTCCTTATCTTCCTCTAAATACATTGATGGATTTAGAAATGTATACATATCAGTGGTCAGGTTAATCCAGGACCATAATCTGATATTAGGTAACCATGTATATGCGTAGGTGTTTACATTGAACCAGCCTGAGGGACACTAAGCAAATAGTGCAGAGAGAATTGGGAATGTTGGACTACGCAAAAAGGTTGCAAAAAGGTTAGTGCCCTCAGAGGAAGCTTTTTTTTAACAACACAAGAGTGTTCCAATCACAGTTCTTTACCCTCATGGAGGTATAAGTGAAGTGTGAACCCTGTTCTCTCCCCTAGTGGATGGTCTGAGTATTGCATGGATAGTCCAGATTAGGTTTTAGCCTCTCATTTTATTTGATCTCAGTGAATCCTTTAAAGATAGAAGTATACACCCACATAACATGCCTTACTCACACATGAAGGTAGTTGTGAAGAGGTGAAGTCCCTCCCCCTTCTCACTTTGTTCCCCGGCACCTGTGGACGGGTCCAATTGGGACTGATTGGGCTAAATTAGCCCCTGGTGCTGCCACTCTTACAGTTTTTCTCGATTGCTAACACACATTTTTTGAAAGCATGCCTCGTTTCCTCAAAACTCTAAACACAAATCCCAAAACCACTCACACAAAATGCAAAACCCTTTATATATCCTGCAAAAGGCAACTTTGCTTTCAAAACAGTGTTATGTCACCTCAAAAGGGTACTTTGTTTTCTAATGACAAACACAGCCCATTATATGAGTAGACATTCTAAGCATCGATTGAACACTGATGTGCTCAATGGAAAACACTAAATACAAAAAACACACAAATATACAGTAACAACTAAAATATTTCTTTATTTTTTCCAAAAGTGCTGTAGCCTATACATCACAGCAAACACAAATGAATGTGTAAATGATTTGCACAGAACAAACAATAGGATATAGGCCAGTACAGTCAACAAAAAAAAGAAAGAAAAATGTAAAATAAAAAAGGACAAAAAACTACTGCATCCTGGGGTACGTTCGTCGTAGGATTGAAGCTAAGTTAATCAATTGGCCTTTTAGCCCGTTAAGATTAGCGAGCTGATTGAGAACAGCAAATATCGGTTCGTTAACGGCTGACCCGCATCCTAATCATGTGGTTAATTTCAAGCAGGCTAAAGTTATCATGGCATTTGCGCGTGCACGTCCTACTTCAAAAGGCAGGAAAGGTCGATCACCAAAACCATGATTTTCTAACGGCATAATGGTTCTAAACTCAAAGAAAAGGGCTCTTTTTTTCTCCGCTGGCGAGTAGGAGATGAACATGAACGCTTATGAAGAATACAAGACCATAATCATGGCAAAATTCAACACCACCACCGCTGTGAGAGCAAGGTGTGTTGGGGTGTTTATAGGGTAATATCTATCTATGAATCCCTGACGGCAAATGTCAGCTGGTACAGAGATTTCGTCTACCGGTTTGAATCTGCATGGTTGCTAGTTCAAATCCCCTCACCTCCTTCCTCGATGTAGTTTTACATTTCCTTGGAAGTCGCTTTGAATAAAAGCGTCTGTTAAATGACTAAATGTATTAATAACAAATGCAATAAATTGAAGCAGCGAAAATAAATTGGCTGTATTTCTCTCTATTCTTATCATGAGTCCACCGTAATCATTTTCTACAATAATGATATGCTATGGTGTACTAATAACACTCATATAATTATGAGTGCTTTGTTCTCCGCATCACCGACACTACAAAAATGTACCACTCGATAAAAAGCGCAAGACAGTCAATGTTCGACTGTGGTGTTTGTCGGCTGAATCGGTAGCGCTCATACAAGAATAATGGATCTTGGCGATCGCAAAGAACTCTCTCCCTCCGCTAATCTAACTCTAATATCAGTCCTTGGTCAATGGGATCCCTCCTTTTTCCGGGGGTGTGGCAAGTTTATCCAGCTACACTTAAGTTAGCCTGCCCTGGAGCAGGTTAGTGCTAATCGATATGTAACTATGGTGATTTATCAAAAGTTGCTTCCACGAACCAAAAAGAGGGGCGTTTTTTATCTTAGCCTGAAAATTAGCTCGCTAAACCGTTTAGCGAGCTACGACGAATACCCCCCTGTTCTAGCTCAAGACAATATTGACAATGTGCTATCAGAAATAGACCTACACAGTGTTGTGAATGTTGTTGCATTTTGTGTGAGTGGTTTAGGGATTTGTGTTTAGAGTTTTGAGAAAACGAGGCATGCTTCATGTGTGTAAGCAATCGAGAAAAACTGTAACATTGGATTGGATTGCAATACAGTACAGTAATGTGTCAGTGCTGATAGGACGCAATCAGTTGTGGAAATGTATATGACTTGCACATAGTCATAGCATAACTGTTTGACTGTCGGAGTTTCTGACAAAAGGCACCCTGTACACCTGCTTTATTCTCAAGGTGTTCCGCCTTAGAACACAGTCCACTGTGGCTAGGCTCACTGTATTGATGTTTAGGAATTAGTCTTGGTCATCAATGGTTGCACTTTGTATTTGTTTACGTAATTTTACAGATACAGTACAATGGAAAATACAAGAATACTATGCTCCTGATAAGGCATTCAAACTAGTGTTTTCCTGTCATAGTAGTGTTTCTTACCTATTCCCTTTTCTGAATGTCCAGAGAATGGATGCAACTGAGAAGCGGCTTATATTTGGTTGAACCCTCTGGCCAGCCTCCTGCATGGTCAAACCATGGTTGACCACAGGGTTGACCACAGTGGCCCGAATCTCATCAGAGATAATGGCTCTCCTTCTTGCTCTTTCTCTTCATCCTCTTCCTCCTCCTCCTCCTCCTCTTACTCTCACTCCTCTGCCTTTCTGATCACCTCTCACTTCAATGTTGCCATCAATTGTTCTCCAAACCAGGAGCTAACCTGTGGCCATCATATTGCTAAAGCTTTGATTTCAAATTGCACAACAGCCTTGGAAATGGAAGTTTTGCCAATTGAATAGCAGTGTGTTCTGTCTGAACACAAGGAGGTTTTGGCATTGATGAAGTGTGCAAAGTAGAGAGGATGGTGTTTAGTGTTTTGAAGAAAGTGTGGTTAACAATTGAAATTTGTGTCTAAAGCAGATAATTGTGTGTTGTGAGTTGAAGAAAGTGCGGTTAACAATTGAAATCTGTGTCTAAAGCACATAATTGTGCTTATAGTTTAGCAGAATTGGTTTAGGGAGTTGGCACATGAGTTACAGGTTGTGGTCATTGTGCCATAAGTTCCAGTTTTTGAATGTAATCAATCGAGAAAAACTGTAAAAGGCGCACTTATTGTTGTTCGAGAGACAGACTGAGCAGGCTGCAAGAAGCTGAGACAAGGTCCTAGACGAAACCTGTGCGACACAGTTGGACCTTGTCTGTTATAATAGCTTTAGTTTTGTTCAGGGTATGTTTCTTTGTTTTGGGGTTGGGATTACCCTGGTGTATGTGCTTATGATTTTGGGGTTCAAGTCCCTTGGTTTTTTGTATATATGTTGTGGGGTTTGAGTTGTAAATAAATATACAGCTGTATTTTTATGAGAGAGCCACTGTCTCCTGCGCTGTGTGTTCTCCTGACTACCTGCAACCACGATCCAGAAGCCTACATCCCACATCGTGAGATGGCCGGCTTGAGTGGTCTTTCACAGTAGTCCTGTGTACATTATATCTACAATCTCTACTGAGTTTGCCTGTCATATAATGGCACTCGCCACTAAAATATACAATTCAATGTTTTATTTTTGTTTCACTCACAGGAAGTCATTATATAGGTTTCTGTGTATAATACATGATCTCTGTAAAAACAACTTACAAATGACAGGTTTTCTGTGGGAAATACACCTATGCAAAATGTTGAGCTTCTCCCCAAAACGTCTGGGTTCCTTCTGGGATTCAACACAATCCTTTACTGAGAAGAAACTGACCTATTGCAATGAAGGCCTTTTTCACCGCTAAGATACTGAATATCTCTTTTGCATTTATTGCAAACACAGCATGCTAAGTAAACATACAAGCCAACACAAAAACAACATACCATAATATTATGTTATAAATATAGGTATTTTTTAATAAATCTCTTTTACACACATGAGGATGCAATCATTTCATAGTAATAAAATACACACACACACACAAGCAAAATCTATCAAATTATAGTTAATTACATAAAAGAACATAACACCATAAATATCTGCATCAAATTTGTATTTCAGCAAGTCTGGAAATGTGGCATTAAACCAGCTCCTCTTTATCATCACTTTCCAAATATACTTTTGTGTAGTTGCAGTTGTTGAGGTTGGTCTTACTTCAAGTTATTTCCATAAAATAGCAACTTATGTGATACTTGCTATGTATTCATCAGATAGGAATGTATTTTGTGTATGACAGCTGAACAACATATAGCCATCAAGAAGCATTGCAAATAAGTAAAATATAGCTTAGCATAAAACAAGATGAGAAATTGCAAAAATACTATAAACTGCTAACTCAACAGCAAGAGATCAAGATGATAACACCAAGGTCATGTGGTACCAAGGGAACACATACTGCAGACTGGTGAAACATGATATTTGTACATTACTAAAAGGGGGGTTGGATAAAGCAAGTAAATGGCTCTTGTCATTCATCTTCAAATCTAAATTAACTCACACCTGTGATGGTACAAGTCACCCCTGTCTCCATGCTGTTGATACCACTCACTGCTGATATCCTCAAACTGAAATAAGACATACTGTCTATGGTGCTCAGCTTCAGGCTTTGTTGATGTTGCTGTAGATCGCAGTATGATCCTCAGTTCTGCAAAAGAGCATAATTATGATAGAACATGATTATAATATTTTTTTTTCCTTCAGGCATCCTCATTAGTTAGTGCACATTAGTTTGCCTCTAGGACCCTTTAGCTTTGATTTTCATCTGCAATTATAAAACAATTGGGTTCTATTGAATTATTTAGCTGTTTCTGATTGGACGAGAGACGTTCTGTGAGTTGGAATACCCCAGGACATCCCAACTCGGACTTTTCACAGCTAATAATAAATCGCTCCGCGATGAAACATTCTATAGCGCGTTGATACAATTAAGCGATAACCGTTAATTCAAAGTTCTTATAATTCCAAAAGACGTTGACAATGGAACTATTTTTTTGTTGCGGAGAAACAATGGCGAAATAAACATTTTTGAATCAATAACTTCGTGTTTAGATGTTAATTGGTTGACTATAAAATTGTTTTATAAAAGCAATATAGTACTCGTGCGAGTGGGGTAGCCTCCGGCCTCGTGGCTACGGCCGAACACCACCCGTGGGAATATCCCTTACCTACCTCACTCGCACTCGTACTATATTGCTTAAATATGTGTCCATTGACAGTGAAATGGTTGTGACATGATGAAAAAAGCCTTCCATGTGCTCTTGACTAATATAACAGATGCAGTGAGAAATGACTGTTCTGGTTAAAACTAAAACTTGCAAGCTATCTAGGTCACAGCAAACAGACTAGCCTCACATGCACCAACAACAGCAGAGCCATCACCAATAGAAGCTACTTGGCTCACTACCTGGTGTATTTTGGTCACAAACATGTGGTGACACCATGCAGCCTGGAGTACATAGTGAACAGACTCAGTTACTCACTGATTGACAGCACAGGAGGGACTCCGGAACTGCACTGAAGCGTAATCAACATCCTCCTCCTTTTCCTGGACCTGAGGCTGCATGGTTGGGGAGTCTGGAGCCTTGTCCTTGCTTTTGGCCTTGAACTGGACACTGGCGTACAGGATGCCACCTTCATCTCCTGAGTCCACTCCCTGTACCTGGCCAGAGGTCATGGGCACTGCAGACAAGTCTTCATACACAGGACTGGCGTCTTCCCTCTAGGGGTTTAGAGCCATAGAAATAAAGACAGATGTTATGTAACAGCAGAGGTTGCTGGACCTCTCTAACACAAACGTTAACATACACACCTGCCCATCATCCACCCTCCCACTGATGCTCTTGGTGGATGCTCCTCTCCTACTTCTTTAAAAAATAAACAATAAGAAGACATATTGTGCAATGGGTTTAGTACAGCTCTGTCACTGGATGAGAGAAACTGACACTGTACATTTAAAATAAATTAAAACAAAAATCCAACACTTAAACAATCACCTGTACACGAACACAAGCACCATTATAAGAGCCACTACTGGTATAATCCCCAAAGCTGCAAACAGTCCTCCTGGCACACCTGCAGGAAATATGGCAAAAAACAAGATACATTAATAATTTGTCCCTCCATTTAATACAATTAAGACATTAATGCACATACACACATACACAAAGTATATATATATGTATTTTATCAACTATCTTCTCATTAAAGTTGCATTTCTGGCAAATGTTAGCATAAGTTAAGAAGTTTGCATAAGTGATCACCGCCAGGGTCGTAACGATGACAAAATACCTTTAAAAGGCACTTCAATTTCAGAGGACTTATGACTGCCATATTCATTGTGTGCTACACAAAAGTACAATCCACCATTTCCAGAGACCAAAGGAAAGCTACTACTATTCCATGTGGCCATAAGAATAGAGTCACTTCCAGTCTTCTTGTACCAGGTGTAGTTGTGCACTGGTGGGTTGGCATCACTGCTGCAGGTCAGAGTCACTGAATCACCCTCCACTATGATACCAGGGGGACTGATTGATATTGACACACTCTTTGGAGCATCTGTATGAAATAATTAGAAAATGATAACAATTTTAAACACACTAATTTCATCATTACTTTGTACTCTCTTCCACAAGCAGACACATTTAGACTAGTAAAACAATTACAACTTTAGATTCCTTAATTCTAATGAATATCAGGTGTCAAATGTGAACTGATCTTTTTCATTACCAGGAAACTGAAGTACATAATCTGCTAACAGTAAACAGCAACTGATAGGATGTACTTATCGTACATCTCACAATGAGAGACACTGCAGGTGATGGATAATCCTTGTCTCCACTTAAAGCACAGGTGTAATTGCCTGAATCCTTGCTGCTGACTGAATTGAGGGTGAGAGTGTTATCGCTCGTTGTGTTTTGGTTGGAAACAAGCTTTCTGTCCTGGTACCAGATATAGGTGGGGTTGACATGTGCAGGACATGGTTGGGCGTGGTTGCAGGTCAGTGTCACCTTCTGTCCCTCTGTCACTGTGGTAGCACTCACCACTACCTGCAGAGCTGAAGGGAACAGAACATTATTTCTCATCATCACCAACATGACTGTTTACACATTAGAATCATTAGAACACACCTACTTACTGGAAACTGAGAGTGTGACACCAGGACTTCCAGAGTACTTCCAACCGGAATCCTTTGTTATAATCCTAAACTGATATTCTCCAGAGTCACTCTCTCTAAGACCTTCCATCCTCATGCTGCAGTTATTCTCTTTGTTTCCAAGGAACTTGACGCGACTCCTATATTTCGCCATCTTGCTTAAATCTTCCCATCCCTCTTGTTCATGCCAGAATGTTTCAGTGACAGTTAAATGTCTGGGATATTTGTAAGAGCAGCCCATGTAGACTGAAGACCCCCTCATGGTACAGATACTCTGAGAAGTGTATTCCACGCTCCAGAAAACCACACCTGAAACAAAGTGTAGCAGCATTAAGACCCAGCTAGAACTTCCATCCATTGTTTTTATTTCTTCTTTTTTAACTTTTAGGTGTCATACACATCAAGGTGTGTGCACCCCAATTTGTTGTCATTAGGGTGGAGATACAGACAAGTCACACAGGATAATAATCCGGCATATGACAAGGGAAGACCAAAAACTACACAGGTGTTTTCCATCTCAGACATCAGAGAAACATGGAAAGTACGTGACAGCAAGTCAGTCAGTCGCTTTCTAATGTCAATCGATATGTGGAGACATCGGGATGGTTATTCAATAACAAAATAAACAGTAAGAAATATATCATGGAACTTACACACAGCTGGTGAAGGATACCCCTCATGTCCCTCTAAAGCACAAGTATAACTGCCTGATTGGCTTTCATATGGTGAGTTTATGGTCAGTGTGTTTCCACTGACCATGTATTGTTTGGTGAAAGGTTCTTTGTCCTTGTACCATAAGTAGGTCGGGTTGGTACCCGCAGGGCAGGTGGTGCTGCAGGTCAGTTTTACTTCTTCATTCTCTTCCACTTTCTCAGGCTGCATCTCCACTTTCAGGGCTGTGTGTGGGAACAGATTGGTGATTTTACTCTTTTTACATCTGAATGCATCAGCTTTGCTGTGATTGTGTCACTAGTTTAGTTTAGTCTCCAGTGTAATGACTGCAGGGCAGGCCTGGTGGTGCTAACTGGTCCATTGTGCAGACCTGTAGAGGGGGTGTATGTGTATTTAAAGGGTTCCTGTCTCAGAGCTTGGTTTTCATCCAACTTTCTAATGAGAATATTGAACATTCAAATAGGAAATCCCAAGTTGAAACGTTTGAGTGTTGCTGTTAAAGCTGCCCTGTTAACCTCAAGTTTTAAACCCACAGCTGTTCACAACTCCTCCCTTCATTAGGATCGTGTCCATTATTTATTTGAAGTACACAGCTAATGGCGCACAGATTTGCATTTCTAATAGCTGAATTTTCACAAATGCACTTAAACTATTCTCATTAGTTGGAGGGAAACCCAGTTATGAGGGACCCTATTAGGCACTTCCTCCCCCCCACCATGTCCCCCCCTCTCTAACTACTGACATAGGCATTACATGCACACAAATTCTCCTACGCTTATGTTACATGAATGTACTATTGAGTTGTTTGTTACAAGGATATTAAATTATGCCAAAATATTGTTTATAAATGTTCTGGTCAAGTGTACCCAATAGGTAAAATCTGCAGACTATTGGCCAGACACATGTACACTGTTCTGCCTTAAGTCACTGATATAGTTATGTCTTTTAGGACATGAACTAAGAAGTTTGAGTGAGTAACGTGCTTTTGCAGGTAATCCAGAGTGTGTTGCTGTATTAAGTGTTTCGAAAAATGGGCATACTGTTGGACTGTTGATTCAGGAAAAATGTGAAAAAAGTGACCGAGAAAAATTGTTACAGAGCAGACCCATCCACACCTCTACGATCTAATGAGTTTAGCTAAGACTTCTTGTGTGCTTCCTTTTCATAAAATGACATACATGCTGGCTGTCAGTGTTACATAATTACCTGTAACAAACAGAGTCACCTCTTCCCCAGAATATTTTCCAGCGGCATCATCCGTTAGAAACCTGAATCTATATTTCTGGGAGTCTGTTTCTCTCAGATCTTTAATTTTCAGAGTGCAGTCATGGAGTTTGTTCCCCAGATATTCAGCTCGATTTCGATAGTCTTCACTGTCAGATAAGTCATCAGGTTCCTTGTTTTTCTCTGATTTCACAAACCATAATGCTTTTTCAACTCTGCGCTGTTTGGGATAAGTGTATGTGCAACGAATATCCACTACAGACCCAGTTGGAGCACAGGTCTCTGTAAAGGCATATTGCACATTATACTGTTCTCCTAAAATTCCTAAAAAAAATACATAAAAAAAGTGTTGAAGAAAACTGCAAGAACTGAAATCACTATAAACATGGTGTTGTGCCTTTTTACAAAACCATAATGTAAACCTCAAACAAGTAGCTCTTAGTCTAGTTCATACTAAAAGCAGCATTTATTAATGTTTAGTCTCCATTGTGATCACATTTGATAGTCAATCAATACAATGTTAAACTGGTGACCATATAGGATTCAGCTAATTTAAAAACATGCTAGATTGTCAGCCCAGCAGTGCAGTAATGTGTTTGGCTGGACAGTTTTCACAGAGCAGTAATGTGATGCCCATTGGTATGGACCTAAAACAGCAAATCAACAAAAAAAACCCAGACAGAATGAGGAAGTTCAAAGCGCAATGCATGAAGCTCATTATTTGTATCTATTAAGTTTGTACAAACGGAATAATATAGATATACATTTACATTACATTTAGTCATTTAGCAGACGCTTTTATCCAAAGCGACGTACAAAGGAAAGAACACTCAAGCTACGAGCAATAGAGACCTAGTGTAACAATAAATACTACTTTACATAAGAAATCAAAAAGTGCAGGAATGTAACTACTGTAAGTGCGACTTAAGTACTAGTTAGAGGATATAGCATTAGAAGTTAGAAGAGATAGCATTAGAGATATAGTAACAGACCTGGTAGAGACAGAAGGAATGCAACCAAACATGTGTTTCCTTCACAGAAGTGCATGTCTACGTCAACCTGCAATTATACTACACAAATACACATATGATAAATATAAAACGGTAGTATATTGTAACTGTATAGTATTGTATTAGATATCGCACAGTCACAGAAAATACCTCTTCCCTATTTGCTGGTAGATGTGTTATGTTCTGATAGATAGATCAGTACTCCACACCAATACTCTTATAACAACCACAGCAAAAGTATCACTTGGCTGATAGCAGTCTATCTTAAAGTAATCTCCATTAGCCTACATTACATATGAGTTTACAATAGAGAGCAGTGCCAAAACACACACATCAGCAAACACAGTGCACTGAGCAATAGAGCCGTCTTTCCAAAGAAAAACAGTACAACTTATTGCAACTCATAGCAACTCCAAGTCATTGATCTGACATACTGGACCTGTTCCTTTTCACAGTGTCTAAGCTAATTTGCTGACTTGTAACATCCCATCTTAACTACACGTATGTGTAAAACCAACTTATGTTTTTATCTCGTGATCATATCAAACCAAACTATAAGCCTTTGCAGAATGAAACACTTTGTAGAACATTAGAACATTCTGTACTTACATGCTGAATGAAGTCTTTGTTGTTTATCACAGTGTTTCACCCTAAAATGGCAATAAGCTGAGAACTACCTGGTTAAATATGTCATTGGAAAAGCTAAAGTTGCCACTGTAGAGCTAAATATCATGACTTCCCTTTCTCATCGGTTAACCTGCGTGGTCTAATGTTGAATTTATACTGTGTGTGTCTAGTTTTTCAACACTTTTTTCCTATTGATCAACTTCCTTTAGACATGCGGATGTTGAGGATTGTGGTTAACTGACACTCAGCTAAGAGCGTTTTGTGTATGTCCCTTGCAAACTTACTACTCTTACTTCACTTTTATAGTTTAAGGTTGAAAATGAGTAATAATCACGTTTTGGATCAAATGTTATTGACATATTTAAATAAATGCCTTACTGTAAAGTCGTTGAGAACTTATTCTCTCTGTACCTATTTTTTGGAGACTGAGCCTCTGCTGCTAGTGCACTTCCCCAATTTATTGTAGCTGATGACAACATAGTTGACAAGCTGCTGTGCAGGCCATAGAGGGAGGGGTGGGGGGGTGGGGGGTAGTTTTATTTATGGAGGTTTGCTTTAATGATGTGTTTCTTAGACTACAGAAAGAGAGTAAGAGAAATGCATTACAAGTTGTGCTGTGAGACAGTATAAGGTTTAGTGGTAAAAAAATGCCAATTATTTCCACATTAACCAACTACAGCATGAAAAGAACAGGAAACTAAACTACTACATTATACTACTACATCATACTACATCATACTACATCATACTACAGCATACTACATCATACTACATCATACTACATCATACTACATCATATTACATCATACTACATCATACTACATCATACTACTATGACATCATACTACTGATGACATCATACTGCATCATACTACATCATACTACATCATACTCCCCTAGTGGATGATTTGAGTATTGCATGGGTAGTCCAGATTCTTCCCTTTCCCAGTGGAGACTGAAGGTATTACAGTGAATCCTTTACAGATGGAAGTATACACCTACATAACATGCCTTACTCACACCTTACTCACACATAAAGGTAGTCCTGTGATAATTATATCTACAATCTCTGCTGAGCTTGACTGTCATACAATGGCACTCGCCACTAAAATATACAATTCAATATTTTATTTTATTTTTTCTTTGTCTCACTCACAGCAAGTCATTATGTAGGTTTTTATGTATAACACATCATCTTTGTAAAACAACTTACAAATTACAGGTTTTCCGTGGGAAACACACCTATGCAAAATGTTGAGCCTCCCCCAAAACTACCGGGTTCACCAAGTTCCTTCTTGGACATTGTGACAACACAATCCTTTACTGAGAACAAACAGACCTATTGCAATGAAGGCCTCTTTCACCGCTAAGATACTGAATATCTCTTGTGCATTTATTGCAAACACAGCATGCAAGTAAACACAATAGTCGACGCAAAAACAACATACCATAATATTATGTTTTACATCTATATATTTTAATATATCTCTTTTACACACATGGGGATGCACTAATTTCAAAATAATGAAATACACACACACACAAGCAAAATGTATCATGATCATAGTTCATTACATAAAGGAACATAATACTATATTAATAATCTGCATAAAATTTGTATTTCAGCAAATACGCAAATGTGGCATTACACCTATCAGCTCCTCTTTATCATCACTTTCAAAATATACGTTTGTTAAGCTGCAGGTGGGTTGTTGAGGTTGGTTTTCAGTCTGTTTTTTTTTCAAGTTATTTTCATAAAATAGCAACTCATGTGATACTTGCTATGCATTCATCAGATAGGAATGTATTTTGTGTATGACAGCTGAACAACACATAGCCAAAAAGAAACATTACAAATATGTAAAATATAACTCAAGCATAGGATAAGATAAGAAATTGAGAAATTACTAAAAACTGTGAAAAAACTAGCTCAAGAGCATGATATCAAGATAATAACACCAAGGTCATAGGTACACTAAGGGAACACATACTGCAGACTGGTGAAAAATTATAATTGTACAATACTGAAAGGGGGTTGGAATAAAGCTAGTAAATGGCTCTTGTCATTCATCTTCAAATCCAAATTCACTCACACCAGTGATGGTACAAGTCACCCCTGTCTCCATCAGTGTTAATTTTGGCAGCTATTTTAGATTTAGTCTTAGTCTTTAGACGAAAATGCATGTTAGTTTTAGTCACTTTTAGTCATTTTTATCCTGCTTAGTTTTAGTCTAGTTTTCGTCGACGAAAACTCCGAACATTTTAGTCTAGTTTTAGTCGACGAAGTCTCATTACATTTTAGTCTAGTTTTAGTCACATTAAACTAAAAATTAAGTCCATCTTATAGTCACATTAAACTCCTTTCCATCCCTTCTCAGGCCCGGGGACCCCTTGTGTTGTGTCTACAACTGCATAATAGTCAAGCTTGCAGTACCTAAACTGTGGATGCAATTAGTCTCTAAGATACAGATCTCCTATGCCTACATCTGAATTCCAATGAATTCAATGTAAATAATAATTTTAAGGCAATACTTAATTAACAGTATTATCATTAAAATATAAGAGAATATCAAGTCTAGATTTTGAAGATTCAAATGATCTGATAACACAATACAACTACTATGCCTACCTGGCCTTAGTTAAATCAACCACATATCCTCCATATGAATTGCTGTGCAATCTGATAACCAACATACAGTATTTAGCTAGACGGATAGTTTGAGAGTTGAAAGTAGTGCCAATGATAATAACAATTGCATAAATAGACAAGGATATGTAAACCAATCACATATTCATTTATTTTTTCTTGATTAATGTCATGCGTGGCCTGTCCTATAGTCCATTCTGCAATGTGTTTACTAGCTAGTTATCGATAGCTAGTATAACTTAGCTATGCTACCTCACAGTTAGCCAACGTTAGCTAGCTAAAAGTTTTGGAACTCATTTGCCAAGCCAAACGGGAGGTTTCAATCGAAAATGACTAGCTAGTTATCCAAGCTGACACAACCTATACACTCGACTGCCCCTTTGAAGTTAACTTAACGTTGGCTAATATATTCGAATAACTAGTTAACATTAGCTAATTATCATTGACAGTTACTAGCTAATTTACCTTGGCATAAATGACAGGGTTGTTTTGTGCGCTTTCAGGTGCCTCTTGTGTTCTTCCCACCTATTTTGAAGCCACAAGGTTTCTCTCCGGTTATTGCGGTGCATTGTGTTTTATTTTCTGTCAAGTTATAATTAAAGACTGTCCAGATATCTATTCTTATTTGTCTTCCAGTACCAAGTGCTTGAACTTCAGCCATCATAACGTTCAGCCATAGGGCGTCACTTGCATGTCTGGCCATCTCAGGGAGTGGAGGAGGGATAGATACAGGACCGGGCAACATTCAACCAATGATGTGCATACAAGTTTAGAAAAAAAAAACAATTGTGACTTAGTCAACCACCAACATTTTCGTCTCGTCAACGAAAGTTAAAATAGATTTAGTCATAGTTTTTATTTATAAAGATCCGTTTTCGTCACGTCTTAGTCACGGGAAAAAGGTTGTTAACGAATATTTTTCGTCATAGTTTTCGTCAACGAAATTAACACTGGTCTCCATGCTGTTGATGCTGTTGGCAGAGATAACGTATTTCCTAAAGGATCCGTATTGAAACCGGAAGTCGTCACTTTACTCCGGTCTCTGGTTGGATAAAACTTGTCACATGTCCTGAACAGAAATGGACAAGGACCTTTGATTTATTCTTTAGGAACCATGTCGATGCCTGACTTTTAATGTTGTGTCACGTTGTTGAAGTTCAAGTTCAACATTAATAGCGATTGAATTACACTTGTGTCCGTATAATCGCTAGCGGTAAATAAACGTTAATAACTTGAATGACTGATTAAGGATATATGTTGCACATCACAAACACACGTAATCAATGTTTTTTGTGTGATAATTAGGTAATAGGTAAGCTAAAAATTACAGTATCTTACGCAAGCTAATTTACCTAGCTAGCTAGCTAGCAATTGAATTACACTTCTGTCTGTGTAATCGCTAGCGGTAAATAAACGTAAATAACTTGAATGACTGATAAAGGATATTTGTTACACATCACAATCACACACAATCGATGGGTTTTGGGGGGAATGAGGTAATTGGTTAGCTTAAATTACAGTATCTTAGGCGAGCTAATTGACCTAGCTAGCTATACAGTGTTTGGGCAGCTCAAGGTAGCATAGCAAGGTGTGTTGGTTAGCTCAAGCTAGCACTCTCACAGTATTTACCTAGCTAGCTAGCTAGCAATTGAATTACACTTGTGTCGGTGCAATCGCTAGTGGTAAATAAACGTAAATAACTTGAATGACTGATAAAGGATATATATGTTACACATCACAAACACACACAATCGATGGGTCTTGGGGGAAGTGAGGTTATTGGTTAGCTTAAATTACAGTATCTTAGGCGAGCTAATTGACCTAGCTAGCTATACAGTGTTTGGCCAGCTCAAGGTGTGTTGGTTAGCTCAAGCTAGCACTCTCACAAACACACACACAATCGATGGTTTTTGGGGAAAATTAGGGTATTGGTTATCTTAAATTACAGTATTTTACGTGAGCTAATTGACCTAGCTCTGTACTATACGGTATTTGGGAAAGCCCGCTGTCAAACGTAAGATGTCGACATTGCCTCTGACGTCCCGGAATTAACAGTGCTAGCTTTGTGTTTGGTCATATAGCTTCGTAAAGGTTCGGTTAACAAGTCACTTGTGTGTTTAGTTGTATGACTTCGTAAAAGTTCTGTTAACAAGTCAATTGAGTATTGAGCCGTATAACTTCACAAAAATAATAATAATAAAAAAAAAACGATCGTTTAAATGTCAGGCGATCAACATAATTTCTCAACGAAAGTGTAAAGGTCCTGTTATTAGCCAATCAAACGGAGTAAATCACCCACTTCCGGTTTCAATACGGATCCTTTAGGAAATACGTTATCTCTGCCGACAGATGCCACTCACTGCTGACATCCTCAAACTGAAGTAAGACATTCTGTGGTATTTTGTGTTCTGCTTCTGGGTTAGTCGATGGTCCTGCAGGTCACAGTATCATCCTCAGTTCTGTAAGAGACCATAATTATGATAGGACATGATTATTATAGAATTTTCCTTCAGGCATTTTCATTAGTTAGTGCACATTAGTTTGCCTCTAGGACCCTTTGATTTTCATTGGCAAATATCTTTCCATTGACAGTGAAATAGTTGTGACATGATGGGAAAGTAGCATTAACTAATATTACAGATGCAGTGTGTAACGGACAGCTCGTGGGACTGCAACATAGCGCCACAGGTGTTATTGTCTCCCACACCTCCCCATGTAATCGGTCAACCATCCTCACCACTGCTGCCTGCAGCCCATGCATGGCCGCTACAAAGTCTACAGGGAGCGCAAGGGGGTCGCAACACGGTAAGAAACGACTGTTGTAGTTTGTGTAAAACTAGCAAACTATCAAGGTAACAGCAAACAGACTAGCCTCAGAAGCCCAACGAACAGCAGAGCCATCACCAATAGAAGCTACTTGGCTCACTACCTGGTGTATTTTGGTGACAAACATGTGGTGACACCATGCTGTTGCTGGAGTACATAGTGAACAGACTCAGTTACTCACTGGTTGACAGCACAGGAGGGACTGCGGAACTGCACTGAAGCGTAATCAACATCCTCTCTTGGACCTGAGGCTGCATGGTTGGGGAGTCTGGAGCCTTGTCCTTGCTTTTGGCCTTGAACTGGACACTGGCGTACAGGATGCCATCTTCATCTCCTGAGTCCACT
>NC_045175.1:5432238-5447804 GCF_900700415.2 Clupea harengus | reverse complement strand
AGTTCTGAGAGCATTTTGCTAATTCACATTTTTGCCATATATTCTGCAAGTGTATATTCAATCTTTTCTCAACTTGTTTTTAATAGTTTGGTTCATTCTTTCCAACAGTCCTGCTGACTGGGGGTTGTTTGAACAGTGATTGTCTATGAGTAAACAATACTTCTTTCATTTGGATTTAATTTGGATTTTACTCAATAAAATCCATAACTGAATGATTAAACACCTTTCAAAATCTTGTTTTTTTCCATGGCTCAATATTGCAGCATATCTATATAATGCACATGTTTTGACCAAATTTTTCTTCGATTGCATGGGTCAGATGGCTGTTGCAGTACAGCCTGTTAGCGGCCTAGTCTGCTTTGTGATTCCCCAGTGAGACTGGGTCTTTGGCGTTTGGGTGAATGGCAAGCCCAGCTCTAGGAAATTCATCGTGGCTCTCTCACGGGTACGTCTTCATCTCTGAATGGGGTTTACTAGATGGCTTTGGCCTATTTGTTTTCTCTATATTTGGTTTAGCCTACATGCAAAATTATTGCAATGTTTTATGAAAGCATTTGCCTTTTCTTCAGACTTGTCAATAAAAGCAGTATGCTCCAAAAAGTCTCCTCCTGTGATGATATCAATGTTGTTCTTGCTCCACTCATGTCATAGGCTAAGAGCGATTG
The DNA here is from genome assembly GCF_900700415.2 of Clupea harengus. Taxonomy (NCBI): domain Eukaryota; kingdom Metazoa; phylum Chordata; class Actinopteri; order Clupeiformes; family Clupeidae; genus Clupea; species Clupea harengus. Next base: position 5,447,139 of record NC_045175.1, on the reverse strand, counting down.
AGTTAACATCAGTGTATAGGCCTAATTGTATTATCAATTTGCCGTCAGTAATTCTGCTGAACAAACAATTTCTCAGAAGTAATAAAATTATTCAAGAAGGAAAAAAAGGCACGCAAGAGGCAAGACAAGGAAGTATTTTTCTCAGCCATGTACCAGTAGGTTGTTTACGTGAAAGTCTCATCACAGCCTACCTGTGTTCTACTCCTAATCTGATAATACCATTAACCTTTGTTCTGGCCTTCAAAATACATACTAATCCACGTGTGTATTGATGATATGACCCCCCATAAGTCTAGAATCTCGTCCTCGGTCACGAACAAGGTGCGTTTAACCAAAATGATGCGCTGATCGGACAGTTCACGGACGAGCACATGTGGGAGTGATTTCGCCGTACGAGATCAGGAAGAGAATTTGATAAATTGGCAACCAGTTGAGTATACCACTTATGGGAATGTGATAGAGGAGAATCAGATAAAGGAAAACATCCAACAGGACTGTTAACCTTATTGAAACATGTATGCAAAATGATGCATGCAGCTGTTTTTTTCAATCCACTGGTACCCTTTAGACAGAGGATAAATATGGGAATAGATTACCAATAATACGAGTAATTCTGATGATTGTTGTATGATTTCTGCGCTTGCTTTATGTTTGTTGAATAAAAGCGGCACTCATCCAAAAAGCCTGAATATCCATTGCACCGTCATTTTACTTCAGCGTTATACCAATGTTGTAACTTGTTATTCTATGACTTACATGGAAACAGTGAGTGTGACCTTTCATGCCCAGGCTATAAACATTCAGCGTTACCCAGAGTCGGGTACACTCCTGATAAGCCAAGTTTACAATCTTGCAAAAGGCTAAATACGTGAAAACTACACGTGACTGTACACATGGGTTCCGTTTCGACCTATTTTACTGTCAATACTGCCAAAGATCTGTGGAGATTTCAGCTCTCAATTAACCTCTGTATTAGCTCTCATATATATATATGTATATATATATATATAATATACTGTATATATAAAGGCTTGAATGTAAGGGTCAAGCACATACCTAGATACAGCACAAGTTCTGGGGCCGGAACAATCACCTTATAGGGAAAGGCCCAGGGAAAAGGAAGTAGAATAGTTCATGTGACCCTATCTCAACTTCGGCCCTTGGTGATGAAGATTCCCGTTAGAGAAAATATGATAATGACACTTATGTGGACAAGCAGGGGAGGAGGAAGAAGTTTTTGAAAACAGAGCAGGCACAAGAAGTTGAAAAAGGTTCGTGTCTGACCCTGGGCTGGGATCCAGGATAGCAAGTTTTAGTAAAAAAAAAACCTGAAGGATCAAAACAATAGAATCATTCCTGACCTTGACAAGGCGGGGGACATAGCTATACATATGCAGTCATGTAGTGATGTTTGGTTTTGGTAAAGGCTGAAGATGGGAGAGAAATGCATAAAGAGAGACTGCTTGCACTTGTGCTTCAGTTGCTTCATGATCCAACTCAGTTTGTTGCACTCTGCTCTCGACCAATAAACCTCACAGACTTGACACTTGAATTTATTATTGAGATTGAAAATTCAGATCATTGGCCTCTGGTTGCTTTACAATGGCACCAGATGGGCATTTTGAACAGATTTTGAAATCCATTCAAAACAGAAGTTACCTGAAGTGAATGTAATGACGATGAAATATATCTGTGGGTGTTCTTGTGGGGGGAGATAAATATCGCAACCTTATTATATCTGTAGCATACGTGTACTGTAGCAAAGGATATCTACTTATCAGTATAATCTAAACAGGCTAATTCAGGTCAGTTAACCTCATAAAACAATTAAAGTCAAAACAACACATTCATGTCCAACACATGTTTTGCTTTTGTGAGAAGATGATAAGATTGACTCTAAAACCAGATAAGGAATTAAATATAAGCTGCATGGATTGACAGAACCATAACTGCTCTTTCTGCACTGAATTAAGAGTCAGAGATGATGAAACTGGCAATTATTTGTCTAATGATCTCAGGCTGCTATGCTGTTCCACAGGGTAGGTAGATTATTTAAATGTTCTTTGTAACATGTAAAATGCAGTATGATATGTATTTGGTCAAAAAGAAAAATGTGTATACAGATATAACAAAAATAATGTAATTGCTGAGGAACAATGAAAATAATATATTAAGTAATAATATATTTCCTTCAAAATAACGTGATTGTGGTGGACGTGGGTTGTTCTATGAACTTGTTTTAATGCTGAAATGCTGAAAAAAAAACTGTTATGTTGCATCCAGACATGTCGGGGAAGTGATCATCTTCCCAGTGGAATCCAACACTGCCCACGTGAAAGTGACTCCTGCGCTCAACAAGATATTCTTCTCTGTGACAGTGTGTCTGAGGTTCCTCTCAGACTACAACAAGGAACAGGCTCCGTTTTCTTTGGCCACTCCATCACACGCTGACGGCTTTGTATTCTTCAGAGGGGATGGTAGGTATAGGCTGTACATCGGAGACAAGGGCGTCTTCTTCTACGGTCTGCCGACTGGGCTGAACCAGTGGCACTCCGTCTGCGTGACCTGGGACAGTGGCACAGGTCTGGCTCAGATTTGGGTGAATGGAAGACCGAGCGCGAGAAAAGCGCTTCAGGCTGGCGCGTCGATCGCAGGAACCCCAAGCATCATGCTCGGTCAAGACCAAGACGCGTACGCGGGTGGATTTCACGTGTATGACGCATTTTATGGACACGTTACTGATGTTCACATGTGGGACACCGTGCTTTCTCCCAGCGAAATTAAGGACTATATGAAATGTGTAATTTCAAGGCCAGGCAATGTTGTCGACTGGACTAACATGGAGTATTCTAAGCATGGTTACGTGATTGTTGAGCCGAAGCAAACCCTAACCTGCCCCGATTCAGAAGTAGCCTAACCAAGCCCACTTCAAAGGCTGGCTGTCAAGTCACTGAGTATTCAAAAACTGACTCTGATTCTTCCAATGTATATAACTATTTAGCAGGCTTGTGTTCTTGAATTAAATGTTGAAGGGAAAACAATTATTTGAAAGTAGCCCATTTTTAACTGTGTGTTCATAAGGTCATCTTCACTAAAAGTTGGTTTAACAATCTTTCCCTGTCACTGTAGTTTTTGTGATATTGTAAGAATTTAAGAGTGATCTTTGTGATCTTGTAGGCTATTTTTGTATTTAAAAGCAAGAGAACATTACATTATACACCAAATAGGCCTAGCCTAATTGAAGATCGGCACATACACTTTTGTCTTTCAGTACCCTAATAACGTGCAAAAAACTTGTAGTCCTAGATTAAAGCAGAAACACTAAACACTAAAGCAGAAAAGGCATGTTTCAGTAAAAAGGTCGTGATTAAATTCTGCGACACAACATACAAAGTGCAATATTAACTTAAGAACAGTGGAGGGAGCTATTGTACACTATTTGTCACATCTTGTTGGTCACGCGAACAAATAACTCTGCGCTTGCCGTAACATGGACTGTACGGATGTTGATAGACTTGCGTACATTTGTGTGAATGATATAACCGTGGAAGCAAGACCGTACAACTATTGTTAATGTTTTCAGGCATATTCGTATTTTCATTTGGAAATAGATCAATATTTCCGAACACCAGAATCTAAATGACGGAATTCAACAGAGTAGTTTAGCCCAAGCAACTGTAAAGACGTAAGAGTTCTTGTCTTTAGCACTGGCTAGCCAGGTATAGCCAGCTAACGTGAGTTAAACCATTAGTTAGAAGTCTGTGGTTCAGTTTGTCATTTGTATTTATATTTAACGTGACGGTTACGCGCTTTCTGTGCATCAGTAATGTTAAAAGTCACAGTTTGGAACGCAGGACTGGTTGTTTTACTGTGGCTACTCCTTGGAGATTTTGTTGTGGGGTGGTTTCACTACAACATTATAAGCAACACGCCACAGAACCATCATTCCGAGAAAAGTGCATCCGACAACGAAGAGCAAAGCTGTTTTTGCCACGTAAGTTATGCTCTGTGGCAGACACAGAACACGTGTCTGTATGTGTATTCTATACTTAAACAGAATATGTCAGATGTTTTGATATTAGAGGGGTTGAAGCCAGTAGGATGGGTGGCTTGCTAGCTAGCCACAGTCTTCTCGCATTTTCCACTGTCACCTTCATTTGACGTAATTTTCATGGTCTACATTCCTGGTTGACTTAGACAGGCTCTGTTAATAGCCAGGTAGCTTAGTTTAGTTGTAATGATGTGCGTTCTTATGAAACAAAAACCTCTTTAGTCACTGTAGGATGTAGGATAACAGCTTTGAGCTTTTTCAGCAAGCATTCACTGCCATTATTAAAACTAACGTGTACTTTTTCATGGATATAAATCATCAGCTACGTGCATATTCTATCTCTTGGCCTGTCACACTAAACTGTAGAACGACATGTAGAGCAGACCGCTTAACTTTGAACTGAATATTTACACGAGATGTTTAAATCCGTTCCTTGTTTTTTGAGTGTTACACCACAAGGAGTTTTAACACTTTAAATTGATAGCTAAATGTAGGCTATTTGATGACCGGAAGAAGACAATTGCTACTCTTTTAAAAGAGTATCTTAAACCATGTTACTGTAACATGTTAAACATGTTACTGTGTTATGTAGCCTAATGTTACCTACAATTGGTTATTTTAATATTTGCTCTCATAATACTTGCTTGTTTTATCGATCTCAAATGCGAAACATCTTAACATTGCACCCCTTGTAGTTGTAAATCGTGGTCTAGCCTGATTGGACCAAGGGGATATCGTATTACCCATGACCACGGGGTGTGTAGTCCTGTACACTGAACTCAAACGGGCGTGGCCATTGCAGTTTACTAGAACAAAAACTACAAGTCACGGAGATCGGGGGCGGGTTCAGAACTGGCATGATGATTACAAACGTGCATCTTTGTTTTGGAGGCGGCGCCTGTAGGGACAGAATGGGCACGAGGAAAAAGCAAGTGGCCCCAAAGTGACAGCTCATCCTCGTAGACCGTTTACCTCTGGCACGTCCTCACCCATGCCTCAAAGCCCCTCACTGGCTTCGCAATGCAAGGCATCAGCTACTAGTATAGCGAGACGTAGGCCTGTGTTTTGTAAGTTTGGTTTTCATGGGGACAGAGAGAGAGACTGGCAACAGAGTTTCTGAACTAACGGACTGAAGTCAAAAGCGGCAAAAGTTCCGTATTTACGACATGCCCGGAAATATCTGTAGCTCATGGACTACATCGTTACTGCACATCCTTTATTTTGGATTACTGCATGCTAAGGTTCGTTTCACAGCGGTAGCACGAGCTCCTCTTGCTTCGTAGCGGTGATGTGTAATTTAAAAGCCGAAGCCTCACAGAACGAATTGTAAATTGTTCCTAATAATGCTGTGTCTGTCTGTAGATCTCAGACTGGGATGTTGTGTGGTTATATTGTTCATTTTTAGATTTGTCTTTGATTTAAAATGAGACTTTCCAGACTTTGTTTTACTTTGAACTGTCCATATGACAGACCTGAAAACTTACTGTACACCATAACGTCCCAGAAGCCGTCTTTGGCCAAAAGGGACTTGAAGAATAACTTTTAACTTAGATATGTGTTTACTTATTTAGTTATTTTACCCCCTGACCTGTTGCATTGATTAAGGATTGAATAATTTATGCAGTTGTCTGGTCTCACATGTCAGGCAGGTATTCTGCCCAGCGCGTTCCCTTCCCAGCAGCTGGTCATGTCTAATGCAAATCTGAAGAACACACAAGGCTAAGGCTTGACAGTGCATTTATACCTGTAGTAATTTATTTAGTAGCCATTGTTTTCCAATTTGACTTAAAACATTTCACAGATAGCTGTTAGCACCAGTCGAGCTATAGGAACAATTTTGGATGTCAGTGGAAAATTATTGCTTTTTTATTCTTTTCGAGTGTGTCAGCTTCACTTGATCTGAATGTAAAACATGAGGCATAGCCTAGCACAGGGGGTTCGGCACCATATGGGATGTCAACTAGTTGCCAGGTGGCCTGTTGTGGACCAGGTCAATAGTTATTTAACCTTTGTTTTATTTATAAGCCCTATGTATGTTTTGTGATGGAGTAGTTTACAGTATATTGATACTGAGGAAAACTTTTTACTTTTATAGTTTATCTTTTGAAGGTGTATATTTGTAATTTTTTTTTTTACCAAAGTCCTGTCTCTAAGATTAGTTTGTAGAACTAGTTTTGAAGAGCTTTTTAAATGTAACACCTCAGTATTCCTCTGTCCCAAACTCATTCAGTTGACTGGCGTTCTGGATGACTGCTTCTGCGACATCGAGAGCATCGATGCCTTCAACAACTTCAAGCTCTACCCCCTCATAAGGAAACTCACAGAGAAGGACTTCTTCAGGTATTACAGGGTGAGTTCGCCTCTTCTGCCTGAAGGACAAGATGGCAGCCAGGTCTCATTCAAATCCCATAGCATATTGCGAATGGGGTGTCTTAACTTTTCAATTTCTGGCCCAACAAGTTTAACTAGAAACCCAGTCTTATGTCACTTAAAGTGACTTGACGAATAGCATTGTGTATCACCTGTGTTAGTTTTGCTTGTCAGTGGGGTGCACTCTCGGGATGCAAGGACAATGCCTGATGCCATTTCATAAGCAACAACTAGTTCCGTAGAACAAGTTGTGCCGTCAACATCCAGCCACATGATTGGTGTTCAGTGACTCACCTTATATAGTACAATCCAGATTAAACTAAACTACTTTATTGCTATTATTTCAATCCTACTTCAAGTTTTTTACACTGTGACTCAGACACACTTGAGAATAATTGGTGCTTCAAGTGTTTTTGCAAGGTTCCAGTAAAACCTCATTGAGTGAATTACTCCTCACGGTCCTCTTGCCGTCTGTTAGTGTTTGTGCTCAAATACACTCTGGTGTTCGTACACACTGTTGGCTCAGTAGATGGGAAACGTACATAGTGGCTCGGACTGAGATAAAGACAATTCCGGCCAATCGGCATGTTACTTTGGGAACACGGAAGGGAGAGGAGTTAATTGATTGACTGTTAAGCTCAAATATGAACAATCTTTCGCCAGAATCGGCAACTCTACCTTTAAGGACTGTTATGTTAGCTGATGTTGCTATTTAGAGTTTGAGCGGAGGCCATTTTCCCCCACTGTACTCCTCAGCCAATGCAAATGAGTGTTTGATGCCCAGCCTGTGTGTTCATTTGCATGTGTGGTTGACGTGTAGCTTTGGGCACCATGTGGTGTAGCCGTTGGGTACAACCTGAGGAATGAATGACGTTCAGCTGGACAATACTGTAGTTTTACTCCATGTCTGGTGTATATGTTTTTGTTTTCTTTAACCTCCATCATAATGGGTGCTGGAGGAAAGAGATAACACATAGCATGCACATAGCATTAATATTTAATATTTCAAAATCAGGAAATCATGTTTTGTTTTTTTTCAAACCATAACACAAGATTTGGTTAAACCATCAGCGACTCCAGTCTCCACCGGGGCAGGTGTCCATGTCAATAAACAAACAAACAAACAATACCTCTATTGTGTGTCACAGACATGAGCCTAGTGTGACCTTTGTTTGCATTTACATTTAGGTTTGAATTGTATGTAAATCCCGACCAAGACCACGTAATGTTTTATTACAAGTTTCAAATTTGGAGAGACAAATTTTCAAGGACAGCATGAATAGGGTATGTTTTGTTTACCTGTCAGGAATAAACATTATTAAATATTAGCAATGAACTGGAGCTGTTAAAGCAGCTCTGTGGAGTTTTGGTCTAAAACTAGTGAGTTAACAGCCTAAAAAGCATGCAGAAACCTTGCAAACAACACCAACAGTCCTGCTGGTACTGACAAATGCTTGCTAACATGCTAACTGGTGTCTTTTGGCGATATTGTTGGCGTGTTGTGCTGAGAAGGCGTTTTCCGAAGTTTTCTGTGGGGTGTTAGTGCACAGCCTGGGTGGCTAGTGGGACTATTAGTGCACAGCCTGGGTGGCTAGTGGGACGACTTAGTGCACAGCCTGGATGGCTAGTGGGGATGACAGGGTTATCTGTCGTTCACTTGATCATATCTCATATGCCATCAAAATGAGCTGGAAGAGCATACCAGATCAAGTTACCAATAAAACAAACCTCAAAAAGTGGCAATTGTGTTGCTTTAAGAAGTGAAGGTGGGTAAAGTAGCACAGAAAATCGATTAAAATGAGACAAGTAGTCTGTCACACACCTCACGTTATTAAGGGCTTATTATGCAGGTTTTTAGTTGTATTTTATTTTTAAGTAACATCCTAGAATTGTTATGTGGTCATGTGAAGAACTAATAACTACACCTGTCATTCTCACTAGCTGTCTAAGCTGTTAACCTGCTAGCTGTTAATAATTATTTGTGTTAACACACTGTTAGCATATATGCAATACAAAAGTGAACATATATGTATGGGATGTTAAGTCCTTTGTGCTTCTATGCTTCATAAGTGGCATATTAATACAGTTATTATTATTATTTTTAATACTATTATTGTTATCTAGTTAGGTTTAGTTAGTGCCAGCTGTGCTGCTTTGGTCATGGCAAGCCATGTTGGCTGTTACCTTGTAAGTTTGTTAGGTTTAGACAAAAAAGAAAAACACCCTCCTTACAGCTCGCTGCTTTAAACAAGCGACCTGTCATGCATAACCGGAGAGCTCTCTAGTGTTGAGTCGAGATGGGGGGGTGGGGAGGCTGATGTGGCAGTTCTTGTTATGATGTGGCAGAGCACAGGAAAGAGCACATGCTCTCGAGAGTGATAAGGGGCACGGAAGCCACCTCAGGAAACATGTAATGAGTTTCCCTGAGAAAGAAAACCACTCCGCCATTTTGAAACTCGGTCTGTGTAAAGGTCGACTAATCTGATTTTTTTTAAGTCATTACTAGTCTGTCTGTCTGTCTGTCTTTGTGCATGTGTTTTTGTGTGTGTGTCTGTCTGTCTGTGTGCACGTGTTTTTGTGTGTCTGTCTGTTTGTCTGGTGTCTGTCCGTGTGTCTATCTGTGTTCATGTGTTTTTGTGTGTGTTTCCTCTCGCACACTGCCTGTCTGTGAAGTAATCACTCCTCCTTCCTCTTCCCCTCCTCCCGTCTCTGCAGGTGAACCTGAAGCGTCCATGTCCCTTCTGGGCGGAGGATGGCCAGTGCTCCATCAAAGACTGCCACGTGGAGCCCTGCCCGGAGGTCAGTCTCCCTCACTCTCTCTTACAACCCCCACTCTCCCTCACTCTCCCTCACACTCCCACTTACTCCTCCTCACCTATCTCTCTGTCTCTCTCTCTCTCTTTATGTCTCTCTCTCTCTCTCTCTCTCTCTCTCTTTATGTCTCTCTCTCTCTCTCTCTCTCTCTGTCTGTCTGTCTGTCTGTGTCTGTCTGTCTGTCTCTCTCTCTCTGTCTGTCTCTCTGTCTCTCTCTCTCTCTGTATCTCTCTCTCTCTCTCTCTCTCTCTCTCTGTCTGTCTCTCTTTCTCTTTCTCTCTGCCTCACTCACTCACTCAGTCAGTCACACTCTCATTCACCTGCACTGATACACATAATTAATACAAACACATATACACACCACTACACAAACACTCACACACAGACATTGCATGAGTACACACAGGCATGCATGTAGGTCACATGTCACATGTGTTGGTGTGTGTGTGTGTGTGTGTGTGTGTGTGTGTGTGAAAATATATATATATATATATATGTTAGAGCTGTGAAAAATAACGCGTTAACGCGTTATGATTAAATTACAGGATTAATGCGTTATTTTTTTTTAACGCATTTAACTCATGCACAGAATGAGCTTCCAATATACCCACAATTCCACCCAATCTGCACTAGTCGCCGTTTCTAAAGCAGTCAGACGGCAGCTGCTATCCAAACAAACAAACAACATGGATAATTCTGATGAACCTGAGGACTTTCTGGATGGGAAGTTCGTGTTCCAAAAAAACAAAGATGGAACATTCAATAAAACCAAAGTGATATGTACACTCTGCGGTAAGACGTTTTCGTTTCACCGTAGCAAATGCGTTGGTCGGCGAGGGGAGTTCAAGTGGAATGCGCCAAACCACCCTCACTTAACAACGTAGGCCTCTGACTAAATCTGCCTGTGACAAGTTGACTAGCACTGTTGCCAAATGGATTGCAAAAAGCTGTAGACCGATTAATATTGTTGAGGACGAGGGGTTCACCGAAGTTTTGCGAGTGGCAACGGAGAACTCGAGTATCAAAGCACCGCAAAGAAGCACAATAATGACAAAAATCCACAAGCTGTATGAAGCTGAAAAGAAAAAAAAGGAAAATGACTTGGCTGCAACGAAACACGTGGCGCTGACAGGGGATCACTGGACCTCTGTGAATAACGATAACTACCTGGGTGTAACTGCACATCTAATCACCAACGAATGGAAGTTAACACTAACGTGCATGAAAACAGAAGAGCGCCACTTTGCAGAGGCATGTACAGAACAGTTCCAAACTGTTGCAAGCAATTGGGCAATTGAAGACAAAACGACCACTAGGGCCTTTAGAGGCATTAGATTGTGTCATGGTGTGGTTAATGGTTGTTTGACAAAAAAGAGAAACATTTTCAACCATCCTATAAAAACAATGGCTAAGAAGCCCAAATCATTTCTGTTTGATTTAAAAAGAAAAGAAAAATGTTTTATTCAACCATACAATGGGTAAGAAGCCCAAATTCTGTTTAGGATGAAGATTATATTAATGTTCCATATGGAATAGCAAAGATAACTGCTAAAGAACTGCTGAGTTGCAGCACCATTGTTTTTTTTTATGAATAAAAAAAGAAAACATGTTAAATGTATATATCCGTCTTTTGTCATAAATCTTTTTGTTCTCACAAAAAGATACAGAGAAAATTGGTAATATGTGATTAATCATGATTAATCCACAGAAACCTGTGATTAATTTGATACAAATTTGTAATCATTTCACAGCCCTAATATATATATATATATATATATATATATATAAAAACCATCACATGTGTCCAGTCCCACATTCTATTTCTACCTACACTATCTATGAAGCCTATACTTTGTCAGCAAATCAAGAGTAACCTCACCTCTCCTGCCACACCGCTTTTTGACCAACAGGGAATGGGTTCTTGACCCGGTTCCGTTCAGGATTCTTTGAACCTCTGAGCCAGCCTGCGTCTCCACCAGTTTTTAGCGGAACCATTGTGATCAAGGCTGCGTCACTCAGGGTGTTGATGTAAACAGTAAACAGTAGTAGCAAGATGGTGGATCGCATTGATTACCACCAAGCTTTTGTTTATTATTATTTTCTGAAGATTGCTGCGTTCTGGTTCCTCTCCAAACTATAAAATGACACGTCCACTGATGTCATCACAGTTCAAGCTGGACCCAACATCTCAGACTCCGAACCTATTTATTTTTGGTCGAAATGCTCCGAACGGTTTAAAGATTTGGTGCTCAAACCAGAACGGAACCCGTTCCCTGTTGGCGGAAAAGGGGCAACAGTGAATCCAGGTGCTGGGGTCGTTAGCTGTGTCGCATGTTACAACCTACTCACACACAAGTTCCCTAAACAAGTACTCACTGGACTGCGTGTTCTATGCCGCAAATTGCCCCAGTCACATCCCCCCCCCCCTGTGACACTAGTTATATTGTACCTAGAGACTAGGCGGGGTAGTCCAGCGGGAGCTAGAGGGGTGTTCTGGGAGTCCTCAGGAGACCTGGAGTTGATGATGACCCGCTGCTATTTCTGTCTCTCCCCACAGAGCAGGATCCCGGTGGGCATTAAGTCGGGCAACTACAACAAGGTAAGACCCACAGTTGTGTGTGTGTGTGTGTGTGTGTGTGTGTGTTAGTAAGACCCACAGTCGTCGCTGGTGAGGGAAGGATCTCAGAGAAATATGCCAAATTTAAGAACATGTAACTGTTCCTGATGACTTTCCTGTGGTATATTTCATTCCTGTCAGAGTATATTCAGCACTTAAATAAATAAGTATTTTATATATATATATATATATATATATATATATATAAAGTAAAAAATATAATATATAATAACTACTACTATGGTTTTTGACTTTTTCTAAATAATAATAATAATAATAATAATAGTAGTAATAATAATATGTTTTTGTCATTGCTATTAATAAATGTGTGCTTTACATTTAACAAAGAATGTATTGAGACCGACAAGCTCCATATAAGGTGTGTGTGCACTTTCTCGTGCTCCCTATACTGGCTTTAAAGGGGTCCAGCATGCCCTTGGACATAGTGCACTGCAATGGCAGTGATGTAGCACTTTAGAGAGCGTGGACAGCCAGTCTTCCCTGTAAACAGTGGTTAGTGGTGGCTGCCAGTGGTTAAAAAGGGAGAAGTGGAAGAGGCACAACTACAGTTTTTTAGTTACAGTAACATCCATAGTTTGAGGTGAGAGGGTCATCCCAAAACGTGGCAAGCATTCCACTACCATAGCTGGTGCAAGTATGAGGGAACACAGTACCTCGTTTCTTTTCTTAAAAAAATAAAAAATACCACGGCCTCGTCAACCAAGATGTCCTCAGGGGGCGTCAGGACACAGTGGTGTTGTGTGTGTGTGTGTGTGTGTGTGTCTCTCTCTCTCTCTCTCTGTGTGTGTGTGTGTGTGTGTGTGTGTGTGTGTCTCTCTTTCTGTGTGTGTGTGTGTGTGTGTGTGTGTTAGTGTTCCCTGAGGTACTAAGAGCCTGAGAGAGAAAGACAGAAAGAAAGAGAGTAACAGAGAGAAAGAGAGAGGGGGGTTGCTGGTCCCTTGGTTATGAAGTTGAGTGGTTGGGACAGAAATAGCAAACTAGAGAGAGAGAGAGAGAGAGAGAGAGATAGAGAGTGGATGTGTGTGTGAGTGAGAGAGTTTGTGTGTGTGTGTGTGAGAGAGTGCGTGTGCAAGTGTGTATGAGAGTGTGTGTGTGTGTGCGCGAGTGTGTGTGTGTGTGTGTGTGTGCACTGCTTCTGTTTGTTTTAGTCCCGGCTGCTGTGGCTAATGGAGCTTACGCTAACCCCCCCTCCAACCCCGCCGACCGCGCACCCTCATTTCTAGAACATTCTCCCAGGCCTGCTGCGTCATCAATTAAAGTCAGCCTCTGACAAGTCTGAAGTTTCTCCCTTCTTCCTCTCTTTCTTTCTCTGTCTCCCTCTCCCCTCTTCCTCACTCTCTTTCTGTCTCTCTCTGTCTCTCTCTTTCTCTGTCTGTATCGTTTTGTGCTTTGTGTCTTTCTCTTTAGTGGTTGTCCACGTCCCCTCATATTCTCTCTCTTTCTTTCTCTCCCTCTCTCTCTCATGTTCCATACTCCATCTCTCTCCATTTTCCCCTCCATCCCTCACTCGCTCTTTTATTTCTCTCTCACTCTTTCCTTTCAACCCTCCCCTGGTCTCTCCTGGGTTCTCTCTCTCCGCTCTCTCTTTCCTCTTTTCCCCTTCTCCCTCTCCTGCCATCATGCGAAAGATGGTGAGCAGTAGGCTAGCTCTCGCTCCTCAACTAAGAACTATTTTTAATTTGTCCTCCTCTCTTCCTTTTTTTTATCACTCTTTCTCCGTCCATCCCTCACTCACTTTGTCTCTCTTTCCCCCCCCCCTCTTTAATACTCTATCTCTCTCTCTCTCTCTCTTTCTTTCTTTTCCTCCCTCTCCTCTCTTCTCTCCTCCTAACCTCCTTTAAAGGGGGGCATTGGTGAGCAGCAGGCTACCTTTAATACACTCTCTTTCTTTTCCTCCCTCTCCTCTCTTCTCCTCTCCTCCTCCCCTCCTTTAAAGGGGGGCAGTGGTGAGCAGCAGGCTACATTTTCCCTCCATCCCTTGCTTCCTTTACTCTTCTCTCTTCTCTCTTTACCTCCTCTCTTTCTCACCCTTTCCTTTTCCCCCTGCCCTCCCTCTCTCTTTCTTTCCTCCCCTCTCCTCCCCTCCCCTCTTCCTCCCTGTTGTGAACGTGGTGAGCAGCCGGCTACATTTGGCCGCACTCCCTGTGTTTGCTTCTAATGTTGGGACATCGGGAACATCTGATTGCTCTCAAGGTCAAGTCCGCTGGCGTGCTGTTATTACACACGTCAGCACTCGTTATCTGCCTACTGCACGTGTTAACAGTGTTTATTACAAACGTTTAGTAGTAGTTGGTACATTACCTGAAATAGTCCATTGGTTTTGTTAACAGTGTTTATTACAAACGTTTAGTAGTAGTTGGTACATTACCTGAAATAGTCCATTTGTTTTGTTTCCCAGCGTTAGCTCACGTCCACATCCGCTCCTCTGTGAGATCTTTTTATTTTAGTCTTGCTTGAACCTACATACCTTATAGTTATAGACGGTATAGAGCCTGTTGGTTGAAATTGTTTTGAAAGCCCATTGCATTGCAGTGCGTTCATTAGTGCATATACACATCGCAATGCGTTCATTAGTGCACATACACATCGCAGGGATTGTTCACAGGGTTGCCCCAGACTTCGAGCATCGTAACAAAGGTGAGCGATCAACCAAACATTGATTATTTTCCTTTCTTTTTTCCTTTCGGTGGGTCTCTCCATCTCTCCCTTTGACACGGCAGTACTCCAAGGTGGTAAACACGGACCTGGGGGACCTGTCGGATTGTGAGCAGGCTCAGAATCTGGGCGCCATAAACAGCACGCTCAGGTAAAGAGGCACCACATTTGCACTGCACTCCGAGTCTCAGCTCAAGAGCCTTTCACCAACCCTTAGCTCCACACACACCTCACTGAATCAGACATCCTGTGTGGTGTCCTTACCCTAGAGAACCACATCACACTATGCTGTGCATAGCATTATATTGTTTGTTAGTTCTTTAGCTTCTTTCTGTTTGAGAATAAAAGGTTCTACTCGAAACTCCTGATTGAA
>NC_045175.1:5332849-5431738 GCF_900700415.2 Clupea harengus | reverse complement strand
GGTGAATGAGGTGATGAGGTGATGAGGGCGGGGGGTGATGAGGTGATGAGGTGATGAGGTGATGAGGGCGGGGGGTGATGAGGTGATGAGGTGATGAGGTGATGAGGGCGGGGGTGATGAGGTGATGAGGGTGGGGGCTGATGAGGGCGGGGGCTGATGAGGGTGGGGGTGATGAGGTGATGAGGTGATGAGGGCGGGGGGTGATGAGGTGATGAGGGCGGGGGGTGATGAGGGCGGGGGCTGATGAGGGTGGGGGGTGATGAGGTGATGAGGTGATGAGGGCGGGGGGTGATGAGGTGATGAGGGCGGGGGGTGATGAGGTGATGAGGGCGGGGGTGATGAGGTGATGAGGGCGGGGGGTGACGAGGTGATGAGGGCGGGGGGTGATGAGGTGATGAGGGCGGGGGTGATGAGGTGATGAGGGCGGGGGGTGATGAGGTGATGAGGGCGGGGGGTGATGAGGTGATGAGGGCGGGGGTGATGAGGTGATGAGGGCGGGGGTGATGAGGGCGGGGGGTGATGAGGGCGGGGGGTGATGAGGTGATGAGGTGATGAGGGCGGGGTGATGAGGTGATGAGGGCGGGGGGTGATGAGGTGATGAGGGCGGGGGTGATGAGGGTGGGGGTGATGAGGTGATGAGGTGATGAGGGCGGGGGTGATGAGGTGATGAGGGCGGGGGTGATGAGGTGATGAGGGCGGGGGGTGATGAGGGCGGGGGGTGATGAGGTGATGAGGTGATGAGGTGATGAGGGTGATGAGGGCGGGGGGTGATGAGGTGATGAGGTGATGAGGGCGGGGGTGATGAGGTGATGAGGGCGGGGGGTGATGAGGTGATGAGGGCGGGGGTGATGAGGTGATGAGGGCGGGGGGTGATGAGGGCGGGGGGTGATGAGGTGATGAGGTGATGAGGTGATGAGGGTGATGAGGGCGGGGGTGATGAGGTGATGAGGTGATGAGGGCGGGGGGTGATGAGGTGATGAGGGCGGGGGGTGATGAGGTGATGAGGTGATGAGGGTGGGGGGTGATGAGGTGATGAGGGCGGGGGTGATGAGGTGATGAGGTGATGAGGTGATGAGGGCGGGGGGTGATGAGGTGATGAGGGCGGGGGGTGATGAGGGCGGGGGCTGATGAGGGCGGGGGCTGATGAGGGCGGGGGGTGATGAGGGTGGGGGTGTTACACTTTGTGTGCAAAACACAGACACGCAGCAGACTCCTCAGTTCCACAGGCCAGCCAGCCAGGAGTGAAAAACAAATAAGGGACAGAATTAAAGGGCCTGACGCTTGCCTTGTTTTACAGCATCAGACCATTACTTCAACTGGCTTTCTCTACTGGTAGTAAGCTGTTTTCCTACATACTTTCATACATACAGACAAATGGATAAATATATGCATACGTAGCCACATACATACACTAAATCTATACATCTAGGCCATCA
Source organism: Clupea harengus (assembly GCF_900700415.2). Lineage (NCBI taxonomy): Eukaryota > Metazoa > Chordata > Actinopteri > Clupeiformes > Clupeidae > Clupea > Clupea harengus. The sequence continues at coordinate 5,430,302 of NC_045175.1, read as the reverse complement.
GACATGAATAGGTCTGCACACATATGCACATATACTATATGCGTAAAACCATACATGCTTACATATATACCTACAGCACAGACATTCACTACATACCGTACATACAGTTCATGCATACATACACTATATACATAGGCCCTCTTAAAAATGTCAGAGGGGCTTGGTGGACGTCCCATATTTCTCTGCATAGAGGGTTTGTACCCTAGCAGGGTGTATTCCAGTGTGAAAACACAGAAAGATAGAAATACGCCGTGTGCATAAAGGTGTCAATGCTGAGCCTACAGCCACTTGCTGACAGACATGTCAGCTATTTTTAGGGCCAACGGAAACTGCTGTGTCAGTAGTAGGGGTGAAAACTGTTAACTTTCAGATAGGATGAACTGAAAATGCAAAACTAGACTGAGTCTAGCGTTCTTCCTCTCTTGATATGAGTCACTTGGGTGACTTGGGTGCGCTCTGGTTGCAGTTTGTGTTCCAGTAAAAAAGCAAATTGTGTTCTTCCTGTTGCTCTTCAGATACAGGGTGCAGCCACGTGTTGACTGATTATTATTATTATTTACTCCTATTGTGTCTAAATTGATGGTCACAGGAAGTGAGTTTATGCATTATAGACGAGGCAAAATGCTTTCTTCAGGACGCTTTGCATCTCTTTATCCTCCTCTAAATACATTGGTAGATTTAGAAATGTGACATATCAGTGGTCAGGTTAATCCAGGACCATAATCTGATATTAGGTAACCACGCGTAAATGTTTGCATTGAACCAGCCTGAGGGACACTAAGCAAATAATGCAGAGAGGATTGGGAATGATGGACTAAGTAAGATTTGCAAAAAGGTCATTGCACTCAGAGGAAGCTTTTCCAATCACAGTTCTTTACCTCATGGAGGTATAAATAAAGTGTGAACCCTGTCCTCTCCCCTAGTGGATGATCTGAGTATTGCATGGATAGTCCAGCTTCGGCCCTTTCCCAGTGGAGACTGAAGGTATTGCATGAGGATAGTTTTAGCCTCTCATTTTATCTTATCTCAGTGAATCCTTTAAAGATAGAAGTATACACCCACATAACATGCCTTACTCACACCTTACTCACACATAAAGTTAGTCCTGTGTTAATTATATCTACAATCGCTACTGAGTTTGCCTGACATATAATGGCCCTCACCATGGGAAACACGGCTATGCAAAATGTTGAACCTGACCCCAAAACTACCGGGTTCACCAAGTTCCTTCTTGGACATTGCGATTCAACACAATCCTTTACTGAGAAGAAACAGACTATTGCAAATGAAGACCTCTTTCACCGCTAAGATACTGAATATCTCTTATGAATTTATTGGAAACACAGCATGGTAAGTAAACATACAAGAAAACACAAAAACAACATTACAAAATATTTTTTTAATAAATGTCTTTTACACACACAGAGGATACACTCATTTCCCAAAAATGAAACACACACACACACACACACACACACAAGCAAAATGTATCATAATCATAGTTCATTACGTAAAAGAACATAATACCATATTAATAATCTGCATTAAATTTGTATTTCAGCAAGTACGCAAATGTGGCATGAAACCAGCTCCTCTTTATCACCACTTTCAAAATATACGTTTGTTTAACTTATTTCCATATAAAAGCAACTTATGTGATACTTGCTATTTATTCATCAGATAGGAATGTATTTTGTGTATGACAGCTGAACTACAAACAACCTGGCTCCAAACTACCTTAAGGAATTAGTTGTCCCCTATTGCCCTCCAAGGCTGCTCCGTCCCCAGAGTGCAGAGTCTTTAGCTACCGAGCCCCCCTCCTCTGGAACAATCTCCCTGCCTCCATTCGAGATGTAGACACCCTACCTATATTCAAATCGAGACTAAAGACATTCCTCTTTAGTGCATCCTATAGCCATAAGTAATTGCGTCAACTAAGCCTAACCTTAACTAAAAATACGTAGCACATACACACGTAGGGTACACACCCGCTCTGCCCCTGACCGTCTTGGGCGGGCCTAGGGGCTGAGCAGGGGGGAGAGCCAATCCCGGCATGGAGGTTGCCCTGCCCATTCTGGTGGCGCGCCTCTCATCTCTCACTCCTGTGATGCTTTTCCATAGGGCCACTTGGTGGATCCTCCACCAAGTCAACGGGAATGTAAATACAAGGTAAATTACAAGGTAAAACAGTTCACCAAACTGTTAGGAAAGGCAAATTAGCCACAGATTAGCCAACCGAAAACCGAATTTCGCCCGAAATAGCAACCGCTAGCAGACTCAAAAAAACATATGCAACTAAATATTTTACCCTATTACATAAACCAAACAAATCTAAACACATGCAATACCCCCCTAAACAACTAAACTGGGCTATAGACAGCGTATGTTGTACCGTGAAGGAGTGCGACAGATCCCGGGTACAGCATACGGCGCGTCCTGCGACTGTCACCAGAAAATTGGGCACTGTTGTGCACCCCTACAAAGCTTATGACTAAAATCTAAATAATATACTAAATAATATTCCCATACACCTAGCCAGGCAGTCTAAGTCTCTCTCTCTCTCTCTCTCTCTCTCTCTCTCTCTCTCTCTCTCTCTCTCTCTCTCTCTCTCCTCTCTCTTCTCTCTCTCTTCTCTCACTCTCTCACTCTCTCTCTCACTCACTCACTCACTCTCTCTCTCACTCTCTCTCTCTCTCTCGCTCTCTCACTCTCTCACTCTCGCTCTCTCACTCTCTCTCCCTCTCCTTTCATATCACATTGCTAATGCTTATAATAGTACTGATAGAATGGCCATATTGCCTACTGTAAATCTACTACCCAAATCTGTTTCTGAAATAAATGTCTACTAAATTTTTTTTTCTCTCTACCTTATAGCATGTTCCATTTGCTGATGGATGTGGAAACATTGCTCCTCACCCCCACTACTCCTCATCTACGCATATGGACAGCCAAACTCTACCCACTCACTCTGTTATTTTCTTTCTCTCCTAATCTAGACTATCTTCGCTATGGGACGCTGCTGTAGTCTCTTCACCTGATCCACCTGTAGAAACCCTTGGCAAATTGCACCCACCGCCACCGGACTGCCGTACACTTACTCTACCCCATACCCTATGCTAAAATTCATATACAATATATATTATTGCCACCACCGACATGTTTCTCCGTCCCTACCCCCCTTACCCCTGTAACAGTAACCCTAGTGTATAGTGTATACCCACTAAACTGGTCTTGTTTGTATCATGTATTTACCACCGGATGTCTGTATATATACAGGTATTATGTACATCTACCAAATGCAGGCTGTGCACAACACTTGTTGTTTCCCTTCCCCTTCCCCTTCTGCCACACAACTACATAAAGCCAACAAGAAACATTGCAAATAAGTAAAATATAACTCAAGCATGAAAAATGAATGAAATTACTCAAAAGTGTGTTCCTGTATCTCAAGAGCAAGAGATCAAGATGACAACACCAAGGTCATGGGGTAGCCAGGGAACACATACTGTAGGCTGGTGAAAAATTATATTTGTACAATACTGAAAGGCGGGTTGGATAAAGAAAGTAAATGGCTCTTGTCATTCATCTTCAAATCTAAATTAACTCACACCTGTGATGGTACAAGTCACCCCTCTCTCCATGCCATGTTGATGCCACTCACTGCTGATATCCTCAAACTGAAGTAAGACATACTGTGGTCTCTTGTTTTCATTTTCTGGCTTTGTTGATGGTGCTGTAGATCGCAGTATTATCCTCAGTTCTGCAAAAGAGCACAAATATGATAGAACATGATTATATCAGATTTTAGACATTCAGACATTTTCATTAGCTAGTGCACATTAGTTTGTCTCTGGGACCCATTTAGCTTATTTTCGGCAAATATGTGTCCTCTGACAGTGAAATAGTTGATGTGAAAGTAGCCTTAGATTAAAAGCTGTGCAAGCCTTCCATGCGCTCTTGACTAATTTTACAGATGCGGTGAGAAATTACTAGCAAGCTATCCAGGTCACAGCAAACAGACTAGCCTCACAATCACAACGAACAGCAGAGCCATCACCAATAGAAGCTACTTGGCTCACTACCTGGTGTATTTTGGTCACAAACATGTGGTGACACCATGCAGCCTGGAGTACATAGTGAACAGACTCAGTTACTCACTGATTGACAGCACAGGAGGGACTCCGGAACTGCACTGAAGCGTAATCAACATCCTCCTCCTTTTCTTGGACCTGAGGCTGCATGGTTGGGGAGTCTGGACCCTTGTCCTTGCTTTTGGCCTTGAACTGGACACTGGCGTACAGGATGCTGTCTTCATCTCCTGAGTGCACTCTCTGTACCTGGTCAGAAGTCCTGGGCACTGCAGACATGTCTTCATCCACAGGACTGGCGTCATCCCTCTAGGGGTTTACAGACAGAAATAAAGACAGATGTTATGTAACAGGGGGACTATAGTTTGAATACACAACAGAAGAGGTTGCTGGATCTCTCTAACACAAACATTAACATACACACCTGCCCATCACCCACCGTCCCACTGGTGCTCTTGGTGGATGCTGCTCTCCTACTTCTTTAAAAAATAAACAATAAAAAGACATACAGTGCAATGGGTTTAGTACAGCGCTGTAACTGGAGGAGAGAAACTGACTATATTTAAAATAGAACAATTTAAAACACTTCAACAATCACCTGTACACGAACACAAGCACCACTATGAGAGCCACTACTGGTATAATCCCCAAAACTGCAAACAGTCCTCCTGGCACACCTGCAGGAACTATGGCAAAAAAACAGTTTATCAATTATTGTGTCCCTCCATTTAATACAATTAAGACATTGATGCACATACACACAGTACATACATACATACATACATACATACATACATACATACATACATACATACATACATACATACATATATACATACATATATAAACACATACACACAGTACATACATACAAATATATTTCAGTATTTCATCAACTGTCTTCTCATTAAAGTTGCATTTCTGGCAGATGTTAGCATAAGTTAACAAGTTTGCATAAATGAGCTTATACAGGGCTATGTGAATGCCCAGATTACTGAGACATAGTTGTTATCCAAACTTTTGAAGAATAATACACATCCTTAATGTAACAGATATTTAAAATATTAAAAACTTTGACAAAATACCTGCAAAAGGCACTTCAATTTCAGAGGACTTATGACTGCCATATTCATTGTGTGCTACACAATAGTACAATCCACCATTTCCAGAGGCCAACAGAAAGCTACTACTATTCAATGTGGTTATAAGAATAGATTCACTTCCAGCCTTCTTGTACCAGGTGTAGTTGTGCACTGGTGGGTTGGCATCACTGCTGCAGGTCAGAGTCACTGATTCACCCTCCACTATGTTACCAGAGGGACTCAGTGATACTGACACATTCCTTGGAGCATCTGTATGAAGTAATTAGAAAATGATAACAATTTTAAACAAACTACTTTTATAATTAATATGAACTGTCTTCCACAAGCAGACACATGTAGTATAGTAAAACAATAACGACTTCAGATTCCTTAATTCTTATGACTATCAGGTGCTAAATGTGAACTGATCTTTTCATTACCAGGAAACTGAAGTGCATAATCTGCTAACAGTAAACAGCAACTGATAGAATGCAGTTAACATACATCTCACAATGAGAGTCACTGCAGGTGATGGATGATCCTTGTCCCCACTTAAAGCACAGGTGTAATTGCCTGAATCCTTGCTGCTGACTGAATTGAGGGTGAGAGTGTTATCGCTCGTTGTGTGTTGGTTGGAAACAAGCTTTCTGTCCTGGTACCAGATGTAGGTGGGGTTGACATGTGCAGGACATGGTTGGGCGTGGTTGCAGGTCAGTGTCACCCTCTGTCCCTCTGTCACTGCTGTAGGACTCATCACTACCTGCAGAGCTGAAGCGAACAGAACATTATTTCTCATCATCACCAACATGACTGTATACAAATTAGAACCATGAACACACATACTTACTTGAAACTGAGAGTGTGATCCCAGGACTTCCAGAGTACTTTCCATCAGGATCATTTGTTATAATCCTAAACTTATATTCTCCAGAGTCACTCTCTGTAAGACCTTCCATCCTCATGCTGCAGTTATTCTCTTTGTTTCCAAGGAACTTGACACGATCCTTATATTTCGTCCTCTTGCTTAAATCGTTCATTGTCCCTTGTTCATGCCAGAATGTTTCAGTCACTGTTACTCTATTTGGATATGAGTAAGAGCAGCCCATAGTCACTGATGATCCCCTCATGGCACAGATACTCTGAGGAGTGTAGGTCACACTCCAGCAATCTAGAACACCTGAATCAGAAACAAGCCGTAATTTGGACCAACTCACCTACGAGAAGACTGGTTGGCCATCATCAGTTTTAACCTTTGGAATTTTAGGGTACCAGTATAATGGGGTGATGTCTTGAGTGGGAAAATGTAAAATCACTTTCAGCCAGGGAATGTTAAGTTTTAAAATATAGTACAGTAAATACGCCTCTCACTGTGTATCTGTCCTTACAAATGCAGTAGATGACTGATGCTATGTGTGTATTGGTCACGTAACCCATTAGTGTCTTATTTACTCTTTATGGGGTTTCCATCTGTGGGATGTTTGAGCCAATGATGTAAACAATCAATGTAATAAGGCACTAGTCAGTCATTTCCATGGGTTTGTAGTCATAGTGTGGTCATGATTATGAGATTATGATAAGTGACAAGGCCAGTTCAAACTGCACTTACACACTGAAGGTGAAGGATGATCCTCGTGTCCTTTCAGAGCACAGGAGTAACTGCCTTTGTCTCTCTGACTCACTGAGTTTAGAGTCAGTGTGTGGCCACTGATTTTCGGTTGGCTGGTAACAGGTGTGATCCAGATGTAGGTGGGGTTGACATGTGCAGGACATGGTTGGGTGTGGTTGCAGGTCAGTGTCACACTCTGTCACTGTGGGAGGACTCATCACTACCTGCAGAGCTGAGGGGAACAGAACATTATATCCCCTCATCACCAACATGACTGTATACACATTAGAACGATGAACACACATACTTACTGGAAACTGAGAGTGTGACCCCAGGACTTCCAGAGTACTTGTCTTTGGGATTATTTGTTATAATCCTAAACAGATATTCTCCAGAGTCACTCTCTCCAAGACCTTCCATCCTCATGCTGCTGTCATTCTCTTTGTTTCCAAGGAACTTGACACGATCCTTATATTTTTCCTTCTGGCTTAAATCTTCCCTTGTCTCTTTTTCATGCCAGAATGTTTCAGCCACTGTTGCACTATCTGGATATGAGTAAGAGCAGCCCATAGTCACTGATGATCCCCTCATGGCACAGATACTCTGAGGAGTGTAGGTCACACTCCAGCCATCTAGAACACCTGAATCAGAAACAAGCCGTAATTTGGACCAACTCACCTACGAGAAGACTGGTTACCCATCATCAGTTTTAACCTTTGAAAACATAGGTTATCAGTATAATGGGGTGATGTCATGAGTGGGAACATGTAAAATCACATTCAGCCATGAAATGTTTAGTTTTAAAATATAGTATAGTAAATACGCCTCACACTGCGTATCTTTCCTTACAAATGCAGCAGATGACTGATGCTAAGTGTGTGTTGGTCACGCAACCCAGTAGTGTCTTATTAACTGTGCATCGGATTTCCATCTGTGGGTCCAAGTTTAAGCCAATGATGAAACCAACCAATGTAATAATGCACTAGTCAGTCATTTCCATGGGTGTGTAGTCATAGTGCGGTGGTTATGATGATGAGATTATTATAAGTGACAAGGCCAGTTCAAACTGCACTTACACACTGAAGGTGAAGGATGTTGTAATTACACCTTCAGTGTAATAATAAGGTGCAGTGCAATTCTATGAGTAGCCTACTATAGAATTTGATAGTCAATCAATACAATGTTAAACTGGTGACCATATAGGATTCGGCTCATTTAAGAACCTGCTAGATTGTCAGCCGAGCAGTGCAGTAATGTATTTAACTGGACAGTTTTCACAGAGCAGTAATGTGATGCCGATTGGTATGGACAACAAACAGCACATGGATATGGGTTTGGTCAAAAAAGACAAAATGAGGAAGTTCAAAGCGCACTGCATGAAGCTTATTATTTGTATCTATTACGCTTGTACAGACAGAATAATATAGATATAATAACAGACCTGGTAGAGACAGAAGGAATGCAACCAAACATGTGTTTCCTTCACAAAAGTGCATGTCTACCTATAAAACAGTAGTATATAGTAACTGTATAGTATCATATTAGATAACGCACAGTCACAGAAAATACTTCTTCCCTATTTGCTGGTAGATGTGTTATGTTCTGATCAGTACTCTACACCAATACTCTTATAACAACCATTGCAGAAGTATCACTTGGCTGATGGCAGCCTATCTTAAAGTAGTCTCCATTAGCCTACATTACATGAGTTTACAATAGAGAGCAGTGCCAAACACACACATCAGCAACCCCAGTGCACTTGGCAAGAGAGCCGTCTTTCCAAAGAAAAAGAGTACAACTTATTCCAACTCATAGCAACTCCAAGTCATTGATCTGACATCAGGGGCGTAGCAAGCTTTTCAAAAGTGAGGGGGATGGATGTGATTTGTTTATTAACAATAGAAACGATGGATACAATGACAGAGGTGTACAACATGTATAACATACAAGATATAAAAAGCATCCCATTTAAATGAGTGATACTAGAAAAGTGAACCTTCCTGTGCTCTCTCTCTGAAACTGATGCCTCCAGCAACTTCCTCTCCTAAAGTGGTAATAATGGGCAGTGGTAAAGGAATAGGGCCAAACAGTTACAGCTGTGGCACTAGCAAACCTCAGTGAATATTGAAAAGTAATATCATGAAGTAAATGCAAACAATATCTAATGGAAATAGGCTACTGTTGTTTAATGTCAAAAATGTTCAACGTTCAGCAGCTAACGTTAGCTCAGGTTGTATCTACCTAATTACGATAGCAATTTGTACCAGTAATAAAGAGTTAAGCTTTACATTGATGTAACACATTAACGGTGATAACACGTGTACGGCAAACACTAGAGATACTTGCATTACATTTCTTAAAAGTACTGGACTATTGGTTGAATTCCAGTGTAGAATGCGGTCTGTTAAGACCCCTGCGAAGTATAACACACCGTTGCTATGAAAAACAGAGCGTTGTTATGGACGCAGTTCTGTTCACTCAGGCAATATAATCGCTACACACAGCCTACGACGTAGCTACGGCGGCAGTTCGACGCAAGGCGTTTGTGTAAAACTGTGGAAAAACTGCAGAAAAAGTGTGGGTGTTGAACCCTCTCACCGGGAAAAGTATGGGTGTTAAAACACCCACATTCCCCACGGGTGCGACGCGCCTGTCTGACATACCCGACCGGTTCCTTTTCACAGTAGCTAAGCTAATTTCCTGACTTGCAACATTCCATCTTTTCCATTTTTTTTACTTACATGCTGAGAGAAGTCTTTGTTGTTCATCGCACTCTTTCACCCTCAAATGGCAGTTAGCTGAGAACTACCTGGTTAAATACATGTGGTGTGAGAAGCTAAAGTTGCCACTGTAGTTTTAGCCTCTCATTTTATTTGATCTCATATACACCCACATCACATGCCTTACTCAAACCTTACTCACACATAAAGGTAGTCCTGCCTCCTCCTCCTCCTACCTCCTCCCTTTCCTGGACACTGGCGTACAGGATGCCATCTTGATCTCCTGAGTCCACTCTCTGTACCTGGCCAGAGGTCATGGACACTGCAGACAAGTCTTCATACACTTGCTTCGCAGTGGTAATTCCCACTAAACTCAGAACTGATATTAGTGATCTGGTTTCTCCATCCTGATCCCTCCATCCGAAAGGTTACAGCCCTTCTGAACCAGGTGTATGTGGTCGCTGGTGGGTTGGCATCACTGCTGCAGGTCAGAGTCACTGAATCACCCTCCACTATGTTACCAGAGACTCTCAGTGACGCACTCTTTGGAGCATCTGTGTGAAATCATTAGAAAATGATAAAAAAAATTAACAAACTAAAACTTTCTTCCACAAGCAGACACATTTAGACTAGTAAAACAATAACAATTTTAGATTCCTTACTACTTATGAATATCAGGTATCAAATGTGAATTGATCTTTTCATTACCAGGAAACTGAAGTGCATAATCTGCTAACAGTAAACAGAAACTGATAGAATGAGGTTATCGTACATCTCACAATGAGAGACACTGCAGGTGATGGATAATCATTGTGTCCACTTAAAGCACAGGAGTAATTGCCTGAATCCTTGCTGCTGACTGAATTGAGGGTGAGAGTGTTATCGCTCGTTGTGTTTTGGTTGGAAACAAGCTTTCTGTCCTGGTACCAAATGTAGGTGGGGTTGGAATGTGCAGGACATGAGGGGTTGCAGGTCAGTGTCACCCTCTGTCGCTCTTTCACTGCGGTAGAACTCATCACTACCTGCAGAGCTGAAGGGAACATTATTATCACCAACTGTGAACAGATTTCAGTTCTGACTTCACCTTCTTACTTAAAACCAAAAGAATGTCACCAGGCATGTTTTACAGTATATTCCCAACAGTAGCCAAAATGAAATGCCTCAAGAGATTGAAAAAACATACTGTGTCATTTAAAACAAAAGTGCTGCCACATGTGACATAAACCCATAGATTGTGTTTTGGATCATATACAGCTAAATCTCTTTCCTACTCCAATTTTCGAACATTGACAGCTGAATGAGATTTGCTATTTTGTACCCCTTTCCCATGAAGCACGCTTCACACTTTCAAAAACTGCTCACAGGTGTTGTCCGTTTTTCCACTGTCAGGCGTACCATGCAGTACTGCAGTAGTTGTGTTGATTTAGGCTTCCCCTCTGTTGGGGTACCAAGCGTACTGAACAGGTATCATAAGGTGGAGCTAAAAATCTGCAGACTATTGGCCAGACATATGTACACTGTTACACCTTCAGTCACTGATATAATTATTTCTTTGAAGACATGAACTAAGAAGTTTGAGGGAGTTACGTGCGTTTGCAGATAATCCATAGTGTGTTGCAGAGTTAATTGTTTTGAAAAATGGACATACTGTTTTGAAAATTAAAAAAAACTATTCAGGAAAATGTGCAAAAGTGACGGAGAAAAATTGTTACAGAGCAGATCCATCCACACCTCTACGATCGTATGAGTTTAGCTAAGACTTCTTGTATGCTTTCTTTTCATAAAATGACAAACATGCTGGCTGTCAGTTTTATATAATTACCTGTAACAGACAGAGTCACCTCTTCCCCAGAATATTTTTCAACGGGGGTAACCAATAGAAACTTGAATCTATATTTCTGGGAGTCTGTTTCTCTCAGATCTTTAATTTTCAGAGTGCAGTTATGGAGTTTGTTCCCCAGATATCCAGCTCGATTCCGGTATTCTTCACTGTCACATAAGTCTTCAGGTTCCTTGTTTTTCTCCCATTTCACAAACCAGAATGCTTTTTCAACTTTGCGCCATGTGGGATAGGTGTATGTGCAAGGAATATCCACTACAGACCCAGTTGGCGCACAGGTGTCTGTAAAGGCATATTCCACATCATACCGTTTTCCTAAAATGCCTTAAAAAACATTATTGATAAATGTTTGTTAGTAAATTCACCTACATTCACCTCAAAAAACAAGCTCACAGGGATCAAAGAAATGTTGAAGAAAACTGCAACAACTGAAATCCCTATATACAGGGTGTTCTGCCTTTTTACAAAACCATAATGTAAACCTCACACAACTAGCTCTTAGCCTAGCTCATACTTAAAGCAGCATTTATTAATGTTTAGTCTCCAGTGTAATGACACCTTCAATAATCCAATGTTAATATATATGGTGACCATATAGGATTCAGCAGTGTAGTAATGTGTTTGGCTTGACAGTTTTCACAGAGCAGTAATGTGATGCCCATTGGTATGGACAACAAACAGCACATGGAGAAAAACTAAGACAAAATGAGGAAGTTCAAAGCGCACCGCATGAAGCTCATTAATGTATCTATTACACTTGTACAGACAGAATAATATAGATATAGTAACAGACCTGGTAGAGACAGAAGGAATGCAACCAAACATGTGTTTCCTTCACAGAAGTGCATGTCTACGTCAACCTGCTAATATACTACACAAATACACATATGATGAATATAAAACGGTAATATATTGTAACTGTACAGTATTGTATTGGATATTGCACAGTAACAGAAAATACTTCTTCCCTATTTGCTGGTAGATGTGTTATGTTCTGATAGATAGATCAGTACTCTACACCAATACTCTTATAACAACCATTGCAAAAGTATCACTTGGCTGATAGCAGCCCATCTTAAAGTAGTCTCCATTAGCCTACATTACATATGAGTTTACAATAGAGAGCAGTGCCAAAACACACACATCAGCAAACCCATGGCACTTGGCAATAGAGCCGTCTTTCCAAAGAAAAAGAGTACAACGTATTGCAACTCATAGCAACTCCAAGTCATTGATCTGACGTACTGGACCGGTTCCTTTTCACAGTATTCAAGCTAATTTGCTGACTTACAACAGTTCATCTTAACTACAAATATGTATCATACCAACATATTTCCATCTCATAATCATATCAAACACTTCAAGCATGGTGTTGTGGTTGGAGGGTAACAGATTTGATTGGCTTTTGAGATATCAACAGCCTTTTGTGAAACCGCAACCAAATTGCAGACTGCAACTTTAAAACTGAAACAACATGTGAACACCATACCTGTTCAATCGACTTCTACCATTGCAGAGTTCTAGAACTCCACTTCCTCCTGTGCCCCTAGTGGTGGAGTCCACCATCACCAGGGGCCTAAGATAGGTTCAGATGTGCCCCTGTGCCTCTAAGACTGTTGGATATTTTAGTATCAACAATACGCAGTTTTTATAATAAGGCAGAGACACACAGTTGTAGAATTTAGACAATTGTATTTATCTTAGCAAAGAGGGAGAGAAGTTACAACATCAACTGCTGCCAACTCAACTCTGAAGGGACAGTCCCTTCTTACAGCGTTCATAGCCATGTTACTCTCTCGTGTCTGTTCCTTATTTGGAGTGGAACCACAAATGTGTGACCTTTCTCACCTCTCATGCCTTCCATTCACTTTCCTGACCAGAACAACTTCAGTCCAGCGAGCAGCAGACCCCTTTCAGCAAGGACCGTGACCTTAGATCCAGGACAGAATGCGGCCCCACAGAAAAGAGAGGAAGTACCTCCGTGCAGCACTGTCCTCACCTCCACACAGGATGATGAGGGCACATGTGCCGTAGTCACGGCGAACAGAACAAGTGCTTCCACCAGGTAACCATTTCTGCTCATCACAGCAAATCTGATGAAGAGGGATTTTAGTTCTATTTCGACAAGTTCCACCGTTTAACTCTGTATAAGCTATAACTCTGTATTAGCTATAACTCTGTATTAGCTTTAACTCTGTATTAGCTTTAACTCTGTATTAGCTATAACTCTGTATTAGCTTTAACTCTGTATTAGCTATAACTCTGTATTAGCTAATCTCTCTCTCTTTCCCTCATATACTGTATTGTTAAAAGGTCATATAAACACATTAACTTCTGGCTATTATTTGATGTATGAGGCTTTACAGAGGTGAATCCATAACACACAAATAACACATAGTGGTGTAATAGTAAGCACTGTATGCTGTTGTGTGTTTGCAGCGCTGAGAATGATTGTGTGATCTACAGTGTAATCAACAAACCCAGGAAGACCTGAGAAACAGGAAACCAAATCCACCTTCAGACTGACTCTGCTCTCTATTGGAACAATATATGCTTTTTTTAGTCTTACTTTTGTAACCGTCATGTTGCTGTTGGACTTTCATTTTTAACCCTCCTATTATGTTCAAATTTTACCCACATCTATTATGCTTGGGGTCAATTTGACCCCAGCAATTTAAACCTCCAAAAAATGATTATAATATTTTTTTTTACTCAAGTTTATGTGTCAGGTACTTTAGATTTGTTTGTTGACTACCTAAATAGCCCTTAAAAATAAAACAATACCCCCACCCACCCCCCTTATACATCCAGAATACATGTTACGCTACTATGGAGAAATATGCAGATCACCATCAAATCTCACTGATTGACTTAAAATTGGAAAGAGATATCCTTCTGGTGTTTTATGGCTTCATATTATTTCTAAGTACATATTGTTGTTATCTATAACATATGGAATAGAAAACTATTTCTGTAATCAAGAATAGTAACAATGTGATAAAAAAAGTTTATATTTCTTATATATTTTATACAATTAAAACAGCCTGGGGTCAAATTGACCCCAAACAACACCTATGCGTAAAGCATGTGTACAGGACATTGAAAACATATCATCATGTTAATTTTGTGTTTACCCAGTTCTCCCCATTAGATTAGGAAAAGTCATTAAATATGAAGCAAAAAAAACTATGCCAATCATTTATTTAGAGACGTTAAACATTGAAAAGGGTCAAATTGACCCCAAACATAATAGGAGGGTTAAGAAAGAATAAAATGTTTGATGCTTACGTGCACCTAATATATTAATACACGTTACTTATGTTAGGTGAACATTCGCATTAAAGTTTACTTCGGACTCCGGACTTGTGTATAAGTAGCTCTTTATTCACAATGCATATCGGGCTCACTCACATCTTAGCAGACGAGAGAGAAGCAAAGTTAAACACATCACACAAGGTTTATACAGGCTAAAGTTGGAATGACTCTGACGCCAACGCCCTATCTGGCAGAGATAACAACTATGCTGTTTGCAAACATAATGCTCAGATGTAGAGAAGAAGAATAATCAGTTATTTTTTACACACACAGTTTTAAGCAGACATACAGAGGCGGAAGGGCCATGTTTCAGCACACAAAGGCATATGATTATAGATAAGATTTGACAATTCTCCATCAACATGTACATCTGAGTTATTGATTAAACACTTTACAACAATTTCTGTGCTAACGTCTACTTAAATTATATTTAATCTCGATGCTATTTTTTTATGCTTTTAATAGTGTCCACTATGTATTGGTATTTAGTTACATTTCACACAGAGAAATAGGTTACATTTCTGCACCCAAAGGTACAGTTGTCAGGAAAGTACCCTGTAAGGGTAGCCAGATAGAGGGAAATTCAGACAGATAGTAGAAGACCAGGTGACCTTTGAAGAAATAGAGAGCATCAGTATTTCTGTCAGCTGGGTCAAAGGTCATAGAACTGCCCAGTAACTAACATTCTACTTCATACATGCCCAGGATGAGTCAACCCTAGCTGACCCTAGAGCACAGAGAAGCCACTGATCAGCCAGACATGGAAAGTCTGGAACGGTCAGTATGAGCATCCATAGCAACCATAGAGTGGTTAGTACGTCATTTCCTGTTTATTTATCTCTTGAAAATCTGTGTGTCCTTACAAGTGTTTGTTACCCCCCCCCCCACCCCCAGCAGCTGTCTCTTAGTTTGACGATAACTGTACTGAGCCTTTACGGGGCCAGTGTGGTTAGTACGTCATATCCTGTTTTGTATCTCTGGAAAATCTGTGTGTGTCCCCATTGTGCTACCTCCTGGTATGAAATGCGGCGTACAAATAAAGTTTGATTTGATTTGATTTGATGCAGTCATAGGGTACATGCAGCCATACAGTGCAAGTATGCAGATGTAACAGCAGGCTCGGTGCCACAGCCACGGGACCACACTCGACAGAGAGGCGGGTCTAGGGATGTGATTGGCAAAGGAAAATATACAGAGCGCAAAGCCAAGCTATCTTCTGTCACTGGAGTTCAGTTACATAGTGACAAACCACTCAAAGTGATTTGGAAAGTGAGAAACGTATGCATGTCCAAGCCAAATTACTCCACTGGCTCATAGCATTGCGGCAGAGAGGGGAGGAGTTTTAGAGTTTGATGGTTGCCTGCAGGAACCTCCTTCTGTGTCCGAATTAACTCTGCATTGTTAAAAAAAAAGTCTCTGCCCAACCAAAACACAGTATAAGCAATGGATGAGTCATAGCAGGACCAGACCACTTAACAATTTGCATAGTTGTCATGAATGAGGATGACCTCCACAGGCACAAAATGCGACACAGTGTCACAGTAGCCACAAATCACTCCAGGGTTAATGGTCTGTGTCTGCAACAACGGCTGCTGCAGAGCACTCTACGTCTCTCAAATGTTCTCTGATGAACAGGCCTGGGGAGGACCACAGAGCAGTCATGACATGGCTTGGTTGTGTACTTGGTTGTGTACTTCCTAGCCTATGCACCAGCATAGTGGCGTATAGGCTAGGATATATATATATATATATATATATATATATATTGTATGTGTGTGTGTGTGTGTGTGTGTGTGTATATATATCAGGAGATTTGATCACTACCATACCAACCTGGAGAGTTGATCAAGTAAACTGATCAGAGTTACACAGACCCCCTTTCTGACTATGACACAACAAAATGTTTTCTTTAGCTGCAGTCCAGTAAATTAAATAGTACATCGTGTTTTACACACATAGAGTATTTCAAGATGTGTTCTAGCAGGCTTTTTCCATGTTTGCAATCCTGTGTGAAATAGAATAATGTAATCGTGTACTCTCCCTCACCGCGTCATGCAGTCACCACTTCCTGCTGAACACATGGCGCACGCATCCAACTGTACGCCTTCGGTGAGGGGAAACAGCCAGTAACTCCTACTTCCCCTTTTCTGAGAGAGACAGAGAGAGTGTGTGTGTGAGAGAGAAAGAGAGAGAGGGAGTGAGCGAGTGACCGTCAGTGACTGGGGATGTCAAACAGATATCAAAATATCATGTATATATATGGATATGGATATATCCAGCCACATATGTTGTGGCTACTGTGACACCATAGTTAGCAAGTAGGAAATGAAAAAGAAGTGTACTAATTAAACTTGCTGCTGGGATGTGTGTGTGTAATTCAGTAATTCACTTTTTTTTTAATGTCTCTTGCGCAATCTAATCTTTCACCACTAAGTTGAGAAAAAGTTTAGTAGTTTTTGTTACATCACAATCCTCTGTCTACTAAACTGCAAGTCACATCAGCACATGCCATTCAACTTTCACTGTCTGAAGTTCACGGACATCTTCACTGGGTAGGTCTAGTGCAACCAGTTGGTTTGAACTGCTTTCTTAGTATTGCCAGAGTCAGTTTGCTTGCTTTTGATGTCTTTTATTAATTTTCCTACTGCTTGGTATTATGGCAGGGTTTTACTCTACTCAAAGTTTAGTGCATACTTACACTTGCTTTACGTACACTCTATGGTGTTCAGCTGTGGTGCAGGCACCATAAACATTTCTGATACTGAGAATAAAACATTTAAGTCATATTGTATTGATAAAACAAGGATAAAACAATGACAACATCTTAGTAAATACTCTTTAGTTTTAGTGTTAGACAGTATTAGACATGTTTTCATTTCTCAACAAAACTATTACAGAGAGTCAAAACAGCTACAGAGCAACGCATTAGTAACTAATGGTGATGACGGGTAACACACTCAATGGTAATATAAAGATTCTGTATAATAATTGCAGGGGGAAGCAGCTATGATTCCGAGAGCAGTAAATATATTGGTTTGGACATTTCTTCTGCGCCTGTCAGGTGAGGTGTCTCTCTTTTTGAAAAGTCAGGTCACCATAATACTGACATATTGACATATTTGGCAGATTGATCAATACACATATTGACATATTTGGCAGATTCATCAATACACATATTGACATATTTGGTAGATTAATGAGCTATTATCTTCCATTAATGTGATGAGATATCAATTTAAACACATTTTATTTCATATTTATAATTGATTTCATTATACCTTGTAACTATGTAACATGCTTAGTATGTACACATGTATTTCTATGAATTAAATAAACAGAATTAAATTAACAGTTTAAATTGTGTGCGACTGTGTTTCAGGTGTGCAGTGTGGCTTCAGCGTGACCTACTCCTCAACAAGTGTCTGTGGTCTTAAAGGCACATCAGTGGTCCTGCCCTGCACATATCAATATTCCAATATCGGTTACTATATCGGAGAACAGTGGTACAAAGACAATCCAAAGAGAATAGTCAGAAAACACAGCGCCTTTGATTATCCTGACTGCAGTCTGAAAATAGACAAACTATCAGATGATCACTCTGGTGTTTATTACTATCGGTTTTACACAACCCGCTACGCGTATTGGATCATCGGGAGACCAGGCATTAAACTTTCAGTCACAGGTAGCTATGACTATATACACAACATTTGTATCAGTCTTTAATGACATTTCAGTACTTTATGGTTACCATGTTGTGTTATTATTGAAGAATTAACCTTTGGTTTTTACTCCCTCAAGATGTCCAACTGAGAGTGAATCGTGTAACGGCTACAGAGGGAGAGCAAGTGACCCTGACCTGCAGCACCACCTGCCATCTGAGTAACAACCCCACCTTCGTCTGGTACAAGAACGGACAGCCTGTGACCTATAAACCCACACCCAGAGACAACAGGCTGCATCTGAACCCAGTAAGCAGCAAAGATGCAGGCAGTTACTCCTGTGCTGTAAGTGGACACGGGAGTCTCCCTTCCTCGGCAGTGTCCATCAACGTCAGATGTAAGCCAAATTCAATATTCCATTGCTGTATTTACATCTAGCCTTACATACTGCATTAGTATTGTACACAACGCATGAACGTTCTAGATTGTATGAATCCATACTTAAAAAATGTGATGCACAGTATTACTTGATGGGATTGTTATGATAACAGCGACAGCTGTCCAACAGCAGAGATGTATACATGCACAGCAGCAATGCATGCAATCTGCATTGCTTTGGGTAAAAGCTTGTGCTAAAAATCTAGATATAAATGTGAAATGAGAACAAATGCTGCAGTCACGTGTTTTAATAGATGTTCCCAGGGACATTCCAGTGTCGGTCACTTCCTCTGGTGAAAAAGTGGAGCGTAGTTCAGTGACCAAGCTATTCCTTTCTTGTTCTAACCTAAACTAGACTCCCCGAAGAGCACATCAGCCTCTGCCAGCCTCGCTGGTGATCTACCAGAGGGCAGTTCAGTGACTCTGACCTGCAGCAGTGATGCCAAACCACCAGTGCACAGCTACACCTGGTATATGAAGACTGGAGCTGAATCTCTTTTTAGGGGCACAGGTGACAGCATCAGCTTCAATGTGACCTCTGATTCCAGCGGACTTTACTACTGTGAGGCAGAGAATGAAGTTGGCTCTCAGAACTCTACTGGAGTCCCAATAGATGCTATAGGTGAGGACTGCTTTTCTATTGTATTGAGTTTGCTTGTCTTTTAGAGAATTTATGTTGGTATGTATTGTAGTGTTATTTATGCTCATGTGGATAAGAGTTATCAAGGCCGGAGAAAACATGAAATGTCTTCTCCGGGCATAGAGATGTGTTGAATAGTGGCATAAAGTTCCAAAAAACATTTAGAAAAAATCGTTGTACCTTTTTACAGTTGACCCAAAGTGTATTATCCAAAACCTTTGAATTTGTTTTTGAGTTACTGGGCATGAGTCATGGTGATGTGACAGGTAGCAAAGGTAGAAAAAAGTCACAATTTTCTCTATAATAAGTAAAATATAAATAAACACAATTTGTATACATTTATACAGACAAGCCAAAGAATGTCTCAGTGTCTATCAGTCCTGGGGAAATAGTGGAGGGCAGTTCTGTGACTCTGACCTGCAGCAGTGATGCCAACCCACCAGTGAAAAAAGTTAAAGTTAAAAAAAAAAACATTTGCTCTCTTAAAACTTTATATGCTGCCAGGAAATGTCTTTGTCATTTTACAGATGATACTGATTGTTTCTCTAGTGTTAGTGTTCTACCATTCTTTGCCATTCATATCGTTTTCATCTTCACAGAGGAAGAGAATAGCTACATGCTCCTGACAGCTGAAGCCCTTTTAATCTTTATGCTGACCGTCATATTGTTGATACTTGGACTTGTGTTGCGGAGGTAATTACTTATTACTGAGATACATTCAGACCCATTTATCGTTCTGATGGTGTTCAGCTAGACATTCTGAGCACGTTAGTACACTCATGAAAATGCTGCCATGACCTCAGTGCCACTTGTGTTGCTTGTTTAAGAATTAGGCTGAAGAAACTGCAGTCAGGCGCCGGGAGCAAGCAGGAGGACATAGAGGTGGGCATGCCGAACGTGATATACTAACTTTTTACTGCTGCTTTCACTTTAGTAATCACTGATTAACCATGATCTGTAAGTGAGGCTATTTTTGTTTTTAGATTCTTTTAAAACTTTTTTGTGTTTTTTTGCATCTAAGCAGAACCAAACTCATGTTTATTCACAAAGCTTGTGCTCTTGGTTCCCTCTGTTCTCTCTCCTCATCAGAATGACACCAGTACCTCAGCGACAGCCGTGGCTGTTGAACCAGCACAGACAGCGAGGGCCAGCCATGAAGACGACATTCACTACGCCAGCATTAAGTTCAAAGGAGATGAAGGACCTTTGTACGCCAACATCCGGCAGCACCAATCCCCCAAGCAGCGTGAGGACGTGGTGTATTCCTCCGTGAAGTTCTCTCGACCCAGTGCTGCCACCCAGTGGGTATTTTTGTGTACTACACCAGATCTAATACTGTTCAACACAAGCTTGGCAATGGCAATGTGCATTTTCAATGCCAGATGTGGAGAAATTCCACTGGATTCTGGAAGTGGGGGCTTAGCTAAGTAGAGTCAATCCAAGTTATATTGAAGATTGGATCAGGTCACAAACCACTCAGGGTTTAAAAGAGACTCTTAGCCTAGTAAAGTAATGAACCAAACCCAAAATGGAGCCTCTTCCTCTATAGAGGACCATGCAAGGTTCTGCTTCCTGACTATGCAACTTTCTATATTCCACAGTTTTGTCCACATAAACTCTGATGAAATGAAATAGAGCAAAACTAGGATTTCCAAAGAAAACGTTTCTTCCATCATAGCTCATGACTCCCCATAGCTTGCTGATTAACAGAAACAAACAGAACAGAAAAAAAGTCTTGTTTTCACTGAGCATTCTAAGAATATTATCCAGGTGAAATGTATTTGAATAATTGAATATATTTCATGACCAGTGAGCAGAGACAAGTGCTAACCTTTACTCTAACCGTATTTTGTTGATGACAGATCTGAGGACAGTTCTACAATCTACAGTACAGTGAACAGAGCCGGGGGGGCCTGAGCGCTCTTCTACGTCCTGCCAGAACCTGAGCACTGTTCTACGACCTGTCAGAACCTGAGCACTGTTCTACGTCCTGCCAGAACCTGAGCGCTGTTCTACGTCCTGCCAGAACCTGAGGGCTGTTCTACGTCCTGCCAGAACCTGAGCACTGTTCTACGACCTGTCAGAACCTGAGCACTGTTCTACGTCCTGCCAGAACCTGAGCACTGTTCTACGACCTGCCAGAACCTGACCAGTGGGCCTTTTCCTTCCTCACGTTGAGCAAAACAGTGAAAGTGACGTTAACTTTTCATCTTTGCCCATGGCATGTCTGTTCCTCTTTTGGATGACATCATTTTCTATGTGCGACATCTGACTGGTTGAGGTTTCTAACGTCAAGCTTGCAGCGTATTTAAGCTTCATTATCAGTTTTTTTTTTTTAAATCACTTCATAAGATTATTTATTGTAAAGGAATATCCTTCAACCTCTGTACATTTTTGGAGATATCTGTCAATATGCTTTAACAATCCAACTCAATATGCACATCTAAAGATGCTTAGTTCAACTGGAGTATGTGTTTGGTGGTGATGAACTGACCTGAGATAAAAAATAAACACATTACGGGATCTGATTTGTTATCTTTAATAACC
Source organism: Clupea harengus (assembly GCF_900700415.2). Taxonomy (NCBI): domain Eukaryota; kingdom Metazoa; phylum Chordata; class Actinopteri; order Clupeiformes; family Clupeidae; genus Clupea; species Clupea harengus. Next base: position 5,408,367 of record NC_045175.1, on the reverse strand, counting down.
AACAGTATAACGGAACTGATTTGTATCGTAACAAGAGAATGCCATACAATCATGAATAAATATACAGAAGAGGAGTATTAGATTGTACTAATGATCTTCATCACTGTATAAAGTAAAAATATTTCATGCTGCCCAACGTAGGAAGTGTCAGTGCAAGAATACAGAATATATGAGTTTGGCAGACATTTTATACATAAACTGCACTCATTGTGTGTTCAGTTACTACAATCACATGGGATCCATGCAGAATAGTTCATGACATGCAAATTCACTTACAATCGTTATTTAAACTACTAACCAGCCAGTTAAGTCTGCTGACCGACTCTCTCATACACACGCACACTCACACGCACACACACACGCACACACACACACACACAGACACACACGCACACACACACACACACACACACACACACACAGACACACAGACACACACACACACACACACACACAAACGCAAAAGCACAGGCACAGGCACAGGCACAGGCACAGGCACAGGCACAGGCACAGGCACAGGCACAGGCACAGGCACAGGCACAGGCACAGGCACAGGCACAGGCACAGGCACAGGCACAGGCACAGGCACATAGGTTTTCTTTCACATTTCATAAACTATATAATATAAGGCAACATGACTGAGGATTACACCTGCGAGCAGAACTGTAGACCTTCCACTTGTGTAACCATGGGAACAGTGTTCCATAAGGAAAGTCATGCTATCAGGAAAATAAGAAAAAAAGCCCTTAGTTGGAAATAGCCAGTCCTGAAAATAAGAAAAGAGGAGGAACATTATTGCCTCAGATAACTTAGAATAAAGATTTATAAACTCTTTCTTGTTGTCACTCAGTGTGGGCTTATAAACGGTCATCACCTTTAGGCATCTTACCCGTAGCCTGATGCTATCCAGAAGCCCATTCGTGTCGAGAGCCATTTTTTCCCTGTATGAACTCCAGACTCCTTGGGTAACGTGGTGTCAAAGGTCAACGTGATCTGAGCCCCAACGTCAGGGACCCAGCGGGCAACAAAAGTCCCAGCAGGGAGAGCTGAGGCTGAGGGGGGGATGTGCTCTTGTATCGGCCGGCCACAGCTACGGGACGGGAGGAATAGAGAAGGAAGAAGAAGCGGAAGAAGGAACAGACTTCAAGGATTATGAAAGAAGAGTTAAACAGAGAGAAGAACAGGTGAGAATCTCATGTAGGAGAAGGTATCAGGGAAGAGAATGAACAGAAAACACTGATAAGGTGTCTGGGTGTCTGTGTGTCTGTGTGTGAGAGTGTGTGTGTGTGTGTGTGTCTGGTTTTCTCACATGCTTATTCAGCTGGCATTCCAATGCCAAGCAGTTCTGATCTGAATATACTCCTACTCTTGAGATATCAGGACAGATCAGTTTGCGAGTCAGATTTGGATGGTCAAGCAGGCAGTGACCCCGAGCCCTAATTCTCGTGCGTGCCGCGGTGCCAGGTTGGCACTCTCCAGCGCCACTCACCCACACAAGCTCTGCCACCATCGGCAGACTTATACCCCTCGGCACATTTCTTCTTGGGCCTGCACACGTAGCCTCCATAGACATTGGTGCAGAGAGGGAGAGACTCTGGACACATTCGGGGCTTCTTTTTACACTCATTAAGGTCTGAGAGGGGTCAAAGGTCAGAGGTCAGTGGGTAAACAGGGACAGAGATATAAGAGAGAGGAGAAACATCTGTGTTGGCAGAATGAGACTGAAAACATCAGGGGGTTCGGTTTGTTTTGAAAAATAAAAACAAAGTTTATTGACAGAACGTCCACCACACATACAACTCAAAACATCCAACAGAAAACAGACTCATGCCCTCAAACAGCTCTTAAACCAGTGTGTGTGTGTGTGGAGAGTTAAGGCTTGTTAATAAAAAGGAATGACTGAAAAAAAACTAGTGCAAAATAAACTAAATAAATCTTTCAGTTCAGAGTAAACATTGCATCATCCCTGATTTTCTCCCAATAGGCACTTCTATTTGAAACATACATTAGGAAGAACATCAATGTAACAGCATCAAATACAACTGTGAAAAATATCTTCACATGGACATTCTACTGAATTGATTTAAAAACGTTAAAACCCATCCTCTTCCTTTGGTGCCTAGGTTCTACCTGTATGGGTGAGAATAAAAAGAAAGATGTTAGTAAATGGTTGACGACCATCAGATTTCTATTGCTTTAGTGTTGAATTGCTTTAGTGAAATAGATCGCACCTGTGCAGCGGCCATTTTTATTTAAAGTGAATCCGCTTCCACACTGAAAGGGAAAATGGAGGGATAACCAAAGATTAAAAAAGTTTACATTTAAAAAAAAAAAAAATCCACAGCAAAGAAAAGTAGATTCAATACAGCCTTACATCTACAATGATTGACCTAGGGACCCCATTTGGTAAACGCATGATTGGGACAATTAGACTTAGTACTGCCTACTGGCTGCAGTTACAGCTGTTTCTTCATCACGTTTCCATAAAAATGTTCAAGTATTTTCAAAAAAAGAGTTCTTGTGGGAGTAATTCATTATGTATTTAAATTGGAACCAACCAATTTACCCCCACACAGTACAATTAACACCAATTTAGCAATAACAAGTGCCCACAAATGGGAGACAGGGCACTTCTGACTGCTCCTGTGTGTGTGTGTGTGTGTATGTGCGTGTGCATGTGTATGTGTGTGTGTGTGTGTGTGTGTGTGTGTGTACCTGAGAATCTGATGTCAGCACAAACTGCTCCCCCTCTCTGGGGTAGGTGATCTCCAGGGAGGAGTTCATCTCACCCTCCTGCAGGGCTCTGGCCATGGACCGGCCATCTGGCCAATAGACTTCCACGCTGACGACCTCATCCCTGCCTGTGGACCAATCAGAGAGAAGTTGAGAGGTAATTATAAAAAAAACTACCAGCAGAATCCCTGAACTGAGGAACATGCTCTTCACGGTTCTAATCAAATGGACTTTTTGTCAAATTCAGCAAAGTTCTCCTCACGCAACTTTAGCTGTCCGTTATGTGTGTGCGCTTATAAAAAAACAAACAAACAGTGTTTGTGTTTGTAGACAGCTCTGTAAATGCCGTACACTGTTCCAGCCAATCAACACATTGCTTCAAGAGCACAGAATGGAAGGGTGTTATTGTGATTTGCTGTTCAGTTCAAATATCAATAACCTTTCACCAGAATCGCAGACTGTTACTTAAGTCCCAGGTTGTACTGTCTCTTTAAGCGGGTGTCAGTGCGTGCTTGCCTACCCAGGCCAAAGTGAGCCACCGGTTCCATCTGGCACAGGTAGCCAGATCCGCCGTCAATGATGCGCACGTGGGTCCCACTCTCCTTGGTATAGGCCACCACCTTGGCCCCGCGGGCGAAGGCGCCGTGCCGCGTGCGAGGAACGACTCGCAGCCAGTTGTTGGAAGACCCCTTGGGAAGAGGAACAAATTCAGCTGTGCTCCAAAACACACACTACTGCTGTATATGATCTTAGGAAAACCTTTTAAAAAAATGACTTTAATATCTGAAATTGAACCTTAAGGATAATAAAAGATTATATTACTCAAGCAGACAAATAAATTACAGCTATTACTGATCCTTAGTTAGATGTCTGTAATTATATTAGTATTATACATTAATAATTCCTAGTTATTATTGATAAGTCTATTAATATTAAAATGAAAGACCTGGTTAACTTTGAAGACAGATATGGGCTGCACTGCACTCTCGCCATGAGCAACCAGCAGGTCCAGCATCCCATCACCATCAAAGTCAGTTATCGTGGCACCTGTCAATCAAAGTGTAATTATGAACCCAAGAGGAAGATGCAACTCAACAGTGACTAATTGGTAAGTGTTTTAAAATACGAGTGTATGAAGATGACGTGACGCGACGTGATGTGATCCTGTATGTGCCCTGGCGGTCGTGCTCACCTGTTCCACGACCCTGAGGTTCGGCAGCATCACCGACATTCAGTTCCTCAATCTTAGGATCAGAGTTTGCTCTCCTGCTCACTCTGTGAAGCAAAGGGATGAAATATTACACATGGAAAGCAGCTTCCAGCATCCTAATCATACATACTGTACAGTCCTCTTGCAGTTTGCGTTAAATGTCTTGTTGGTTACTTTGGAATGTGTGCAACACATAAACAACACTAAAACACTGCAACTCTGGATGTTATGATGGCTGGTAGTCTTGGCTGGTAGTCTTTATTTATTTTTAGGCGGTACTGACTTTACTTTACTTTGCATGGGCAAAATAAATAGAAACAATGCATCATTGACGCTGTGCTAGTTGTCTGAATCGTGTTTTGGTTCAACTTTGACATCCGAAGCTAAGACCTGAAGATTCTGTTGGGGGAGTCGCCTCTGTAGGCAATGTTGTTGAAAAAGACCTCCAGCTCCTTGTCGTTGTCGAAATCAGCAGCGATGACGGTGCGTATTGGAGAGGGAGAGGCAAAAGCCTGCGTGGCAATATTCTGTGGAAAACAGAGGAGAAACAGGACGTTTAAAGTCATAGACTAAAACTAGATACATCAGTTTTTTGAGTTTGATACGTTTTCCCCTTGTATGGGCCTGTTTCTAGGCTACTAGAAGTTTGAAATGTAAAGCACATTATAGTGTAGTCTATTAAGCACATAAATACATAAATATCTTCCATTTGTCAGACATTTATATACACAAATGACACAAGTGTCCCCAGGGCAGCTGTGGCTACTGAGGTAGCTTACCACCACCGGTATGACTGTGTGTGTATGACTACTGGACTCTGGACTCTGTAAAGCGACTTCGGGTATATAGAGAAGCGCTCTATAAAATTGAATTGATTGATTGATTGATACTGCATTTTTGAGACAGTACGAATTCACATACAAAAACCCAATAAAAATCCTTATTGTGAGGATTCCCGTCTTACCCTAAACTTCTGGTTGGTTCCCTGTAGATAGAGGCGGTGAGGACCGTTCCAGTTGCCATAGACGATGTCTGTCTTGCCGTCCCCGTTGAAGTCAGCCAAGGCAACCCCTCTGCCATGCTGGTGACTGTCTTCTACACCTGTGGACAACCACCCCACACACAGGAAGGTATTCCACCAGTCGAATGAACCCATGGAGATATATGCTTGAAGGATATCAGAGTATAACACTTTTCAAAAACGTTTTCACATACAGCTAAGTTCCTGTGTTAGGCACTCACCAGCTTTTTTGGCCATGTCAGTAAATGTTCCGTCCCCATTGTTCCGGAACAAGAAGTTGGGACCATTCTCATTGTCACAGAAGACATCGGATCTGCTCTCACTTATGATTGGCCCAACCACAACACCACGCCCACCTGGATATTAAGGGTAGACGTAAGTTACAGTTTGTATAATGAAGTTCACTCTCTTCAATAATGCAAGATTAGGTAAGGTTGACTTTGAAGAATCAACCATTTCTCTGCCAGGTCAGATCAACTCTTGCGTATTTGCTCTTTATCACACTGGTGATGATGTATGAGCTAACCCTCTCACATGTGTGTTTGTTGACCCATAACCCTCTCACCTGTGTGTTTTTCACTGGTGATGATGTGCGAGCTAACCCTCTCACCTGTGTGTTTGTTGACCCCCGCCTGAGCGGCCACATCTGCCAGGGCGATGATGCCTTTGCTGAGGTCACTGGCGGCCTCATCCATCTCAATCAGTGCATGTGGGCCAACGTTACCACTGGCGTAGTTAGCCACATACACAGAGTAGCGTCCCGTACCCTGCAATCATGAACACGAAGACATTTAATTAATTTGTCAACTGCAGTGTAATTTCCTTATATAGAGAAATCGCTCAATGCCAACAATGTACAATTTTCTTTTCTTTTCAATTCTTTCAAATAATAGCATACATGACTGAATCAAATATGAAGAATAGTGTAATTAACCAGCTTTCTAATGTCACTACTGACTGACTTCTTTCTTCAATTTCTATGCACACATTGTGGTCTGACCGAGCTGAAGAAATTGTGGTGGATTGATAACTGGTCGGCTAATGGTTTGTCTACCTTTCTGTCCACACACGCCACGGATCTTCCCGCCATCTTGTTGGCCACACCTCTGCGCTGGTTGAGGTCATCACTCAGGAGGTCCTCGAAGCGGCCGTTACGGAACTTGAAGAGCTTGTCGGAGTAGGTCGCCCGTCCTTCATAAGGAACATCCAATGTTTTTTTTTTTCATGCATTTGGTGTCACAACAGAGGTGCGACAACCACTAACTCTCTCTATGATTGACCTGCAATTATTCTTCAACATATGAATAGTGCATGTTCCAAAGTGAGACTACAAGACATGTTCAAACCTCTTGACTAAGATACGTTTTGTTATAGTTACTTTTTAACACCTTCATACACAGATTACAACCGTTAGATTAAAAAAAAAAAAAAATGACTTGATGCCCTTGAAATTCACTTTGTTCAAATGGTTTGTGCCTTTAATATATATTCTCTAAATGCAAGTACATGGCAATGGATGTGTCCACTCCATGGGGCATAGGGGTGTGTACCTGAATAAGCATTGTTGGTGTTGAGGAAGTAGATTTCTTCTCTTCCATCCCCGTCCACATCGCATGCAGTCACACCAATGGCATTGCCCAGAGGGTCTCTCAGGGCATAGAAAGGAGAGCTGCTGTCATCAACTGCGATGTTCACGAGTTTCTTCTGGCTGCGATCATACTTCAGTACAAGGTTGGGGCCGTTGTATCTGTATACGAGCAGTAAAGAGAAAGGGATGTGTTGGCATAGCATTCACTTGAATATATTCGTACAAAAATAAACTACATTTGAACTGTTTTTTTTTTTTCATGTTTGTTGTCTGCATCAATATGCCAAATAAAATTCCTGGTTATTGTAAACTTACTTGGCAATAAAAACAATTATGATTATGATTATGAACTTAGAATAAGATTGTTGATACTTGCATCTTTCAGCAAGGCTAATGCTGTTTCAATGCATCTCACATGGCTCAAACACAATAAACATACCCAGCAACCACCACCTCGAGGTCTCCATCACCATCCACATCTGTTACTGCCATCCCATAATTTAGCTGGGTCGGGTTATGGAACGCATCAGGGGGCAGGACTGTCTCCGTGACTACAGAGAACATGGACTGTGCCTGGGACAGACCATAGCTCAAACAAAAAAGGCACAACCAGAGGGTCTGCATCCTCTTAATCTGTTCAAGCAACAGTCTTTGAGGCTGTGGGAATAACATGTTATATTTTTACATTGTTTATAATTCACAACAAATGACAAAATTTACATCAGTACAAAAACATTCAAAATGTTCTTCATCATTGGCACAGACTGAAGTTATGTTTGCAGGTAATATATTGCATGCGAAATTGGTTGCAATCGACAGAAAATAGTCATCGTGGGCAATAATAAAATAGGCAAACATTCCCTGCTGTCAGATGCCCATGTTTTCAAAATAGCATACTACAAAATGCACATTGGAGTGTGCAAAGATTGCACACCGTTTTAGTTCTATGCATGCATCTGGCTATGCAATGATAATGGATTTAAATGGTTCGCTACAAATATTATAACTAAATAAATCTCTTAAGTCTACTTACCTCGACAGACTAGGAATGTTTCTCTCGGAGCGTGAAACTCCCTTACATTTAAAGCGACAAACTCAACCGCTTGCACAACGAGCAATATAAAGGTTTACGCAAGTGGTTGTGTAAGGAAATGGCCAATCACAGAGAACATAATTGAATATTTTACACGTTTAACCAATGAACATTTAAGCAGCGTAGAAAGGGGTGTGAGTAGTGCGGCAACCCAAGGATTTGTTTTGCATATCAGCACTACACGTGACCAAAGAAACACCTTTTGGAGAGTATGTAGGCTATTTATTTTTTAAATGGCTCGATAATGACCAAGCGGTTGGAATAAAATAGAAAATGGTAAGCCTAATTCAGGCTACACGAATAAAAGACTTCTGTCCATCAGAAAAACAGGCGCACGATTTCTTCAAATCTATCCAGCGGAGGGGTTACCCAGTCATATTGACATAGCGTTCTTTAACATTGAGATATTTCAATGTAATGCATTATACTAGTAATTATATTGAAAATGTACAGGCCTATAAGCAACTGGTCGTGAGGATAAGCAACCGGTTGTTGAATTACTGTGATTCCCAGAACGCAACGCGATTTGATGACGTATGAACAGAATTCTGTTTCCAAACCAAACATCCGGCTGTGTATGTCAGCCCTGAAACGAGTCTCTCTGTAAATAATCATTCATTTTTCTGTGTTCACCGTTGCGTAGCCGAAATCTACTTAAAGGTATACATTTATTGTATCATTATTCTACTGTACGCTAGATATTGTGCGATTAGTTATCGTCAGAGTTATGTTATGTACTGCTCGGTATGACTAGCTAAGCTACTCCGCTATTTTGGGATTTTACGTTAGCCAGTTAGCCATTCAACTTCACTAGCTATTAACTTAATAGGCTAATAGCCTCTTAAGTTCTGTGTGAGCCTTTGTTATTTTTCTTTGCACTCCGCTATGTTTCTACCTTACTGCCATGGACGGTTGTGATCATACATTTGGGATGTTGTCATAATCGTAGCAAGAGAGTTCGCTGTTTACAGTAAATACAAGCTGGTTAGGTTTCTGACTTTAGCCAGAGTCCTTTTAACGTCTTCGTTTTAACACGCCAGAGTTAGCAAGACCGCTAGTTAACTTACAGTTGGCTAGATTGGCTAATGCAAAACGTGCAAGCCAATGACTGTCATTGGTGCAAGCCGAAACATTCTCCTAATGGCCTGTGAACACTGTTCTTAAACCAGAAAAAAACGAGTTTTATAAGCCACATATTTCTCTTTGCACAGCTGCTCACTGCACCTGTGTCAATCAACCTTCTCTTCGGTTCTATTCAGCAGGTAACTTCGCTGGCTATGGCTGATCACCAGCAGGAACAGCAAGGAGACTGTAAACCTTCAGGGCCACCACGCCCCACCAAAAAGCCAGACCAGGTTCTCTATGTCCCCAAAGGGCAGAAGGAGGGTGGTGGGCAGGAGGGGGATGCTCAGGTGCCCAACCCCAACTCCAAGAAGCCCCATACAGACAAGAAGGGTAAGCCCAGGCCTCGGTACACAGACAAGGCCTGGAAGAATAATGCCAAGAACAAGAAAGACAAAAGCGGAGGCAAACCAAAGATGGACGAGTCACCCCTAGGTCACGGAGACTCAGGTGTGGCTGTCGCGAACGGAGACGGTAACGGTAGTGAGAAAGAACGAGTGAACGTGGAAGAAGAGGGAAAGGAGCCGCAGCAGACGACGGGGGAGCAGAGCGACTCACAGACGGCTTCAAGTGAGAGCAGTCATGGTGGAATCCCCAGTGACATCGCTGGGCTGTCCGACCGGTTGACGATCTCTGACCCCAAAGCTTCAGACGAGGACCAGGAGGAGGAGAAGGATGAAGAGCAGGACAGCTGGGACACTCTGTTCAATGACGACGGGGAATCCCTGGATCCTCATCTGCTAGAGGAGGTATTTGCTGCAGTGTCTCTCATTTGTGCTTTTGAAGATGAAGTTAGTGGCCAAACTCTGCCCATCTGGGCTGCATGATTATAGCAGTAAAGCATTCAGTGATGGCATGGTGCATCACACAGCCTAGCTGTACTGGATATGGCATAGATAAGGAAAAATACCATTATGGTGAAATTAGTCAATTCCAACATGACCTCAAAATATCCCGCTCTACGTCTTCCTGTTGTAGGTTGCTGAGAAGTCGGGGCGTAAGAAAAAGTCCATGCAAGAGCCGCAGGTCAACTCCTATAACTGGACGCCAGAGAGCGAAGACATCGAGCTCAGGGACGATGAGCTCTCGAACATAGTAGAGATCTTCGACTTTCCGACCGAATTCAAAACCGAGGACCTGATCCTCGCTTTCCACTCCTACCAGTAAGTCCCATACGTTTTCCTTCCCCTGTAATAAGCTAACTCAAGGCAAGTGACTGACTGACTGACTGATTTATTTTGTTCCTTTCGCCCTTCTCCTGACTTCAAACCCATTGCATTTCACAAGCAGAGACAACAGTCCCTCTTTAGCCAACTCCAAATGCTGAGTGACATGTTTTACTAAGTTTTATCAATGAAATGTTGACCGGGGAAAAACATTTCCTTTTGCCGACATCCCTGAACTGCAGAGAATGCCTAGTCTTTTCCCAGAATGCTGCTCAGTTTAGGTCTGGGCCTCAGCATCACTTAAAGCAGCAATAAGGAGTTCTGTTCCTAAACTAGCACGCTAACTACCTAAAAGCTAACTACCTAAAAGGCATTCAAAACGTTGCAAACACTACCAACAGCCCAGTTGACACTGATTGAAGCTTGTCCTTCTGTGAAAGCTTTTCTTCCATTATTTCAGGGTGTTCCAGCCCGGAACACAGAACTACATAGGGCATATCCTGGATGGCTAGTGGGAAAGACACTGGTGTTTATCTGTCCTTCAAATGACCATATGCTATCAAAATTAATTTGAGGATGGTACCAAAACTAGTTGCCTATAAAACCATGTGATAAAAAAACCCATATAAAAACAGTGTCAAATTGTTGCATAGTGTTACTTAAAAGCTTCTCTGAATAGGTTGTGCTGTTGCATGTTTTGTCTCCAGACAGAAGGGGTTTGACGTTCAGTGGGTGGATGACAAGCATGCTTTGGGCCTCTTCTCCAGTCCCATAGCAGGTAAGAACCGAGGCAGAACCTTCTAGCATACACTACTATACTGCACCATTAAAGATAAGTGCGCTTAGAAGTTTAATGCATTTTGTTTTTGTTAAAACATCATGTCAATTCTAAGGTGAGTTTTCTAACCTTCTAATATCCAAAAATTGTAATTAAAATATATTTATAGGAGTGTGATCCAAATTGCACAGACCTACTCAAAACGACCCACTCACAAAGATTAGCTATATAAAGCGCTTAGTTAAACGTAACACTACCCACACGACCCCCCTTTGGCTTGTCTGTAGTTCTCAGGTAGTGTGAAGACCGTCGGCATGTGTGTATTGTGGGTTTGGTTTTATATAGCAAGTCCTGTTCTGTAATGTGAGTGGTACATAGGCTGACAAGTTGGGGCCCACTTTTTAGACGTCTTAATTGCCTTTTGGAGCCTTGCTTGTGTTCTTGCTTGGCATCTCTCTGGCAGCCTTTTACCCCTCTTCCATAGTGATTGTTTGTCGTTTAAAATATTCCGTCATGTTGGGGGGGGGCCAACAGTCTGTAATCGCTGACAATGAGTCAGACCTCATCTTTATGTCAGTTAGTCACACAATGGGAAAAGTCCCATTGACAGTTTACATTCATTATACGCCATGTATTTTCTAAAACAGATTGCAAAACTCCTGAGGTAGTCACAGTAAGCGCTACTTTTCACTGGGTTATATTTGTTAATGGCAGGGTCATCTAAGAGTTTACGAACAACATTTTCATAGGAAAAAGAACTGAACATATAAGTGTATGTATGAATAAGGCAAGGAAATAGAAACAATCTCCACTCTTTCAAAAACACATTCAGGCAAGATCCATGTGTGCTTGTGACTATCAGGTATGTCCCTGTATAGAAATAGAGTCTGTCAAATAAGACCTGACTTTGAGGGCACACTAGTATACAGCAAACTCTCTGTGATGTATTTGTTTGATTGATTGATTGGTTATACTCAAAACAACTCATATTCACTCAAACACATTCTGGCAAAATGTGTGCATCTGGATCAGTGATTCCTTGTATAAAAGTAATGTGGCTAAACTATTCCATCAGGCATTCCATGTATGGAGACACCCATTCTGAGGAAACACCAGACCATAATTTTCAATGTCCATCAAACTGTCAGTGACTTGTTTTCTTCCTTTGCTCGCTCGTTAGCTCGGGATGCCCTTTCGACGCCACACCCGCTGCTGAAGGTGAGGCCCCTCTCCAAAGCCTCAGCCGCCACCAAAGCCAAAGCCCGCAGCTGCTCAGGTAATGTCTACGTTCACGAGACGCTTTTATGCAAAGTAAGCTTGGTGTTGATGCCAATTGCTTTGAGGGGAAATTACTGTAGTTTTATCGCGCCGTTCGGTTTGTACTTGGCATCCCTACCTTGCTCTGCCCTATCTGCGATCGCGCAAACAGCTTTGTATATTTAGTTTTAGTTCCATGGGGATTCTAATCCCACATAGTTCCTGAAGTTCCAGTTCCTCCCCCCCCCCCCCTCTCGCTGGCTTTACATACATCTACAATTTACATCCTCTTCCCCTCTCCATGCCCAGACTACCTCCTGCCTGCTAAGGAGCGCCCCGCGACGAGCGCCGTCCTGGCGCGGAGGTTGGTGATGGGGGCGCTGGGCGTGAAAAGCCCCCAGAGCAAAGAGGACCGCGAGGCTGAGAGGAAGAAGCTGACGGTTGCCAGAGGTGAGGACCGCAGTAACAGATTCTACCACATGTTAAACTCATGTTTAAACTACATGTTATAGATCTGAAATAAAACGAACTAGTTATCTTAGTCTGAATCAGATTAATTTTGTTACTTATACCTTAATTACTTTGATTGAATTAGTTACTCTAGTGTAGTTAGTAGTAGTTGTCTGTGTTTTTTCGACTCTGGCTGTAGGATAGAGCCGTAAAAGTACGACAGGCTTCATTCTTTTTTTTTTTTACATAGAAAATGAGCGCAGACCTCTAAATGTGGGCCTCTTAACTTTCACTGGGCCACATGAGGGTAAAAAGGAACAATGTCTCCTCGTTTCAGTCATTCAGCATTGGTTGTTTCTTCCTCCTTCCAGACCAAAAGCGTTTAGCGGCAAAACAGAGGGAGGACGCCTGGGAAGGGAAGTGACGTGATGTGACATGGTCGGAGTCCCCAGCTCTCTCTCTCTCCCTCATCCACCCTTTCCTCAGAACCCCCCCCCCCCCCAGCTGCCCAAACCATGCCAGGTTCTGCAGAGGGCGAGCTGGTGAGATGGGCACAGACGCCTCCATCTCTTCACAAACTGAAGGGATTTAACGCCATCTTCTCTCGTGACGCAAGACACGTTTTTTGAAATCCAGTGGTCCAGTGATGTTTCACAGGGTGTTTTTTATTTTATTTTATTTTTTGTTAGCTTGTATGATTTAAATGTAAACATTTAGTTCTTCCTCCACTCTACATTCCAAGGCTGAGAACAGGTCTACGGCTGATGATGCTTTTGAAGAGGTGGAGGAAATGTTATTCTTAGAAATGTGTTTCTTCGTGAATTTCCCTATAACCTGTAATATGCTTTGGTAACGTGTATCTACTTATGAACTGCTGGGTGGTACTAATGCTGCCTGTATGAAAGTCGTATTTTTAATTTTTTTTTCCTTTGTTTGCACAAATTTAACATTTGTCATGTTGACAAGGGCTACAATTCAGGTTCATTTGGGCTGTTGTGCCCATCGTTTGTGTGTGTGTGAGAGAGTATGTTATTAATATTTTGACAGTGACACAAACGGTATTCAGGTTTCAAGTAGACATCAATTGTATCAAGATCCGTGATTATGTTAAATGCAAACAATACCATTGAATCCTAAGAGTCAGTCACAAACATGAATCACGTTTTTGGTGGGAAGGTAACAACTCTCATTTTTTAGAAAGTCCAGTCATTAGTACCAAACAGCAGGTGTAGACTAATAGTGTTGAGGGAGGAGACCTACTTAGTAAAGTAGTACTGTAAGAACCAGGGGGCAGCTAACACTGATCCGTTATATTTTTGTAGTACCTGTGCTAAGTGTATTACTTCTTTAGTAACAGCTCTGTTGTACTTGGTGGTATGCATGTTTTTTGTTTTTAAATGTCTACAGGTATTTTTTTTTAAATTTAGTTTATTTTTTAAATTTGATATTCAAGAGTGTAGTAAACGTCAAAGCACTCTTTTTTTAACAGGAAGTAAATTTACGGTTGAAAATGCCACACCAAAAAATACTTTTTTTTTTTTTCTCAGCAAATTTCTGTGTTTGCCTAAAGGGAGTTAAATAAAATGCAAACCCCAGGATAATGTTTTTGTCTTTTTTTCCTTTTGGTCCCTTTCTTTTTCAAAGACACTGTAGTTTGATATGATTCAAATCTATATTATTGCTCTGACTTATTAAGTGATAAGTTTAATGCCAAGTCCAGTGAAATAAAAATGGATGAACACAAAATGGTGACATATTACGCTAGGTAAACGTGCCACCCCGAGTTGACACTGCTTATCAATCGTCATACCTGAACTTTGACTCAGCAAAATAGTTTTTTTGCCAACAATCGAGGTCACCTTGCTAAATTAAGGCTTTGGACGTTGGATGGCTTAAGGTAAAAGGCAGAGTCTGTAACACAGTACTGATAACTAAAAGAAAGCCAGGCATCCCAATAAGCAGTATGGTCCCGTCATCTCTAATGTCACTGACCTCTCCATTTCCCCCATCATCAGGAAGACGCCTAAACAGCCCCAGAAGGTCGTCTCTTCCTCAACTTAGAGCGTTCTGCAGTGGAAACCCCACCACCGTCCATGGACGTCACTGTAGCATTTCTGACCATCTCGATTGACAAGTTAATACTCACAGTCTTCGGGTTGATTTTTAGATTGATTTATTATTTATCATTTCATTTTTTTCTAAATACTTTAAATTCAGTTCCTCAACATGAAATGGCAGCTCTGACTCAACATTCCTGTTTCACAATAATAATAATAATAATAATAATAATAACAACCCTTCATTAATTATCATGGGTGAGAAAAAAGAAAAGCAATGCTAAATGAAAACAATGATACATTTCTACAGCCCCCTTATATTCACATCCACATGGCCCTTGCCATATGGAGATTATTTTCCAGTGTTAAAAAAAAATGTATAGTACAAAAAAGCCAGTGGTAAAAACAAATAAATAAAAACAAAATGAATTGGCATCCCACTCCCATCGCATACAGCATTATCATACCAAAGTAGCAAATCCATTTTTTTCAGACCGGAATAATGCGGCCTGTGTTAAGCGTTGAGTTCGCATAATAGACTTTGTAAATAGTAATTTACATATATTTCATACAGTGTCTACACAAGACTGCCATTAAGAGGACCATTACTCCGTCCTCTTGACATAATTAGTTCTTAAAGTCGTTCGGAAGGGGATTAACCTATGCAGTCCTATAGAAATGTAACGAGTCTGGGCCCCCAGGACTCCAGGTCCCGAGTCCACTCACAACGCTCCGTTGTGGGCATGTGCAATTCCAATAAAAAGGCGTCCTCCCTTTCTGGAGGGATTAAAAGCAGGGTTGCCATCAAGGCCGAACACAAAACTTGAGAAACAAAAACACAATGTTGGCAGATCAGGATGTACAGAGCACACACACACACACACACACACACACACACACACACACACACACACACACACACACACACACACACACACACACACACACACACACACACACACACACACACACACACACACACACACACACACACACACACACACACACACACACACTTGATCAAACAAAGACAAATAATAGCACAAATTAAAAGCACTGGAAATGTTTTTTCTAAAAGGGTCCACAGTTCAGCACCTTCACACCTCTCCTAAGAAATCTCTCTACAGGATGTCAAACACACATAACATGCACGAAACCTAACAATCCCATAAGTGTGCTCGTGCACACACACACACACACACACACACACACACACACACGCACACACGATATGGCCACATCCTGTTTCTCTCCGTCACTCCCTACATTCTACTTCAGACTCCTTACAATCCCTCCCCGTCTTTTTTTTTTTTTCACCCCTACGTCCTAGACTCGTTACCTCGTTCCCTACCCTCTTGTATCTCCCCTACATTTCCACCGTGTTCCAAACCTCGACCCACAAAATATCTCCCTTCAAACAGTATTTCTCCAACCCTACTTCTGAATCTCCATTTAAAAGTCGTCCCCTACTTCAAATACTACATATCCTACCTGTAGCCCTCTACATCCCCTTCATTGCACTGATCTGCAAGTGGACAATCTGATTCCCTCCCTACGTTTCCTTTTCCACGGTCTCTCCTTTAGCAAGGCGTCACTGCATACGTTTACTGTACGTCAGGTGACCACAACATTTTTCAATACTTTCAATGCCCTTTCATCACACTGGCCAGTTGAAACGAATCATTAAGGGTGTAATCGTTATATTTTTTTGAACGGTTTCCCACATTATTCCAAAACGTATCACTCACAGTATGGCAAATAAATTAAGATCACATACAGACGGAACAACTTTTGTTCTCACACACACACACACACACACACACACACACACCTTCCTCCACACTCCCCTCACAAGTGTAGATATAATAACTCATATCTTGCAATTATATTGTTTTAGTACACATTGTTTTTCAGCTGCTTCCTGGGAAGTTTCTGAGGAAATCATTAGGAAAACCGGTGGTGGGAGAAGGTTTAATAAATTAATGATTAGTGATTAATGATTAGTGTTTATTTATTGGACAACGGCGTCATCAGACATCAGTTTGTCTGCAGTCGTGCTGGGTGGGGCAAGCTAAGTGGAGACAAGAGAGAACAGACACACACACACACACACACAGACACACACACAGACACACACACACACGGTTTCCCTCAATTCAATAGGTCCTAGAGTCCGTGCTCCATTCACCCCAAGGGCGGGGGGCGGGGGGCTTGTATCTTTGGTTCTCCTCTGCTTTTGTGTCTCCAAGGGAGGCTGCTCTTCCAAGGTGTTTGTGTGAGTGGGGGGAGGTCAAGCCTTTTCCCTCTCACTCCGACCCCTCATCTCTGACCTTTCAGTACCTGGGGTAGGTCGGGTGACGTCAGCAGTCTGAAACCTCGGAGCAGGTGTTGGAATCGCCAGGGGTTTTCCGGCGCTGGCGGACGGACTTCTCCTCGTCCTGGGACACATCCTGCGCCAAGGAGATGGAGGACAGCTGTTAGTCAGTGCTCATGTGGCTATTTGAAGGGGTTTGAATAGGCATGAAGGTGTTCTAACTGTTCTAAGTGGTACAATTTACTATGCACTTCAAACATGGCCACCAGCTATACATAACTCCCACATGGCTGAAATTCCATTATGGATTATGATTTATGACATGTACCCAACTAGACGACTCATGAAGGTTCCAGACCTTGGAGCAACACTTAGGGGCCGTCCACACGGAACCTGGATTGCCTGAATCCGGAAGGAAAATGTTGTCGGATCTGCCTTCCGTCCTTACGAACCCGGCGGATTGGGTCCCTGAATCCGCAACCTTTTGAATCCTGTCTCCAGAGTGGAAAGATTCGAACCAGCCAGTGGATCCGTGTTCGTGTGGACGCCGGATCCGCACATTTTCTAACCCGATGACGCAATTGCCCTACGCGAACGCCCCACGCCCTGCCTCCCAACCTCAGCCTGAACCCTTATGAAACCCTGCTGCGTCACTTCATAACAGCAACAACAAAAACAAAATCGATGTTGTTAAGAAGCTGGTTAGGAAAGGGATGCCATTAACAAGCCACACTTTAATCCATCACTGTTTAATCTATTTGCATCCGACCATAGTTCAAAACCGTTTTTTAAAAGTGTCAGCAATAGCCTATATGAGCAAATTTGACGTGAAAAGATTTGAATTAAAGACGGAAGTAACTTAATACAAACGAGGGTGATGGCGAAGTGCGCAATTCTAACTAGTCCTGTTTGAGTGCTGTGGTAACAGTGATTTCAGGTGGTAGAGAAGTCGTTCAGCAAATGTAAGATTGCTAGTTGGATCTCGACTTCTGTCTTTATTATGTGCATGCTCCATGACGTCTTTACAGCGTTTTCAACCAACCGCTCGCTCCAGCGTTTCCGTGTGGACTCAGATTTTTCTTGACACGGTTCCGTGTGGACGCGATAAAAAAAAAAGTACCGTATCCAAAAACAAATCCGGATTCAGGCAATCCAGGTTCCGTGTGGACCTGGCCTTAGACTACAGACTTCTACAAAGGCGGCAATGGGATGTGAGAGTCTGTGTGTGTGTGTGTGTGTGTGTGTGTGAAGTCCTACTGCCTGGAAGACTCCGTTCTGGCCCCACTCGCCGGGGGAGTGGTCATCCGGGTCGTCGCCGTCATCCTCCTCTTCCTCGCCTTCGCCCTCGCCCTCTTCCTCCCGCACCGTGTCCATGCCGTCCTCCTCGTACTCAGTCAGGCAATCGGACTCCTCTGCTGTTAAAAAGATCACTGTTAGCACACCCCAATCAACCGAGCCAACCAGCTACTAAGGGGAGAGATTAGATCAATGGATAACCTGGCAAACTTCAGTTTAGCACAGATTAAATGTTTCTGTGATAATGTGTATAGTATTAAAAATGGCAGATAATAATACAAATAACAATTAAGTACTTATTTTTGTCATTATTGTTCATTTCAAATGTGTCTAAATGCATAATACGATTTATAAGTAGCTTTGGATAAAAGCATCTCGTAAATGAACAAATATAAAACGGTCACACTTATTTTGAACCCAAATGTGTCAATTGACAAATGGCTGACCATCAGCAGCTACAAAGGTCTGGACTGGCTCAATCCGAGACACGATCTCGGCCAGGTCGGTGAAGTCCGCTCCCGGGCACGTGCAGGACTACAAAACAAGAGAACGATCGTCAGCGGCCACGACAAAGCTGAGCCGCAGGAGTGCAAGGATAATCGGTTGTATTGTATAACTTTACATACATACATGAACTTTGCATACATATACACGTACATACTACACACAGATATGCATCCACTCCCCCACCCCCCATCCCACGCCTTCGACTCGTCTGCTTCGTACCCCCCAGTATGACAGGACAGGGTCTGTGACTGGCGCCTTAACGGGCTGCTGGGCCAGCTGGCTGCTTGTCTGTGCTGGCTTACCTTCTTCCCCCCACTGGCTGGGCTTAGATCACCCAGTCTTTGGCTTACCTCCATCCCCCCCCCCCCCCTCCCCATTGCAAGTCATGTTTAAAATGTATGTGCTTATGTGCTGAGGTGTTTTTTTTATGCTCCCACACTGTACTCCTCTAGGAGCATAGTCTGGGGGTTGTCTTTTTTTTCTCTCCTCTCTCCCCTCATGTTATGCTGTAATCTTTCATCCTCTCTTTGCATTTCGTTGTACTCTGTGCAATGACAATAAATTCATCCATCCATCCATCCATCCATCCATCCATCCATCCATCCATCCATTGTAAATTGTTGTATAATAATACATTATTTATTGATTGATAAGATAGATGGATAGAGAGAGATAGAGAGATAGATAAATTGGGTAATGGATAGTGCAGTGAAAGAGTTCCTCACGTCGGTCTTCTTGCTGTCGTTGTAGTCGGCCGACCGGTAGTCTTTCAGCATGTTGTCAATGATGTCGCCCCTAGCCCAACCCGTGAAGAGCAGCTTACCATGCTGAAACCCAACATCCTGCACACAAAGGCCATAGCAACGATGATGAAGATGAGGTCATAGGCAGCAACAGTGTTTGGATAAAATCCTACAGCACTATAAATGAAATATCCCATTTTCTAGTTATTAGCCTTCAAAGCCCCAAAGCAATCTTCCACCAACGTAGTAAAAAAAACTTCTACTGAAAACTTCATTGTCATCAAGATCAGTCAAATAGCCAGTAATACAATATGTTTAATACTAGAGCAGTTTAAATTAACTACATTTATTACACAATGTACAGTACCAGTCAAAAGTTTGGACACGCTTTCTCATTTTTTCTTTACTTTTGTTATTTTCTACATGGTAGATAACACTTTTTTTTTTTAGAACATCAGTCCATATGTGTTCTTTCGTAGTTTAAATGTCTTCAGTATTAATCTACAATGTAGAAAATAATAAAAGTAAAGAAAACACTTCTCAAAAAAATTAAAGGTGTGTCCAAACTTTTGACTGGTACTGTATATACACACACACACACAAAATAATGTTTTCTACCAACATGGTGGAAACGCATATAAAATCTGAATGACCGTGAACTTTGCATCAGCATTTATAAATCAAGACTGTGCAAAGTGAATTAAAAGAAAGAATCTGAGGACACTCACGTGGATCTCGTCAAACTTGCCAAAGTCCATGGTCTTGAAGCGGTCGATGGGCGGCCGGATGTACTCGCAGTACGCGCTCTTCTTCACCAGCTCGAGCTGCCGCACGCACGACACGTACGCCAGCCTCGACTGGATCTCCGCCATGTCGGGGACCTGGGCAAACCCAGAGGTCAGGGGTCACAAATGTCCGTTAAAATGAGGATCACGGTTTTGATACCTCTACAGCTCCACTGATATGTCTCGCTTCCATCATATGTTATGATGACCCATTTTTCCTTCCATAATTTTTTTTTTATTTACTGATTCATGACAAAGACCTTAAAGCTAACATTCTAACCGTGTTTTTCCACACTCATGACATGGTTTCGGACTAGGTGTATTGATTCAAAACATTTGAAAGGGAGATCCCTTTTATTAGCACCTTGACTTTTTCCGCCCAGGGGTTGAGTCGTTTCCACAGCAACCAGAAGCCCGAGAGGCTGTCACCGTAGTTGCAGAGGTCGGTTTCATCTTGGCTGCCCACGTCGATGGCAATGACGGTCTTGGCGCCGAGCGTCCTAGCGATGTCGGCTGCAGGACGTGAGGCGTTGCGAACGGACAAACGGACGGACGGACGGGCGGGCGCACAAATCACAGGCACATCCGCGGGCATCGTGGATGTGCATGTGGGAGAAACCGGTCTAGGGTCATCATTAAGCACAAACCAAAGAAGAAACACTGAAATGCACCAGGACACTGCTTTGCCACATTTTTGACGTCCAACTGCATCTTAACAAAATGCACCCACTTATGTTGAAGAAGTAATCGGTTACTGGTAATGTTGACCAAGCAACTCCAATGAAGCCCTTGCAAAGCCTTCCAAACATGGAAGAATGTGGCAATGCAGTGCAATCGGGTGACCGTTGGGTAATGCAAAATACTTGAGGTTCACAGGAGATACCTGATGTGATGCCACCCCATAGTATATGCCAAAGGTCAGTGGAGAATGGGGCTGGGGTCAAGGGTCAAATCAAGGCATCAAGCAGCTGCACCAGCTCAGATCCAAGCAGCGTGATCAGTTGCTACTTAACTTAGAAGTCTAGTAATTTTAAGTTAAGTAATTTTGAGAGGTTTTGGTCTGTCTAGAAAGGGGCCACACACATGCAGATATCTCCAAGAAAGTACAACCATGTCGCACAAAAATATCTTTTGGGCTTCTCTGAAGAGGCAAAAATATCGTTTGCGAGACATGGTTTGAATTTCATCCTCTTCAGATGTTTTTTTTTTTTTTTTTACATTAACAGTTATCCAAGAGTCATGCAACAGTTACCACAACTGAAGGAAAGTGAGGTTTTTCTGTATGCTATAAAACAATAACGGTATTGACGAGCTAATGTGTATGTGGTTACAATCTCCTTAAACAAAATGACCAGTTCTCATGTATGCCAAGTGTGGTACTTGTAGAGCTGCTGGTACTCGTAGAGTAAATGTAATACCTTCATTTCTTTCAATTATGGCATGCAGAAAAAAAATCTCCAGATGTTTTAGCCTTCTCTCCAGTTGTAATTTAACAATTAAGGGAATGTGACTGATTCCATCTTGTAATAGCAAAACCCTGAAACCCTTTGCTTTTGTTGTGATTGGCATGCTGTTAAAAGGGGATTTGGCTTGTTAGTCATGTGGCAGCATTACATTTCAACTGGATAGAGACCCTTTGGAATGGTGTGTGGAGCAGGTTTGGGGAAAACAAGGCAAATGTATCAACAGAAATGCAACCAGTTTCAATGCACACTGGATGCATCTCATAAGCTCACAAAGGGATAAGCTGTGCATTGTTGTTGTTGTTGTTGTTGTTGTTTTTTTCTTTCTTCTCCTTTTGTTCCCCCTGATCACACACCAGACCAGACTGTAATTTAAGCCTGAATTTCACACACTGTGTGATAGGGCAACTTGGGCAGACTAGCACTGTCCCTCTCGCTTGCCCTACACATACTTCACTGGCAACTGGGCGGCTTGTCTAATCTCGATGTACTGCCTGTTCTACCTGAGTAGAAGTGGTCATCAAACATCAACCAAGAACTCCATTCAACCGTCATTTGTGTTCACTTCTACTTATGCAATACTTGGAGGTGCGAAGTGAACTGCATATTAGACTGCATATACAAACTTGAAAAAAAAAAAATCACTAGATTCCAGGTTTCACTTAAGGGTTGAAATTGAAGTGCGAAGTGAACTGCATATTAGACTGCGTATACAAACTTCACTAGATGTTCTCAAATTCCAGGTTTTTCTTAAGGGTTGAAATTCAAAAGGAATTTGAAAGGTTTTCTTGAGATGAGAGCTGTATCTGACATAGCCTTATGCTATGCTAATGCTAATATTCATGGTCTGACTGACGCTAGGAGGAAAAGCATGTTCGCCACACCAGTCGGCTCAGATGGAAGAGGCAGGAACCACTCCAGCTACCCTCTGTCTACTCAAAAGCACAACGCGGGGGCGTACTTACCTGGTCCCCAAAAATTCACATAACCCCTTCGCCCTCCCCATGATGATGCACGCTAACTCGTTAATCTAACCTCCTCTGCTCCTACGCTCTGCCCTTTTAGGGCGTCCCCCCCTGGTCTCCTCCTTCTCAGGGGCAGGCTTGACGGCCAGTGGAGAGGGAGTGGTGTTGGTCGAGGGAGCGACCCGTACTTGCCTGGGAGGTTGTTGATGTAGCCACCGTCCATGAGCAAGTTGCCATCTTTGGGGTCGCAGAGGGGCGGCAGGTACCCCGAGAGGGTCATGCTCGCCCGCACATAGCGCCACAGAGAGCCTGGCACACCGGAGGGGGGAGGAGGGGAGGAGGAGGAGGAGCAGGAGGAGGAAGGGAGGATAATATCATCTCAATATCGTCTCAGAAACGCAAATCGGTGAACCGCACGACTCGACTGATCAGTGACGCGCTGCAACAGCACACAGGTCTACCATCGCAGGGGGGGGGGGGGGGGGGGGGGCGAAGGCTGGGGGCGGCGCAGCTCACACTCAAACGGTCGACCCAAGGATGGAGCGAAGCCTTTGGTCCAGCCTACCTCATGAGTGCTCCGTACTATAACCAAGCCCCCATAGCTTGTACTGCTGTATGGGCTACATACAAGGTGTAGGGGGAATGGTGGAAGACCTGGAGCTGGGGCCATGAGGTAGACTGATCTCCAAAACGTGTCTCATAAAAAAAAAACTCTGGCTTCTGGCATGGTGGGACAAAAACAACCCTGTTCAGTAGAATCAATCTATGTTTTTGCGTGGTCCAGGAATGCTAAAATAGGAAGAAAAGTTCCATTCCAAAATAGTTAGGTTTCAATCTGAAGCCACTAGGTTATCTGTAGATGTCCCTGCACAGGGGCAGCCAGAGGATCTGTGGAGACAGGCTTTGGAGATCCGTCAGTGAACACGTTTTGGGGGGCAGCCAGCCAATCCCGACCTGCACTACCAGGCATAGCCAGCAGGGGGCAGTAGCAGCAGCAGGAAGAGAGGGCTGGCTACAGCATGGGTTGGAAGGAGAAGGAGCACCATATATCAAAAAAGAGAGAGAGACAGAGAGAGAGAGAGAGACAGACGGTGTGACAATGTTGTGTGAGGTTTGGAGGGGGAAAGACAGTAGCGTTGGCTAACGCAGATCACCAGTTAGGCAGAGGCGAGGGGGGGATAAATCACAGACTCTGAACAGAGTCAACAGCTCCGAGAACAGACTCGTCAGCCATTTTGATTTCTGAAGGGGGGGGGGGGTCTCTTAAAGCATGTCATGCCCAATACACATGAACCACAGGTAGAACCACAGGTAGAACCACAGGTTCATGTAGGATCCAGAACACTGGCCCCTGCTGATTGTGCCCGGTGAATACCACAGTCATATTTGGGTCGACGAATCATTCCTTAGGTAGAGATGCTGATCGAGCTCATTTTCAACATGCACACACATACACACCAAAGAGGCAAAGCCAGTGACGCTGCACTCAGCCAAGCTCAGGCAGCAGGGAATGTGCTTGCTTGTGTGACAGAGGAGGTGGAGAAAACAAACAAACAAACAAACAAACAAACAAACAAACAAACCAACAAGCAAATGAAACAAATAACGAAAAAAATAAAAATAAAGAAAAAGACCATGAATGACAACAGCCAGACAGCCACATGAAGAAAAGATGGCAATAGCAAGAAACAAACAAAAAAAAAAGCCCAGGAAGTATCAACATAAAGATTCACACCAGAAAAAAAAAGGGACACTGTGGACCTTTCTGCCAACAAGCCTTCTTGTAAACTAAACTAGCCTTTTTTTTTCCCACCTAACTGCAATAAAGTGCACTTCCAACACTTACTCCTGTACCTATAAAACCAACTAAAGCATAACTAATTGCTAAGGATTGGTGAAGGCAGACAATTCAGAGCGCCATTCACAAGGCCCAGCGGATCAACACCAAGTTATTACTAACCCATGCTCCACCCTTACAGACGTTATGGGCATGCAGAGACATTAGGACAACACTCAGCCCAAGATCAGATGGAGACTTACAACCTTACTGACCATACTCAATCTCTAAGACATATCAGAAAGAGGATGAGGACACACCCACCCACACACACACACACACACACATTCCAAAACGCAGCCAGCTTTCACCTTCGGGAATGGGAACAGGGACTCACAAGCATATGCGTGCATATATACTGTGCTGGGTGAGTTACAGGTAAAAAAAAAAAAAAAAAGGAAGAGGAGGAAGCTCTTCTTCCCAAAACAGTGGGAGAGAGAGCTCATGCACGTTCGACCCAGGGATTAGGACCTGCTGCCTAAGACAAACACCACTGCCGTTCTGGGAGAAGTTACACGGGGGACCTCTGAAATTTGGACATTAATAAGACGGTAACTTGCAATGGTCAATCGGGAAAAGCTCTTCTGAGTTTTTAGTTTAAAGGCCAATTTATACGGAAGTCGGTTTCGTGGACAAACAGATGAGGAAGGGTAGGGTGAGAACCCAGACCTCCTTTTTCTGCTCTGCCCATCACTGGTACGGTTTTGGCATATCTGCCCTGCTGATTCCTTCCAAGCCATGGGGGTTTCCCAATGCACGAGCAGTCGGGAATAAGGGAAGGTTGGTTAGGAGGCGGGACGGAACAGAGGGAGAGGGTAACCGGGTGGTTGACTGTCGTCAAGGGAACGACTTTTTTTGTTTGGTTGCATTTTTTTTTGTTTGTTTGAGGGAGTCGGAGAAGATGGTGGTGGTGTTGGTGTTTGTGGTGGTTGTTGTGTTGAGGGGGGTTGGTCATTATAGGGTGGGGGGGGGGGGGGTGGGCAGAGTTCTGACCTGGGACATTGTTTACATAGCAACCATCCACAAGCAGGTGACCATCCTTGGGGTCGCAGAGAGGAGGTAAATAGGGGGTGTAGGACGCACTGGCTCTAACATAGCGCCAGACTGAGCCTGTCAAATGAAGATGAAGAATAAATCAAAATGGACCACAGCAGCCACCCCAAAGAGGAAAGAGAGGAATAGTGAGAAGAATGAGTGAGAGAGAGAGAGACTGAGAGAAGGATGAGAGAGAGAAATGAAAAAGAGAGAGAGGAAGAAACTGAGTGATACAGTCACAGGATTGAGGAAAGAGTGCGAGTTGAGACTGGAGGGGGGGGGGGGGGGGGGGGCAAAACAGACAAACAAGGTAAAGAAAGAGCGAAAGAGAGAGGGAGAGAGAGATGAGAAAAGGAGGTAGAGAGGAAGAGAGAGGGAGAAAGAAAGTTGAGAGAAAAGTGAGTGATATGAGATGAGCAAGACAGGACACCAAGAGAAAGAGTGAGGAGGTGAAGACACGAGAGACAGGAGACAGATGGAGGTGAAGGTGAGAGTCAACAAAGGGAGAACACTGGAAAAGAGCTTACAAGGAAGAAACCCCTGCCTGGAGATAAACCTTTCACTCAGCTGAGAGATAAAAACAGTCAGTCAAGGTTGACTAGATCAACTGAACAAATACATTAAGCTACATTCCGCATAGGCCCATAACACAGGCTTACGCAACTCCTCTGGATACATCTGAACCGTCTTTACTACGTGAAAAAAAGAAAAGAAAAAGGTGCTTCTGCTTTCTGTTTCTTTTCAACTTTTGATCCAAACGTAATCTGCTCTCAAATCCCTGTGGGGTTTAATCAATGTTGTGTATTCCTGTTTCTTAGTGAGGATTAGCATTAGCATAATGCATTTGTTAGCAACAGATGACAGAGTGGAATAAGCAAATAAACAAAGGAGAAAGCAAAAGCTCATGAGGTATTTGCACAAAGCACACACACACGCGCGCACATACACACACACACCCACACACGCAGAGAAAGAGACAGAGAGAGAAGGAGCTGTTGGCCAGGCTTAGTTGGAAAAAAAACAACACACACGAAGGAGGTCATCTCTAATATCAGGTCCATCACCTTCTAAGCAGCCCTTTTATAACGGGGTCCCTCTGGTCTACGCATCACCGGTAAGGCCTGTGATGATCACCATCTCTGACCTGAACTGGAAGCTAACCCCTCCTTGCAATGTGTGCTTTGACAGACTGTAGGCTAAGACAGACTATATCTAGCCAAAGAAAATAACAGCAAAAAAAAAAATAAGAAAAGAAAAAACAGTGTGGAAAAAAATGATAAAAGGCAGGGAGCCAGAAAGTAGCAGAGAAAATGTTCTGGATCCTAGTGGCGTCCTAGCTTGACGCCCACTAACAGGAGACAGGAATCGAGGGCAGACTACACGAAGCGTAAAGAGCTAGCAGGAAGCGATACAGGTGCTGCCAGTCAGCAGAAGCAATGGAGCTACATTATATGATTGCAGTTCATCATTTTTCGACTTTAAGGAAATAAATGCTGATGATTCCCTTCCTCCACCATCACACAATGAAAGAGGCAGAGGCAAATAATCAAAGTTAAGGGTTGTGCGGAAATTAAATGTACTGGGGGGGGTGATAGTTTTTTTAAGTGCGAAAAGACATTCATGCGAGATGAAAAACGTATGTTGTAAGATGAAGACAAACAGAACATTAGCTGAGATGAGGAGGGGGTGGGATGGGATGGGGGTGGTAGAGTTTGTGTTGGGGACGTCTTATGAATGCAAAACCATGTCTGGGCAGAATAAGGAAGGAGAGGAGGGTGACAGAGGAAAAAAGGGAGAGAGACACAGAAAAAGAAAGGAAAATAGAGGTGTAGAGAGAGGAACAAGCTTGGCACCCAAAGTTAGTCAAGGACATGCCAGGTGCATTTTCACAAGCACTGCACCTATGTCAAGGCAGGGGGATGGAATCCCCCCCAACCCAAGACACCCCAAAGCCAGCAGTCGTATCAACCAATCAGTGGATGAGAAAATGCTATAAGCAGTTACTTATTCCAATGTAACCAATAGAAAATGTATTTACCAAAAAGCACTATGAAAGCTTTTCACAGCCTTCCTCGGAAACTACTAAAATAAATATGTTTTGAGGTAAAAAAAAAAAGTAGTAATCTAGTAAGCCAATCGATCCTTCGGATGAACTGTCGTGTGCTGGATTTGGGGTGGCAGCTCCAAGTGTGTTGTAAACCCCCCCCCCGGAGCTGAGACACTATAGGCAAGGTAGCAGGATAGACCTCACACACAAAATTACTGCAGGGTTAAGGGGCAAAGTGCTTCTCAAACAAACCAACAAACAAAACGTTAAAGGCGGTCAGTCAATCAATCAATCAATCAATCAATCAATCAATCCGTTTCAGTCAATGGATATTAACATGAGTTTGTGATATACAAGCATGGATGGAGTGTCAATCATACAGTAATGCATTCTAGAATGTTATCAAAGAGTTACCCCAACCCAACCTCCCAGTTCTATAGAACACATGGTGAGAAGAACATGTGACATTGTACTCTACTCTAATTCTAATGGAATGGCATGATCTTAGAAAATCACAACTGAAACTTGCTTAACTAAATTTTGTAAGTAAGCGTTAGCAAATCTAATACCGAGGTCTATAAACCAGTCTTGTTAAATCTAGGGAGTTTTCTGTTTCATTCCTTCAAAATCACAAGTAGCATTTAATTGCTTTTGAGGATGCTAAGTACTGATTGTACTGGTTACTTGCATTAGTTCTCTGTCATCACAAGCGGTTGCAGGTAGATCATCTTCACTGGGAATGCGGTTAATATTTAAATCTACAAGATCAGTGGTTATGAGCCTGAAACCTCTTACAAGCCTTCCTTGGGTGGTCTGTTTCTGTGCTACTTTGGTTCATCCTAAGAGTGAAGTCTTGAGTTTTACACCTAAAGCATTGTACACACTACCTGACCTGTAACTGTCTCCACATATGCAGCATTGGTGCATACACATGTCAACCTATTAAAAGGTCAGGCCTTTGGAAGTGCCAACAGGCTAACTGTCCTCACTTGAACTGCCAACACTCAATAATGCTACATTCCGTTCAATCTCCAACTCTGTCTATTATTCCCAAACTGCCGCTTTGCTTCGGGACATGACTAAATTCCAACATGGGGGTCGGAATGCTACTCATACTTCCAGCTCTTATCAGCCAGCACCTCAACCTTTGTTTTAATTATATATCTGATCACATTTCAAAGGGGCACTAAGTAAGCCCATGTTTATTGTCTGCTTCTAGACTTGCAACAGTGACCTAATTCTGAAGGCAGGGAAAAAAAAAAAAAAAAAGACAGCCTCTCTCAATATTTCTGTGAGCATTAAATATCTTATCTTACTAGTGGTTTACTGCATTTCTTGAACTTTTAATCAGGCCCAGGAGGGGGAAAAACAACAAAACAAACAAAGAAACCAAAATAAACCTAGAGTGCAGAGGAATGTTGAGAAACATTATATCCTCCAGCTCCCTTCTCCTATCAGAGTTCGATCATTTTTACAGGTCTAGAAGCAGCGTATCGACACACTGCTCCGATAAACAGCACCATTCAAAGTGCACATCGGGGCAGGAAGTGCCCCTAATCTGCAAAAAGCTGATAAGAGCGGAACAGGAGCAGAACTGACCAATACTAAACAAATAAAGAAATAAAGAAAGAAACAAAATGTAAACAAGACAATATCGGGCAGAGGGGGAGTGAAGAGAGACTGGGCGTGGCCATCACTCACCGTCCTGGTGGACCCGCATGGACGAGGCCGTGATGTCAGTGGTCACGTTGAAGTAGGGCAGCCACAGGTCCTGGAGACGGGGATACAAGAAGCACAGCACACCAGTCACGTATGAAGCAGAGCACACGAGTCACGTACAAAGCCTAATTTCTAGTCACTCGACTGTGGTTTAAATCCGAAACATGACCACAGAATGGTGTCCATAAGAGAAAAGCCAAACATTATAGTTCAGTACAGTTGGAGCTGTGACTCCATTATGTGATGAACTTATATTCTAGAAAACGTCAGAAACAGGATGCGATTCCAGGCGTAGGGACCAGAATGTGATTCCAGCCTCCCAACTGGATGTCAGTGTTTTAACTCGCAGTGCTGTGACCACTCACCTCAATCTGCTTGTCCTCAAACACGTTGGAGATGCTGGTGTTGAAGGCGGCGCCTGAGAACATGGAGGTGATGGGATAGGTCAGATCAAGGACCGTTTTGAACACGGAGTTCATTGCCTTTGAGAAAACACAATGAATCAATCAATGAATCAATCAATCAATCGATCTTTATTTGTACAGCGCATTTCATAACAGGAGGTAACACAATGTGCCTCACAGAAGGAAAAATGGGGGGGGGGGGGCGGGGGTTACAAACACTTGTAAAGACACACAGATTTTCCAGAGATAAATAAACAGGAAATTACGTACTAACCACACTGGAAAGTAGAAATGGAGTTTAAAGGGATTTAAAAAGTAGGGGTATTTCTTCTGCTCAGTGTAAACAATTCAGTGCGGCTTTGGTTTCATTTTACATGAAATACTAAATACACTTAATTATAATTTTCACATGTTCCAGGATGGCTGAACTGAATAAGGTGTGCTTGACTAGCTTTGTGACTGAAGTCTATGTGAGGGCAGCACGACATGCATGAAGCAGGGCTCGCTAAAAAACACACAGGCTCTGTTTACTGTGGGATGGTTGGTATTGTCGCTACCTTGGACCACTCCCGTGCTCGCTGTTTGACGCGCACGGCGCTGCGTTCCTCCGCATACAAGGCACCGATGAACGAGCCGATGGAAGTGCCGCCCACGATGTCGATGGGGATGCCCGCCTCCTCCATGGCCTTGATCACGCCCACATGTGAGCACCCTCTGTGAGATTGACAGTCAGAGTGACCAATCCAAATAATCTGCTCAGTCTATAATTTTACAGGCATCAAGTAAAATACATATCAGCAAGTTCTACTATTAGTTTAATAATTTAACAGAAAACAATTATATTATGCCATAAGTTTCTACCTGTTAGTATAGACATAAAACAAGCATTACAGAAAAAAAAAAAGCACAAAATACAGCTTACTAGAAGTAAGTCGTATTATAATTTAAGATGGCAGCCAAAACGTAGTTGTTATTGACTCTGTTTAGTCACCTGGCTCCCCCTCCTCCTAGCACCAGTGCTATGCTGTTCCCAGTCAGGACTCGCGCCAGGCGGGAGAAGTCACTGTGGCGGTCTGCTGTCTTCTCAAACACCTTCTCATACACCTCTCTCTGCAAATGCGCACACACACAGACACACAGACACACAGACACACAGACACACAGACACACAGACACACAGACACACAAACAGACACAACACCACCTTAGTTTGACAAAACACAACTTCAACTGTATTTTCAAAAATCAAAACACAAGCCACCCATAAGGAGCAAATCTCAGAATTCATGTCTGAATCCTGCGTCACAGGAGTGGAAGAACGGCAGGAGACGTTACCAGTCGGGATGGACTCCGTCGGGAGAAGACCCTGCGTGGGCACCGGAGGTGCAGGTGACCCGAGCACCAGCTGCGCATGTTGAGCCACTCCACGGTTCTGGAGGGTCCGGGTCCGTCCTCGCGGTGCAGCAGAACCAGCTGCTTCAGGGCCCGAACGGCTGTGTTCTCCAGCATCTGCTCCAGCTGTAGGGAGGGAACCGGAGAGAGAACCAGAGCGGACGGTCACATAGGCCTAACTCGTGTGGAAATATTCAAAACAGTGCTGTCTGTCCCACTCAATATTTAACAGGATTTTGCTTTAAAAAAAAAATATATATATATACACAGATATATTAATATTAAATATCAATACATTTATCAGGAACATTTGGAACTTTTGTTATAGATATTCAGCATGAAATCAAAAACAGAATATTCTACGGTGATGTCTGCCTGGACCCTGTTTCATTTCCGTAAATAGAGCATAATGTCTGTATCGACAGCAAAGAACGCTCTTAAGGTTCTCACTTCTGGAGTGAAGGATCTGTTTTTGTAGTGTATTTTTACGAAAACATTGGTAGTGTTGGTAATAATAAAATGAAATGTTTCCCCAAGGCCTAGTTTTGTCCTAATGTCTCCAAAGGGGATCTGTGTTCATGCTGAAACACTATGGCCTACTGGAGAGTACTAGGCTATGATATTTATATCTGATGTATGTGTATTGATTCTGTTTCTGTATCGGTTTGTCTGATGTATTGATAAGAGCCTAATACTTGAACCTGGCAGCGCTGTCATCCATAAACATCCGTAAACCGGTCTTAACCCTAATGCTTAACTCACACGATTGCGTTGGAATGCGTTGATCCAACGGATGACGGAGGAGGAGTCTGGCACATGGGGTTGTGTTGATAACGGAGACGTTATAGTGAGATTGACAGGTCAACAAACCAATCACGCCGCTAGCAAGCTGTTTACCTTGTGGGTAGTAGCATCTAACATTAGATTAGGTGGCTCAGACACCTCGCAAATCCTCTCAGACGTATTTTTTTCAGTTACATTAATGTGGTTTTTACATTGTACAGTGCCTATTTGTCGGTAACTTAAAAAAAATCTGAGCAAAAAAAAGTCAAACAAACAACTTTTAGGTACAAATACGACCATCTACAGAGTATGGTCCGCCATCCTTTTTTTTGGAGCTTTGCGCTCTTTAGACGTGAGCATTAACGCGATCTGATTGGCTAGCGCCTGTGCTGTCGTATTTGCATGAAAGGCAATTTGATTTGCCGCCAGCAACGCAACGGAACCCAACGGAGCCACAATTCAGTTTGGCAAAGGATTACGCCACCCCATTCAAAGTGAATGGGGATCCGTCAACCTTGACGGATCAACACATTCCAACGCAATCGTCTGAGCCAGCCGTTAGCGTGACGCCTGGTGCGGACGTGTGCCCACTGACCTGGCCGAGGGCGGGCTCCTGGTCCCCCAGGCCCACGATGAGGATGCAGTCGGCCTGCCGGATGCAGCGCTGGGTCCAGGGCGTCATGGTGCTGTCCGTCTGGTAGAGCACGATCCGGTTGATGTCCTCCTGCTGGGCCAGCCAGCCAGACAACCGATACTCATGGATACTAACAAAAACAACACAAAACAAAAACAAACAAAAAAAAACTGCTTGAAAAACAGAGCTGATGCAATTTAAGTTCAGAAAGACCATTCCCATTCATGTATCTACTCCATACCATATATGGCCACAACCTGATAGAGCCACATTGCCTTCAGAAAAATGTAATAGTCGTACTCCTGGAAAAACAAGAGAACGTTTTACCTGTCGAGGGCTGATGCTCCGAGTCGCTCCCTGATAATTTCACTCGTCAGCATCAGGGTGGGTCCTGGAGGAGGAAGTTTGGAATTCACACAACATGAGGAACTTACCCATGCACAAAATGACATAAACTAACATATTATTCCTAGACAAAAAATAGATTCGGTTTGCTTCTGAATACAAATTTTGGCCTGCAATTTTTTCCAGCTGTGGTTGAAGACAGCAAATGGCGTTACCTATGGCACTGAGGGCGTGGCTTAGCTCCAGGTTGAAGGCATTGATTGGCACATCGTCGCACACGGGCAGGACGGCCACAGTGGAGAGGTTACTGGCGGGGTTGGTGACGTCAGGGCTGGAACCCAGGGAGGGTAAGCCCAACGCAGAACCTGCAGACAGGATGAGAAGAAAGAAAGAAAGAAAGAAAGAAAGAAAGAAAGAAATAGAAAAAAAAGGCAGAAAGACAAAAAGAAAGAAAGAAAGAAACAAACAAACAAAGACAAAAACAAACAAACAAACAGACACAAACAAACAAAAAGGCAGAAAGAAAGACAGAAATAAACAAACAAAGACAAAAAGAAAGAGAGAGAAGTTACATTTTTGTTTAATTTCAAGACTGAACTGTTTGCTCCTCAAGTTCCTATGGAACCAACCCCATTAAAAATAGTACGACACGGTGAACCTATCTGATGGCACTGGGAAAGGACTCACTTGAGAAAGGGCCCCGCGTCTGCTGAAGGTTCCCCAGAATCTTCTGGCCCAACAGGTGAATCAGTCGAGTCACTACCTAGAGTGTAGAGGGACACAAAGACACCATCAGCACAACCATGGCCAGAAAAAAAAAAGTGAGTGAGATAGTAGTGTGAACTAGCAACGGTGACTTGGTAATTTAAAAGTACTACTTATTGAGTCACAAAAGCCGTAGTGAATGAGTGTGTGGTGAAAACAAGTAGTAGGGAAGGACTGAGTAAAGACACCTAGCTGTTGAAAGAGTAGGGAACTAGCTGTTTGTGCTGTATGTTTCTGCTTGTGATACATTATCTATACACGGACATCAAAGACAAATTTGTTCAGGCTAAAGTTAAAAACTATGAAGAAGCCCAGGCATGAAGTTGGAGATTAGAGTGGTAATGGGTCATGAAATGCAATTATAACTGACAGTAACAGTTATTACTGCCACTTTACAGTGACTGGGTAGAATTAGAGTGCACTTTACACAAAATATTTTTCCTGCGATATCGATATCTATAGATATCTTGATTAATATGGGATTGTGAATTTCCCTGTAATTCCCACTCCTCAGGAAAACTAGGGGTGACTAATGACTCATGAGTGAGTAATGAGTAATTAAGAACTAGGAGTGCCGACACGTCATGAGTAGAGTGGAGTGATATGTGACCGTGGCGGACGGACCTGAGGGTAGCGTCTCTTGATGTTGTTGAGCGTGCCCTCGGGTAGCTTCACCAGCTCTGTGTCTCGCACGGCGTGGACCGTGGTGGCGCGCGGCTGCCTGGTCAGTGCCTCCACCTGGGGGAGACAGAGGGCGTGACAAAAGAAATATGGTCAGCCTGGTTGGTCCCTTTAACTTTAAACTCCCAGTTTTACCTTCAAATTCACAGCAATATTTACATTATGTACATCAGGAAGGCACACAAAAAAAAGTGAACATAGTTTATTATATACATTTTATTTGACATTTTCATTATCGCCTAATAGACAGGCATATCATTCAAATGGTAGGGAGATCTTCCTATTAAATGGTCTTAATGAAGAAAATAAGGCACCTTCATCTAAACAGCAATGCTCAAAAGGTAGTTGTTTCAAGAAATGTGCCAATTGCCCTTTGCAAAACTGAATCATACCTTTATCTCAGCCATTGTAAATAGAGCTAGATAAGCACAGATACAGGCAGATAAAGACTAAGTCACTGCTAGGGAAGAAACCACTCCCTGGAAACCGCGGTTATCGCGATCAACCGCAAGAAGCACAGACTCACCACGCCGATGAGGTCACCGCGACCATACTCCCCGACCAACTCCTTCTTGCCGTTGGCCTTGCGGATGACCGAACGCAGACGGCCGTTCAGGACGATGTAGGTGCAGTCTGACTGATCGTCTTGTCTAAGAAAATAAAAAGCACCAAACTCATCGTTAGCACCAAGTTTCAAACCGAACCTTCCAATAGAACGTTCAATCAATGCCCCTTGACGCCCAATCATTTTCATTTGATTTGTGTGGTCGTATAGCACAAACAAACACATCGAGCAGCAATGTGGTTTGGGTCTACGAATTGTTTGCAGTGAAGGCTACAGGCTAAGTCCTTAAGTTTGATGTGCGTGTGCCTGTGCAACGAACAACAACTGAAAACAGTGACAAGCAATAAAGAAGGTCATTTGTGCACTGACGGCTTAAGTCAACACTAGCACACTGGCAGCACAGCAGCCACCTTAAGCAAATCTAAATCAAGCCACATTAACACACTGTGGTGTCAATGACCGAAAAACAAAAACCTTGACACAACTCAAGATTACTCAGACCAGTCAAAGAGGTTTTCTGTTGTCATGGTGGTGATTTCATTCTACGTCATCAACATCTAAGTCATTCACCGAGATATCGGCAGCTTCAAGGCCCTGATCAACGAAGCTTCATTGCATCAACTGCACTGTCTTTGATCTCATTCTATAAATGGGAGGCTGCGCAGAGAAATGGTGATCAATGATTAACCCTGAGGCCAGACTAATCAATGCAAATTACCCCTTAACCCTACAATGTGTTTCAGATTACACATTAATCTGACATCCGATTAAGTATTTTTATGGTACTGTTTTGATTGAAATGTTGCATATCTATTAATTGTGCATTTCAGTCTGCAGGTATGGCAGCATATCCAGGCTTAGCAACACAGTTCAGACTTCCAAGAGAATGACCAGAGACCAGCAGGTGTGTTAAGAAGTCTTGAGGTACCTGTAGAGAGCGCGGCCAGCCTCCACGGCCATCCAGTCGATGGCGAAGTCCATCTGGCGCACGAAGGACGACATGCGGACGGCCACCGTGTGGGCGGCGCTCAGCACCACGCTGGGCTGCTCCCTCATGATCCTGCAGGGGGCGCCAAAGAGTGAGTCAGCGCACAACTCATTGTGAAAGTACACACAGATGTCAAACTCTCATGTATTTACAGTGTAAATCCTTGCATAAAAACAAACAAACAAACAAACAAACAAACAAAACAAAAAAACACAGAAAAATGAAACCTTTACTCAATACTGTTACATTTCACTGTACAGTTCACATAACACTGCTACCAGCCATCATTTGTTCCACTGATGCCTTTATGCATTAAAAGAACAAAGTTGAACAAACTCACTCATGATAAAGTGAATATGAAAAAAAAAAAAAAATAAATAAATAAATAAATAACTCTATAGCCAAGAACTCCTACTATTTGCGTCTCAAACAAGGAATGCTTACACAGACCATAAATAGAGGAGACATTTTTGCAGCCCCTTCAAGGTTTAAGCTATAAGGCCTCTCTCTCTCTCAGGGCAAGTTGGTGCAAAACACTGCCACTATAGTCAGTGAACATTTTTGATGAGGATCCAACTGCCCAGACATGTTAGCGTAAGCCCAGCCTCCATTCTTCAACACACTTATGAGAGACTTATGAGATATACCCTCTGTCTGGGCGGTAATCTGTGTATTGCCCATCAAATGACTTCTACTTAGTTAGTTTCTATAGATCTTGGACTGCAGTCATTTGTGTTTACTGACCAGCCTGAGCAGCCTACGCATCCTCTCTAGATCCGTGAGATTGTTTGCAGTTCATCAGACGCAGCTACGGTTCTGTTGCACCAAGTCTTTTGCAGGAAATCAACATCCAGCACATCCAAAAGTGAAGCAACCGGAAGGAACTAAAGAATGGAGAAGATCTGGGGGCAACTGTGGCACAAGCAGCAGCCCCGTACCATGGATGGGCCTGAACGCCCACGGGGACCCGGGTTCGAGTCCGACTCGCAGTCATTTCCCAATCCAACTCCCAATCTCTCTCACGCTCGCCTCCTGTCTCTCTTCACTGTCCTATCCAATTAAAGGCAAAAAGCCCCTCCAATTTTTTTATAAATAATGGAGAAGATCTAACCAAATATGGGCTAGTTCTGGGCGTACCTGGCCAATGCCCTGTGTACTACGTATGCTCTGGCTCCAAAAAGCTCTTACTGCGGAGAATAAGGCTGTGATTTGAACATATGGCACATCTCACGTGGCCATGTCGTCCGTGCTTTTTACGGTCACTGGGCTGGACTCACTCGTAGAAGTCGGATTTGGAGATCTTGAGGTAGGTGCAGTCGCGCAAGGCCTTGATGGTGAAGATGAGCGGCTCGCCGGTGAGCACGGCCAGCTGGCCCACCATCTCGCCCGGCTGGGTCACGAACAAACACACGGCCTCCTGCTTGTCGATCATCCGCTGGTACGCGTGCAGGCACCCCGACAATATGAAGTGCAGACTCACGTCCTGTGCAGAGGGAGACAGAAAGACAGACAGACAGACAGACAGACAGACAGACAGACAAATGGTTTAGTAGGGCAGAAAATGTACCAACAGCCATCTAATCCATTAGTGAAGTTGAATCGATATGAAACACTCTTTGAATCAAAAGGTCTGGATGACTCTGGAGGCTGATACCTGATCTCCCTGTCTGGCCAGGACGGCCCCTGCTTTGGCATGGTGCAGCGTCACCCTCCCATTCAACAACGCAGGGTCCTGAGAGGGAGAAGGAGAGAGAGAGGGAGAAAGAGAGAGAGGAGAGAGAGATTGCCAACAGAACACAGAGGGACAGAGACAGAGACAGAGAGGGGGGGGGGGTAGAAAATAAAGAGAGAGAGAGAGTGTGAGAAAAAACAACCCAAAACCAATCTATGGCGAAAGACAAACAGCAACTGCAACCATGTGCAACTGCAACCCATCTTGTGAAAAGAGGAACCCTGAGCTGAGCTGTCGCTCTCGATGGTGAAACGCTGCATATTGAAACACTGTGGCTGCACAATCCGGGTCAAATATTAACCAATAACTAACAGCGTGTGTACCAACGAGGCAAGGCTATAGTCGTACCTCGATCTTCATGAGTTTGAGGATCTCCTTCTGGGCCTCCTCGAACAGGGCAGGGTTGTGTCGCCCCGACGGCGACGCGCCGTAGACGCTCTCGAAGCCCTCCTCCTCGGGGTAGAGGTAGACTCCAGACGGCGCCTCGTCCACCGTCACCTTCCTCTCCCTCTGGTCCTGTGACACAGACTGCAGTGCAGACACGCACAAAGCATACTTTTTTAGCATATTCATACTAAACTTCACAGTTATTCATACTAAACTTCAAAACGATACTAAATGACAGTAGTC
Source organism: Clupea harengus (assembly GCF_900700415.2). Taxonomy (NCBI): domain Eukaryota; kingdom Metazoa; phylum Chordata; class Actinopteri; order Clupeiformes; family Clupeidae; genus Clupea; species Clupea harengus. The sequence goes on along the minus strand of NC_045175.1, from coordinate 5,370,262 downwards.
AATACTATTATTAGACAGTATCTTCATTATGTGAACTATACAGTGGTTGTGTATACACAGTGAGAGAACGTTCCGGAGTGAGACTAACCCGTGAGAAGGTGGGTGGGGTATTACCGTCCTCTGCCGACACAGAGATGCGGCCACGCTCGTATGCCATGTCAAAGTCAGACCGCAGGCCCTTCTGAATGCCTGCATTAGCCAGAGAGAGAGGGAGAGGGAGAGGGGAAGGGGGAGAGAGGGAGAGAGAGGGGGGTGGGAGGGAGATGACACAATCAGTACCCACCACACATAACTCATATTCATCACACTGAGTTCATGCAGTCCAGCCAATCAAGCACAGAGGTCACGGCTCACATAGGTCATGCCTTCTGTGCACTGGTCATTCCAAGGAGTACAACAATCTCTTCAATGTGTAATAATATTTTTTTTGTTTCAATGCAAAGAAGAGGGAAGGGTTCCCATAACAAGCACACACACACACTTACCAGCTATGTCCACAGGCATGGAAATTGCACGACTGAGTGTTGGCACTGTAGATCCGTCTTTCCCCTGCTCACCTCCTGGGAACCACACCACACACACACACACACACACACACACACACACACACACACACACACACACACACACACACACACACACACACACACACACACACACACACACACACACACACACACACACACACACGTTTTGTTCATCATCACTTGAGATCAAATTCTCAGTGATGTTCTGGCAGAGAGCACAAAAAAAAAAAACTGATGTTGACAAAACGCCTTTCTTCTTCTATTACTACAACTTTATTGCTATTTATATTTATTTCACCTTTTGCAAACTCGAGGCATGCCTCAGTAACACGTCCCATCATTATTCAAAACAAGCAATAACCACTTCAAACTTCCTGGAAAACTGGTAATGTTAGTCAGAGACATCCAGTGGCTGGTGTATGGGGCACTATGTCAAAGAATTTCCTAACCAGGATCAACTCTACACCCAACCCTACACCCAACCCTACACCCAACCCTACACCCAACCCTACACCGGCACGGGGTCGCGCTCCTCACCTGTGGCCTCCCTGACGGCGGCCTCGCGCTGTTCCTCGGTGACCGTGAGGCTGCCGAAGCGTTTTCCGTGCCGCACGGGGCTGGTGCGGCTGGGGTGCGGAGAGGGAGGCAGCAGGCGCAGGGGCTGCATCTCCTGAGGAGGGGAAGAGGGAGGAGGAGGGAGGAGAGAAAGGAGGGAAGGGGTGATTATTCAGCTGTTACTAACTTGCAGTTACTGATATAATTTGCATTTTCACACGACCCTTGCATTGGCAATACTGCTGCACATTCATGCAAATACAGATACTTTGCATCGGAGAGCTACTTTGGGTGGAGAGAGAGAGAGAGAGATCTAAAAAACACAAAAACAATAACAAAACAAAAAGAAAAGAAAAAAAGACAGATCCAGAAACCCCCGGAGACGGACAGATAGAACCACCGGCCAAACACAATGTGTCCCTTCTCGTCTCTTAACGAGGGCAGAATGCTGATGCAGCCCAGCTGACAGAAGGCCATTCCAGCTGCCTGAGCTAACCTTCAGATGGGAGCCTTATTGGGTGGAGCTCTGATACAAGATCTACAGGCATTCTGTCAATACATGCGCTCATTATCATCCCAACTCTGAGTGTGTGTGTGTGTGTGTGCGTGTGTGTGTGTGGTGGAAACACACGTGATCTGTGTGTTTCTGTGCATGCTTGTGCATGCTTGAGCATGCAGGGTGTGCATGCATGCTGTGTGTGTGTGTGTGTGTGTGTACTTACATGGCTAAAGAGCTCATTAGTGAGGCCCAGGTAGTTGTGCAGAGCCATCACTGTCACTCTCTGGAGGCGAACCATAATGATCTGCAGAAGAGAGAGAGAGAGAGAGAGAGAGAGAGAAAAGAGAGAGAGAGAGAGAGAGAGAGAAGTAGAGGGGTGAAGTATAAAGTATACAGTACACAGAGGTATACTGTATAGTCAACATACAGGCAGCCATTCAGATGTTCCAGTGGAAACGCTTGTGTAAATATACGCACTCAGCCAAAGTACACACTCAAACACAGCCATACTCAATTACTGGAGGAAGACCATCCACACCCATGTTGTCAAACAAACACAGCCATAAATTGGAGTTCAAACACACACACACACACACACACACACACTTCTAAAGGCAGACACCTACCTGCACGACGCGCACCAAGCTCTCGGGGTATTTCTCAAAGATGGACAGGAAGGCTTCTACAGGCAGCCGTAGCACGGTAGAGACCTCGGCCGCCCGCGCTGACACTGTGCGGTATGGCTTTTGGTGGCCCTGAGGTAAAACACAGAAAACACCATATTATACACATGCAACACACACACACACACACACACACGTGCGTGCACACACACACACACACACACACACAACAATAAACACCAAAAGGACAATAACAGACACAAACACACAGGCCCGCACGCATGCACACACACAGGGAATAACCCATAGCCATGTGATGTAATGTAACAGTTAATGGCAGCATTTGCATTGCAATCCAAATGAGCATGCAGCTTTTCTTACTGTCCTATGCTTAGCATGCGACTGCATACTAAAGACAGATTGCGGAAACAAAACACCCACACTCACACAGGTGTGTGGGTGTGTGTGTGTGTGGGTGTGTGTGTGCGCGCGTGTGTGTGCGAAATTGAAATAAACCTTGAGACTTTGGATGAGTCATCTAGCTCATAAAAGCCAGAGTAATGAAATGAATGAGTGAGTCACAGCGCAAGAGAAGCCATGTGTATCAGGAAGTCGTGAATGATGCAGGATGGGATGTCCCATGAGGCCCTTTCTCCCCCCCCCCCCCAACCCACACACACACACACACACACACAGACAGACAGACAGACAGACTAGACTCACGGTGATGACGTCCAGGATACTGAGCAAACTATGCACGCTGTCTCCAGGATAGACCTCCTTCACCACACCATCTTTTCCATCCTGAAACAACAAACACACGGCTCAATATTGGGTGAAACACACACACACACACACACACACACACACACACACACACACACACACACACACACACACACACACACACACACACACACACACACACACACACACACACACACACACACACACACACACACACACACACACACACACACACACACACAGTGTTCACTCAGACTAAGCCGCCTGGTAAATTGCACTGTTCGTCACCCACACCTGCTTTGGGCCATTTCGGCCATATTTGTTTCAAGCAGCAAAGAGGCTTAACTCGGCCAAATGTTAACCGCTGATAATCAGGCACATCTGTTGTAATCTGGCATTAATGACAGGTAAACCGTAATCCACAAGGGTCAACGGCCTTGCTGTTACATATTGCCAATGAGTTCACGGGCTCACAGGCCTTACATGAGTTCAACGGTGTGCTATTTGCTGACAGGATGAGGCATTTACAACGGGCACTTACTAAACCTCACACATCTGTCATCATTGCGTCCCACAGAGGGCCAAAATAAATAAATATGGCATCCTCCCAATCCTTGTCTTTCTATTTATTTTTTCTATTACTTGCACAATACACCGTGCCTGATGTGTTTTACTTGGGATTTGGGCCATTAGCATCACGCTGTTTTTGTGACGTGCCAAGGACAAGAAGTGCCCCCCTTCCACAAACAAAAGTGCAGATTTAACAAAATGCAAATTAGACTCACTTTATTAGCAAATGAGCCTAAATGACCTCAGGCTGCCCTATAAAAGAGGGAAGCGTACACTCATATTAACCATAGGATTCAAACTTTTTCTGTCATTCCCCACTTTGAACAAGTGGGCCTTTTCAAGCCCCACCTGTCCCACATCGCTCCAATAAAATGGTTGGCCAAGCTTAAAATATAAGCTGTCAAATTTAATGAAAAAAAACGATAAGTTCTAAATCTTAATCAATAACAAATAACATCAGTTCAGAAACAGAGAAAATAAGAGTTTAATGGTGTCAATCATTGCCTCAAATGGGCTGAGTTTCAAAAATAAAGGAAAAGGGCCTACTATGCAATTGAGTTATCAATGGTAGGCCAAGCTTAAAATCTCCCTTGTACGTGGCTTTGGATAAAAGCGTCTGCTAAATGACTAAATGTAATGTAAAATTGTCAAATTTATTGAAATTTTCAATTAGGTTGATTTTTTGTCAAATTTATTGCATTTTTTTGGGTGGATCAGCTGTCTTTTTCGCCAATGGTACTGAATCGCCAACCTTTGTATTTCGTGTCACAAATGTATCCATAAGGTCAATATTAGCCTACCGCCCACTACACTTTCATGCTCCAGGAAAGTAATTTTTTTCATTGTCCCACTGCAATTAATACGCCGACTTTTGCATTATGGTTTCAGGTCACATTTTCATCCTGATCCCCCATATAATGTTTAATACAGTGTTGTATAATGGTGCGGCTCCTATAATGTATAATGGAGAAACACGTACGCTACAGTCTGGGTGTGGTAGACTGACAGAGCGAGAGCGAGAGCGAGAGCGAGAGCGAGAGCGAGAGCGAGAGCGAGAGCGAGAGCGAGAGCGAGAGAGGTGATGCACACGGATAGATCTGATGTAGCGACCGGAGCAAAGTTATGTTGCTGTAACGTTGAACCAGTGTGGAGAATAAATCCTCGGGCCAAATCAAATTGCCATTCATTTGCTCATCAACCGCAGACCGAAGGGAAAGGGAGATAACCCCGGAGTTAAGAATAAAGAAAACTTCGGCCCTGGAGCAGTAAACAAAAGTCTCACTTGTAATCTCCGACTACGACTAGCAGGATAAGTTAACAACAGGCTAATTAATACAATACTTAATGGGCAAATGAATACAATATTTCTTAGCTTGAGTGTGGTTGTTTAGTGCGATTGGGGTGTATGATCGTTAGTGTCTATAAAGGAAGGCATTGCAACGGGAGAATCTCCCGTTCATCGCGTCCATTCGCGCCCCACCCGTCACGTTCAGTGGGACGCGCCCCATACTTTGAGAAATGCTGTTTTAAGCTGTCAAGTAAGCGAGCTGTGGTCAAGGTCTCAGCATTCCCATTGTATACCAATGATTTCAAATATCCGTGACTACCATGAGCATGCCAGTGCGGTCAGGTTGTTAATAATACTTTAAATCTATTATTCAGTATCAATTCTAGATAAATTATTGCTTTTCCCAGGTCATATTATCTATGTGCACTTTTTCAAGAAGTTCAGAAAGAAAATGAGAGAAAAAAAAAAACATTTCACATTAAGTCGAATGAAAATTGGTGTCTGTGAATTTTTCAATATCTCTCATTTACACACACACACACACACACACACACACACACACACACACACACACACACACACACACACACACACACACACACACACACACACACACACACACACACACACACACACACACACACACAGTGTTCACTCAGACTAAGCCGCCTGGTAAATTGCACTGTTCGTCACCCACACCTGCTTTGGGCCATTTCGGCCATATTTGTTTCAAGCAGCAAAGAGGCTTAACTCGGCCAAATGTTAACCGCTGATAATCAGGCACATCTGTTGTAATCTGGCATTAATGACAGGTAAACCGTAATCCACAAGGGTCAACGGCCTTGCTGTTACATATTGCCAATGAGTTCACGGGCTCACAGGCCTTACATGAGTTCAACGGTGTGCTATTTGCTGACAGGATGAGGCATTTACAACGGGCACTTACTAAACCTCACACATCTGTCATCATTGCGTCCCACAGAGGGCCAAAATAAATAAATATGGCATCCTCCCAATCCTTGTCTTTCTATTTATTTTTTCTATTACTTGCACAATACACCGTGCCTGATGTGTTTTACTTGGGATTTGGGCCATTAGCATCACGCTGTTTTTGTGACGTGCCAAGGACAAGAAGTGCCCCCCTTCCACAAACAAAAGTGCAGATTTAACAAAATGCAAATTAGACTCACTTTATTAGCAAATGAGCCTAAATGACCTCAGGCTGCCCTATAAAAGAGGGAAGCGTACACTCATATTAACCATAGGATTCAAACTTTTTCTGTCATTCCCCACTTTGAACAAGTGGGCCTTTTCAAGCCCCACCTGTCCCACATCGCTCCAATAAAATGGTTGGCCAAGCTTAAAATATAAGCTGTCAAATTTAATGAAAAAAAACGATAAGTTCTAAATCTTAATCAATAACAAATAACATCAGTTCAGAAACAGAGAAAATAAGAGTTTAATGGTGTCAATCATTGCCTCAAATGGGCTGAGTTTCAAAAATAAAGGAAAAGGGCCTACTATGCAATTGAGTTATCAATGGTAGGCCAAGCTTAAAATCTCCCTTGTACGTGGCTTTGGATAAAAGCGTCTGCTAAATGACTAAATGTAATGTAAAATTGTCAAATTTATTGAAATTTTCAATTAGGTTGATTTTTTGTCAAATTTATTGCATTTTTTTGGGTGGATCAGCTGTCTTTTTCGCCAATGGTACTGAATCGCCAACCTTGGTATTTCGTGTCACAAATGTATCCATAAGGTCAATATTAGCCTACCGCCCACTACACTTTCATGCTCCAGGAAAGTAATTTTTTTCATTGTCCCACTGCAATTAATACGCCGACTTTTGCATTATGGTTTCAGGTCACATTTTCATCCTGATCCCCCATATAATGTTTAATACAGTGTTGTATAATGGTGCGGCTCCTATAATGTATAATGGAGAAACACGTACGCTACAGTCTGGGTGTGGTAGACTGACAGAGCGAGAGCGAGAGCGAGAGCGAGAGCGAGAGCGAGAGCGAGAGAGGTGATGCACACGGATAGATCTGATGTAGCGACCGGAGCAAAGTTATGTTGCTGTAACGTTGAACCAGTGTGGAGAATAAATCCTCGGGCCAAATCAAATTGCCATTCATTTGCTCATCAACCGCAGACCGAAGGGAAAGGGAGATAACCCCGGAGTTAAGAATAAAGAAAACTTCGGCCCTGGAGCAGTAAACAAAAGTCTCACTTGTAATCTCCGACTACGACTAGCAGGATAAGTTAACAACAGGCTAATTAATACAATACTTAATGGGCAAATGAATACAATATTTCTTAGCTTGAGTGTGGTTGTTTAGTGCGATTGGGGTGTATGATCGTTAGTGTCTATAAAGGAAGGCATTGCAACGGGAGAATCTCCCGTTCATCGCGTCCATTCGCGCCCCACCCGTCACGTTCAGTGGGACGCGCCCCATACTTTGAGAAATGCTGTTTTAAGCTGTCAAGTAAGCGAGCTGTGGTCAAGGTCTCAGCATTCCCATTGTATACCAATGATTTCAAATATCCGTGACTACCATGAGCATGCCAGTGCGGTCAGGTTGTTAATATACTTTAAATCTATTATCCAGTATCAATTCTAGATAAATTATTGCTTTTCCCAGGTCATATTATCTATGTGCACTTTTTCAAGAAGTTCAGAAAGAAAATGAGAGAAAAAAAAAAACATTTCACATTAAGTCGAATGAAAATTGGTGTCTGTGAATTTTTCAATATCTCTCATTTACACACACACACACACACACACACACACACACACACACACACACACACACACACACACACACACACACACACACACACACACACACACACACACACACACACACACACACACACACACACACACACACACACACACCCCCCACCTGTCCGGTAAGGCACAGCTCCAGCTTGCCGTCCTGCACCACGTAGATGCTGCTGTCGGGCTGGCCGGGCCTGAAGACGTACTCGCCCTGCTGGAACTGCAGGAACACCATGTGCTTGCACAGCTCCAGGAACAGGGGCTTCTCAAAGTGGCCCAGGACCCTGCACAGGAACCACACAGGCAGAATGGAGGCGTGAAGGGGTATGAAGGGGTACGAAGAGCGTGTATAGCCAGCGCCGTTCTTACATGACGAGTCCATGGCAGTGGTTGAGTGGGTTAAGTAGATAGTTATTGCGAAATAATTGACCACAGAAGTCCTAAATCAGAATCTAGTATTCTACAGAGCTACACATGTGAGGTCATGCTACTTTTGTTTTTATACATGGGCAAATAAATCACACACACACACAGCCACACACACAGCCACACACACAAAAGAATTATGACCTATGTCCTTTCCTGACCACTTTTACTTGACCTCGATGGAAGGAGATCAAGGAAAGATGTGAAGGAGGATTCATGAAGACTTAGAAAAAGATTACCGCGGTTCTAAGACAATCAGACTGCACGTACGGTTTAGTCTACGTAATTATGCGATGGCGGATGTTATTGACGTGGGTTATTAACTGTTGCTGTCGCAAGGAATTTTTGGGACGGAATTGTCTCTTTTCCCTTTCGTAAAAGGATGGTCCAGTGTACCCTATGCTAAAGGAGATATGAAAGAATGCATTGAAGCACCTTTCCTTAGCATGTAGAGAATTCAGCTCTTATCATGGCTGCCATTTAGATACTTCTGGGTCATTTCACTCAGTATCTGACCGCAGCCTAAGGGCTGAAACACACCAAACGCGTTTTTAAAACGGCAGACGCTTCAAAAACGCCTTGGCAAAGTGCGGCGGGCAAAACATTCGCAGGATCACCAGGCTGTTTTGCCCGGCGCCTAGGAAGCGGAGCTGCGTGCGCAACCTGCCTGGGCCGAGTGTGACATGGCGTGTCGCGTGGCGGAGAAAAGGCGCACACGCAATGCGCGCTGTACCATATGAAACAATGCATTTGCTAGCGTCCCGTTTTTTAAAAACGCTTTCGGTGTGTTTCGGCCCTAAGACGGATTCAGGATCCTCAAGGCTGTGGCCCAGAAGCATGATATGGACTGGCTCTATTCAGACATGCGCACGCACACACTCACTGGATGATATGGACTGGCTCTATTCAAGCGGACACTCACACACTTACATGCGCAGGTACACACACACACACACACACACACACACACACACACTCTTACCGGACGTTTTTGAGCATATAGAGCACCTCTGAAGGGAGGTGTGAGTTGGCCACGTCAAACTCCGTGAGGTCGGCCTCCAGCACGGAGGGAGGAGGCTCCTTTAACTGAAGAATGGGCACCTCCTTCTTAAAGCGCAGGATCCTGGGAGAGAGGGTGAATAAAGAGGGGAGGAGATGGACGTGCGAATGAGCAAAAAGGAGAGGGAACATGAGGAGAGAGACAGGGGAAAGAGGGAGAGAGGGAGAGACAGGGGAAAGGAGAATGAGAAGAGAGAGAGAGAGACAGAGAAAGAAAGAAAGAAAGAAAGAAAAAGGAAAAGAGAGAGAGAGAGAGAGAGAGAGAGAGGGGAAGAGAGAGGGAGAGAGAGAGAGAGAGAGGGGAAGAGAGAGGGAGAGAGAGAGAGAGAGAGGGGAGAGAGAGAGTACATATTTCATTTTTATTGAGCAGGTGTGGAGCGAGGAGCCTCAGGCTCTAAATAAAACATGGCTAATGGTGGTGCAGGGGGAGTTTGAGAGGATTCCTACTTTTTGGCAATGTTGAGCATCTTCTGTTTCTTCTTGAGACGGGGACGAGAGGAGGACGCCGTCCCCACCAGAGACGAGGTAGACTGGGACACCTGAGAGAGAGAGAGAGAGAGGGAGGGAGAGAGAACAAGGGGATGAATCAATTGAGAGAGAGAGAGAGAGACAGCGACAGACAGACAGACACTACACAATGAAGAGAATCCATATTCCATTTAGTAATTTTTGTCCAAAGCGACGTACAAGGGAGAGAACAGTCAAGCTACGAGCAATAGAGACCTAGTGTAACAATAAATACTATTTTACATGAGAAATACAAAACAAAAAGTGCAGGAATGTAACTGCTGTAAGTGCAAGTTAAGTACTAGTAGAAGTGGCACTTACTTTGCGCATGATCTTACGTCCATAGAACATGACTTTGTCCCTTTTCCGGAAACGGTATTTGGGAGCTTCCTGGGATTCTAAATCTGAATGGGAGGAAAGAGTTTGTCAACATGTGAAAGCCATTATGTGCTAAAACAAATGTGAACACATACATCTGGCACCAGAAGTGGGAAAAAAGGCTTTAGCGTATTGAAGCCAGGGCTAGGATACAGATTGATGAGACTGAAAAGCTTTAAATGGGTTCTAGATGACTTACTTCGAAGCTGTATCCTGCGCATCACGAAGAAGATCAGGATGGCAATAAGAACAATGGCGATGCCTGCGCCAATCACAATGCCCAACATCTGTTTGGATACAGGTGGAGGGGGGGGGGGGGTACATTTGGTTATATTTGGTAAATAAAACTGTACAGATGGTGCTGGCGAGCTCCATGTAAGACACTTCATTCTTTAAAGGTTTAAGAAAGGCACAACATTGTCGAGGTCGTCCTGTAATGAGGGAAACCTGAGCCTCATATTGGCTAGATGGGTAATAACTGTCGACTAGCAAGTTGAATGGCCATAGGAACAAACTCGTGAGCAAACGATTAAAGAGGGACACACAAACAGACCAACAGTTCCCACCGTCCCATTACACACTTGCAACCAACCACCGCAAATCACTGCAAATGTTATGCCATCCCTGACAGAAATGTCATGCACTTTCCATGACTTCAGTTACCACTTTGCTAGAAACGTTTGTTTGGTGGTCTTGAGGCGCGTGGGAACCGTTACACACACGTAGTCATTCTCAGAGAGGACATAAACATAGGTACTGACCATGCTGGTCTGCAGTTGGTCCTCCACAAAAGTCTTGAGGTTGCCAAAGCCGTCCTGCTGGGAGAGAGTGAGAGAGAGAGTCGGGAGAATAAGCAGGCTTATTATGAGCCGGGGAGAATTATTGTTGAGTCAGGGGACTGAAGAAAAGCGGGGGGGGGGGGGGGGCGGCAGAATGGAATGCACTGGAGGTCAGAGAGAGAGAGAGAGAGAGAGAGAGAGAGAGAGAGAGAGAGAGAGAGAGAGAGGCTGCTAGCTGGAGTCGGTTAAAGAGAAACAACCGGAGAACATAGTATGACCTCAACAGAGATAGAGGGAGGGAGGGAGAGAGAGAGAGAGGAGGAAGGAGAGAGAGATGGCTTACAAAGTGAGAGAAAGCGAGATGGAGATTGTGTGTGTCTGTTTGTACGTGAGAGAGAGAAAGAAAGAAAGATTGGGCTAACAAGAGAACAATTGTCAGAGACAGAGGAAAAAGAGCAACACCATGAGTATGATGGAAGCTGCCACAGACAGAGACAGAGAGGGAGAGGGAGAAGAAGAGAGAGAGAAAGAGAGAGAGAATGTGAAACAGTGAGTGAGTGTGTTTGTGTTTGTTTGTGTGTGTGTGTGTGTGAGAGAGCAAAAAAAAAAAGAGCAGGGATAGGAAAAAGTCGTGAGCATCGCATCTGTTTTGAGTCAGACGTGCATCTGAAAAGATGTGGCATCAAGCAGACGAGAAACAGGGTAATCTGTCCGATCTCTCTCTTCTCTTTTCTCTCTGCTCGGTCTCCCCCACGCTCCTCTCCCATCTCCAAAACACCACTTACATAATCTCCGTTCCACTCCTCCCTTGTTCACTGTTCCTCTCATTTCTTCAAACGCTCCTACATCAGTTGTTTGTTGTGGTTTTTTGTTTTCCTTCCAACTCCTCTCATCCCTTTAGTGTACAGAGTATGTCTGAAGTATGACAAAACAGTTTTGCTTTGCCAAGTCAACAGTGCTACGGTACTTTCTGCTTCGACGGTTTTGTCCTCGTATTCGTCTGTCATTCCTCAACATGTTGTATATAAGGTAGCATCGTCAGCTTCTGCGATGTTTCTACGATTTCATTTCCCCACCCTCAATCTGGTTTGTGTACACTCACCACCCTGATGGGCCCTGACAGGAAAAGGAAGTGAAACTTGCTGAAACACACATACACACAAACAAACACACACACACACAGGCACACACACGAGATCACAGGGCCTCACTGAGGTAGCTTGTAACACCACTGGTCTGGAGAGGAGCAGAAAGCCACAGAAGGCTGGTCAGCGGAGACCTGATGCAATCTGGCTGGGCTCCCGTGAGTAGAGCACAGCGCTGCTCAGGCACGACAAGGCTCTGTCTAGCCTGGCTATTAATGGACGCTGAAGATGGACGCACGAAAGACAGGAAAACAGACGGAGAGGAGAGCAATGCATTGAGAGAAGGAAAGAGAAAGGAAAGGCGACTAAGAGAATGGAAGAGAGAGAGTGAGAGAAAGGGATTGTGCAAGACAAACCTTGGGAGATTAACCTCCACCCTTTACAAAAACAAAGGCAAGTTGCAGTTATTCGACGCAACTCACGCGTCACAAGATCAAATATTTACAAGGAGGCATGACAAAACCCTCCGTTTAGCATGGCCCATCTTAGATCAACAACAGCACTTCAACGCAACTCTAAGGCCAACAGCTGGGTACAAAACAATCCTTGCTAATGATTTAGCATACAGGAGGAGCTAGTAGCTAGGCTAGAGATTCATACAGATGGCAAGCAAGAGCAGAATGGACAGGGCTAGCAGGGCTAAACCAATAAATGTTAATTGTAGCTGATAAAAGGACAGTTAGAGTAAAAAATTGTGGAGACTGCAGTGGAGAATGGGACAGAAGTAGAGATGGGATGAGTGTGTGTGTGTGTGTGTGTGTGTGTGTGTGTGTGTGTGTGTGGAGGATGGGCGGGGGATGCAGTATACAGGCAGGGTAGCAGCGGCACGTTTGGGTGGGGGCGAGGAAGATGGAGATTTGTCTGAGGCTTTGGGTGGGAGTGTATCATGGCATTTGACAGAGGGTAAGGTTGGAGGCATAGAAGAACGTGGATGAAAAGAAAGAAACAAACAAACAAACAAAGAAAGGAGGATGGAGTGGGAAAGCGAGGGAGAAGAAAGAGGGAAAAACAAACATGTTTGGGCTTCGGCGGTTAATGAGAGTTTAGTCCGCAGCACAGCTGCTTGGGCTGGGGAATCTGGTGGAGGGATTCAACGGAGGGGTTTACAAACCTGCTGTAAGTTTTAGGGGGCAATTTTATGAAGGGTGTTTAGCCCTTAATGCACTTATTAAACATAGCTTGGACGTGCACAGCTAAACGGCGATGACGCGTGCGATTTACGACAATGGCCATCAGTTTAGCTGTCCATGTCTGACTTGTCTAATCGCACAGTGATCAAATGTTCAAAATGAATCACCTGCTGCATGCCCTCATTCTATTGGGTGAGCCAGACCTGTACGTTATGGTCTTTCAAACGCGCATATTGTGGGAGTAGTTTGAAGCCTTAAAAAGACGCAGATGAGTTGGATGGAAACTTCTGGGGGTTAGGTGTGGCCGAAGCCTTTTTTAGTTTTCGGCATCACGGCTTCTTATGAGAGCTGAGACAATGATAGGATTCCATCACACACTCAAGTTAGCTAGGGCGTAGGCTAACGGGAATGTAGATTGTTGCTGACACCATCAGCAACAATTATCCCAAACAAGGTTGTATGCTAGACAAAACAACTACCATGTTAGTTATAAATCATGAAAGAAGCCTTCGCCTGTGGACTATAACTAAAGTAAGCCTAATATAGATCTAACTTGTCTTGGGGCTGGGGGGGTATCTGTTCTCTCCTGATGTCATTAAATTATGTCAAAATGTCACTTGAGATCAAATAGACCTATTGCCATCACACCAAACATGAGTATAACTACTACATTAAATGATCTGCCTCACCTGGGTAAGATCAAATGAATCTTCCAAGGGGTTTGGGTCAGGGCATGTAAAACGGTCAGTTAACAGCATCCGCTAAAGAGGAACAATTCAATTCACAATTTCAGTTAGTTCCAGATTGGTTTGCAGTTGACGTTTAGGGTTTGATTAGGTCCCGTTGAAGTTGAGGGTGAACATTTTTTGTTTGTATGTCTTTTTGTTGTTGTTGTTGTTTTAGGAAGACTTAGGGTCTTTGTCTGAATGCTCACCTCTGGTGGATCCGGGGACTCTTGTCCCGAAGTGCTCTGTCCCATTCTAACCTCGCCACCACGTCACAGAGCTGGTCCATCAAACAATGCTGCAAGACAACAAGGCAGGAGGGAAGTCATGCACGTGCTGCCATGCTGGGCACACACACACACACACACACACACACACACACACACACACACACACACACACACACACACACACACACACACACACACACACACACACACACACACACACACACACACACACACACACACACACACACACACACACACACACACAGACATAAAATTCACTCAAACACACACCCCACCAAACACAGGCAATACACAGAGAACGGGTTGCCCAACCAGCAAACCAAAATTGTTACAGCTTTGCATTCCATCAAAAAGGTCACATACAGAAGATTTTATCAGTGTACAACATTACAGACTGTGAATGCAAGTGCTGAATTAGGCTACACAAATGTTAAATTGTGGGATTGTTTAGGTCAACAACGACAAATGATTCAGGCACATTACAAAGAGCTCTTGTCTGTTGGATTGACTCTCAGATGTCTCAGTGTTTCGTAACAACAAACCAGTTGCTTGAGAAACTACCCTTTGACCTGGATACAGAGTCCACCGTTCCTCCCTTCCCTCTGTGCTCTGTCTGCCCACACTCACTCCACATGTGAGCTAGCAGTGATTGCCAACGCTACCATACAAGAACATGAAGGTGAACTCTTCTTCTATAGATGACCTAGATTAAAGTCAGCTTATGAATTTTGTCGAGCTGAATCTCAGCGTAATGTTATGCAAATCCCTACTGCCTCTGAAAAGTAAAAAAAAGTGTCATCTCCTCCGATGACGATGTGGCTTCACATTACCAAGTCCTTTAACTGAATACCATATTACAAAAAAAAAAAAAAACAGACCTTTTAGAACGCCAAACGGGTCGTCTCACATAATAATAATATTAATAATAATCACATAATATCATGGAACAGTGAGCAACCTCTCTTGCCTGACTGTTTCATGTGGAAGATTCCAAGTAGACTACAATATGAGTAATACGTGTAATAACAAAACAAAACAATGTCAAATTCCTTCAGGAAATCATCAAGGCCTGGGTATAATGCGTCCAGTGGGAGTACACATTAACTCTACTGCACTCATCACAAAGCTAAGCTGGCCACAGCCCATCCCCCCATGACAGGATGTGTCAGTTATCTTCAAAAGCAGATAACACGAGTCACCACCAGCGCTGGCACACACACACACACACATACACACATACACAAACAGGCCCATTCCCATCAGCTCACTTCGTCAAACACACACACTCCTAAGCCAGACACCATCACCACACACAATCAGTCCCATCATCAGCTCACATGCTCGCTCGCGCTCTCACACACACACACACCAAACCCAGCCACCACCACCAGCCAACACAGATCCATCCACATCTCTCTTACCTCTCCCCCCCCCCCAAACACACATGTACCCATACAAAACACACAGCCTCCACACTCCAAGCCCAGATGGCCCTACAGCAACGCCCCCCACCCCTCCTCTTGGCATCTGGCAGCACATGATCCTCTTTACGCTCCTCACCCCCCTCCTCATATTGGTGATTTGCTCTCCTGCTGCCTGATCCATCCTGCCATCTCCCACTAAACAAGCTCTTTGGATTAAGCCCATTCTCTCTCTTGGCCTCTCCTGTTTGAGCCATATTCTCCAGCCCTTTCTCTCTCTCTCTCCATCTATCCATCCATCCATAAGTGTCCAATGTACTCCAACATGACATGTTTTCTTTCTCACTCTCTATATCCATCCATCCATCCATCCATCCTTTCCATCCATCCAAGTATCTTAAGACGCACCATATCACTGCTGCTGACCCTCTTAACCTCCTCTCTGGTGGCATTCGGGGCCTAATGCAGGACTCTTAACACTGTGTCCGGGCTGAAATCAAATCAATGGCTGGACGCTAATGTGGAGTCAGGTTACTGAGCCCAGCCTCTGCTCCGCTCACTGGCTGTGCTGCGTGGCACTGATGATCTGCTCTCTGAACAGCACAACCACCCCCCCCCCCCCCCCCCCGGCTATTCACCATACCAGCATCCACAACAAAGACAGAGGAGAAGCAAAAACAGTGAGTAGATTGTGTAAAAAAAAATAGTTTTTGTGGCAACACACACAGATATTGACTTTTCATGGAAAGCATCCACAAAACAAACAAACGAGAGAGAGAGAAAAAAAACGTGTAAACAATATCAGTGTCTACTAGTTTCTTCTTGTGTTTCATACCAGAGGGGTGGAGATTTGACCTTAAAAACAGTGTGCCTAGGTCTGATATCCAAAACACTTCTGACTTGCACAATTAGCCTAGCCTAGCTGAATTCATAGTTTTGACTTTAACAATTCCACACCTGTTTAGACTGGACCAGGGTTCAACACAAACGGTGGCAGAGTGATTGTGCTTTGTGTCCACGCAACCTCACACTTATCATGGTATCTCTGTCACTTATCAGCATCAATGCATCACATCCAGGTGAGGTGGAAACGAATGGAGAGAAACACAAACACAAGAGAAGGAGAGTAGGCTGGGCAAAACAACAGCTTTATCGTGTTTATCAGAAGGTCCTTATCATAGAGGACTTATTCAGATTGTCTATGACAGGAACTTGGCTAAGGAATCAGAAGAACCACTGGTGTGTAATCTCACGTCCTTGTTTATTTCAGTGCAAATGTGCTGTATTGATTTCTCCCTCCTGTCCCTATAATGTAACCCCACAGCCACACCAAGCACCTCTCTGTGAATTGTCCTGCATTGTTCTGCCAAAACAATACAATCAGTGTCTCCCAGCACTGTGGTAGGATACGCACACACAGGCTACCCTCTCGCACTGTCACACACACACACACACACACACTGACACACACAGACACACAGAGAGACAGAGACACAGACACACAGAGGTTTTGTTGACATGGCCATGGTGTGTATGTTGAAGTGTGACTAGTATCTCCTCAACAATACATCCTCTCTGACAAAGTCAAAGGCACACACGTCAAATGCCACAAATATGCCCATGTTCACATACATCTACCTCCATGTTCTCACCAGGGTCTGTCTGGCCAGATGATTTACACCGAAGTGAAGTCTACAAAACTCAAATATCAGTTCCTTTTGCCTATAGCCTAGCGTAGACTACACCACGTTTGAATCTCTATCCATCATTTTAGTCGCTGGTAGACTCACCCACTTCAAAAAGGTAACTAGAAGGCGGTGCAAAGGAAAGGCCCTAAAACACTTCGCCAAGGGACATGTATAAGCGAGTGCATACCGTAATCTCATTTTGACTTTTATGGTTTTGATATGCCTCAGCTCATCCATTCGTATTCCACCGCATTCCATCCGTACTCGCCTACGCCAAAATCCAACATAGCTATGTAAGCAGTCAGTGTTGAGATAGATCAGATACAAGTCAAATTCTCTCATTGGTTGTATACAGTCATGTTAATATGTTTAAATTACGGTTGACAAAACACCTAATCCTTACCCTGCAAAACGTAATGCACATGAGTGCCCCTGTCACCTCAAAGAGGTATACATTTTCTCGTAAGCTAGCCAGCTAACTAACGTTAGCCAAGCAAGCTACAACGGTCTGGGTGGCATCACTGCTAGCTTGCTCCTCACAAAAAAAACAAGCACGCAGAACAGAGGAGAGATTATGCTGGAGGATACACCTGCTAAAACAATGTGTCGTCAACCTAGATATTCTGACAACAGACGAACATCGGTTGAATCCATACAGAAATCGTAGCCATCTTAAAATCGATTTGCTAAATTTCGACCTCGGCAGGGACTACACGATACATTGACATGCAACACACAGCTTAAATTTCGGTACCGTTACCCTCTGTGGCTAGGTTAGCTTGATATCGAAATTACACTCATTCATAGAAATCTCAGACTGCGGGACCGACGAGCACGACAACAGCCGGAACAACTATAACAACTCCTGTCCTTTGCAAATCACTATTATATGTATTTTAATATAACTGTCATGAATATGTGCTGGAACATTTAGCAGCTTACCTCACCTGACCTCCGATGTTCTCGTCAAACTCTTCTGTCAAACAACATATATACCGGAAATGTCCTTTGGAAAAGCTCCACCCATTATGTGCTAAGATATCACGACCACCAATTGAATTTGAGGCTGAGGCTAATCGTAACCAATCATCTCTCAGAGAAAAATAATTTTCTGAACGCCCACCTCGTCCTAATAGTATAGTAATAATAACCAATGAATCTACAAGGTTGACAGAGGACGCCCAACAGACCACGGTGAAAAGAGCAAAAAAAGATAAACTATCAGGATTTTTGGAGGACACATACAACGGTGTAAACAAAGTTCACCGGCCCTAAAGTGACATCATCTTAGACTAGAGTCGTTTGTTCAATCACTTATTTCCAGAATTTGATTAAAAATGTCCACTTCAAAATTCAAAAGGCTTAGGGTACGTTTGCCATAAGGAAAACGTTTACTCAAAGAGTAGCTGTTACTTCAAAGAATGTTACTTAACAGTGTAAGCCTACATGTCTTATCATGTCTCTGATGCTGATTGCATTTCCTGAATTCAAAATAGCTGTGTAATAACAGTGTTTGTGTGCTATGATATGACAGACTTATGTTTCCTATATTGGTTAATTAGCCTATACATTATTGTATGTTTAATCTTTCTTCATGTCCCTGTAGGAGCTTACCTGAAATGTTGAACAATTTCAGCTCTTAAAATGTATTGGCGCCATCTACTGATCCACTGTTTCACTCAGGTTAAGGACGTTCAGATACAAATTTTCACAATTAAACACACTTTTCCACAATTTAACAGTAACAAAGTTTGAGACGCTGCATTGATGATGTAATGCAAAAATAACCACTCAATTTCACCCAATTAGTAAGTTATGTATTTCATAAACTTTTACTGTTGTGTTTCAATCAGGACTTTATTGTGAAAGTACAATTTGCACATATCACGGTGTCATTATCGTGGCTATGTGTAGGCCTAGACTTACAGCCAACATAACTATCCTCACATTACATTCATATGGCTGTGGTGTGGGTTCCTGGACCTTTACGCTAACAGAATGTATTTGTTTGTCCATAGGAATTACAACATTACAACATGCAATTATTATTTCTGCATGTGGTTATACCACCAAACATTCTGAGGGATACACCTAATGAGAAGCACCAAGAACAAAACAACTACAACATGTGAGTCTTTGAGATGGCGTCACTAGTCACAATTTCCTTGGATATTTTCTGAAATATATTGCATTTCTTAGTATAGTTTAATGTTTATTTAGTATCCACTGTGAGAAAATATGGGTAAATATTTGTTAGTGTTGTTAACCTTATAACAGAGGTTGTCCTGTGTGACTTTGGCTGGTTTTTTTTACTGCCAACAACTTATCATGTCTTTCAAACTCACTACGCCCTTGTGTACACTGCACCTCTGCAAAGGCCTTGTTGTATATGCAACTAAAAATAATTTATATTTAAGTGACACATGTAGGTACGGATCCCCAAAGAGGACATGGGGGGGGCGGGGGGGGCTTTAAAGAGCACCTGTTATGCTTTTATGTTTTTTTCCCCTTTCCTTTGGTATGTTACATAGCTTTGTGCATGTAAACAGTCTGCAAAGTTACAAAGCCCAAAGTACACGCCAGAGGGAGTAACTCTTTCCCACAGAAACCACCTTTCTCATCTGCCTGAAACGCCTTGTTGGAATTCCAACACTTTTCCTTTGTTACAAGATGACGCAATCTCGTAACACAACCCTTATTGCCCACCTAGCTGACCAAAATAGTGTGTTATTTGTAACAATGAAGCATGTAAATCTTTTCTAGTAGAAATTAAATTCTGAACATTGAAAATGAACGTAATAGGAGAAAGCATTGCATTTGCACGATAAAGTTTCACGTTGTCACAAGAGACCACCCAAAACTTTCTTGTGTACACACACAATACTTTCTTGTGATAACACAAAACTTTCTTGTGCTCATGCGAAACTAAATCGTGCACACGCAATACTCTCTCGTGAGTAGGCTAAACTTTATTTTGCCCGCAGGATATGTTCTGCTGTGCACCAGAAACTAATAAAAATGTTGAGGCTCCCCTTAGAGGCTCTATATTTGTAGGCCTATTTGTCAAGTGATTTTGTTTTTCAGCTAAACATAGTCCAAATTGTCACTGACATTACTATGTTAATGTAGGTATACTATATCTTGGTAAAAGGCAAACAAAACACATGTGCAGTTGCACAGGCTTACATATAGTTTTAGATGGTGCTAATGAGCAATCAGTTTGGGAGCTAACTCATAGAAGATATGTATTCAGTTCCTATGTGTGGCTTCAAGATGCAGCCCATAATTATCATGTCATACTCTTCTCAAATACAGAAAATTGCTCCTCACAGCTATCCAGCTGTTTGTTCAGTGCTTACGCAAAAAATAAAAAAAATCCTGTGTTAGTACACACAAACACAGAGGCTAGGACCAAGTCATAAACAGTTCCAATCAATCAACACACGTGCTTCACAGGAGCACGGAAAGGAGGGTATAATTTGGTTGGCTGTTGAGCTCAAATATCAACAGCCTTTTGCAAAACCAAACAGAATTGCAGACCGCATATTTAAGTCCATTGGTACTGCCACTGTATTGAGTTGATACCATCTTTAAGCAACACTAGTCCATGTGTGGCATCGGAGCTGATTAGCCTACCGAGCCGACGCATTACTCAGACGTGCTGCAGGCGAAATACTCTAATCTTCTAGAGACTTTATACACATTATAACTATATCAAGGTAGTACACTTTCCATGCATGACACTCATCTCCATATTCTCAGTGTATTGCTTATTTGAATTATTTCTTTATTGGCAATTTGGCAAAACAGTAGGCTATCTGTCATTCTGTCAAAATGTGGTTCTCTGTCACAACACGCTAACCAGATTTCTGATTATCAGGCTCTGTAAGTGAACAAACAGTTCATTAAACATCTACAACATGTTTACATGTCTGACAGGGTCAGATGACAGAAAACAGCAGGGAACTTCAAGAAAATTAAAAGAATACAAAAAGACAAAGGAGTCCATTATCTGTTATGTTCCATAGGCAAAAAGATCGTATCTCATTGTTTATGATCTTAAATTTAGTCTTACTTCCATCTGTATAACTTTTTTAGAACAGAAGAGGAACAGTACAACGGCATCACAAAACAGAGACGAGGTAAGAAGACTCCTAATGTTTGATTAAAGTCTTTATGAATCGAATAACACACAAGAATGTTAGTAGATAAAGCTCTCCCAATATACGTTTGAAGAAAACTTGAATTGACCTTTTCATGCGGTCAATAATAACGCTCTTTCGTGATGATGCACTGCCACCCATTGTTTTGGAGTAATATTGCAGCATTATTGTTCACATTGCAAATTCAGATCCCCCCCCCCTAATTCAGAGTTTCAGTGTCCCATCGTGCATTTTAGAACCGTAAACAACTTATTTCTGCAGTGTATTTTCTTATTACGTGACATAGGCTACAGTCATTGGCCTACATCAATTCATAGGTGCAATGAGGGCTGTCGCTGATAAAATATTTCGGTGACAGGTCATTGGCCTACATTTCGACGTAAAATTGATTAATCATTTGATTTTCCTTGTCTGTGTACTCTATCATGTAGTTTGTTGTAAACTTTTTTTAAAGTTAAAATAACTGGATTCACTGAAATATAATTTTTATTTTATTGTTTGTCCTATCGCGTA
This sequence comes from Clupea harengus, assembly GCF_900700415.2. Taxonomy (NCBI): domain Eukaryota; kingdom Metazoa; phylum Chordata; class Actinopteri; order Clupeiformes; family Clupeidae; genus Clupea; species Clupea harengus. The sequence continues at coordinate 5,348,483 of NC_045175.1, read as the reverse complement.
GCCTATATTAGAACAGTCTGCCTTGGAGCTCAATTTAATTGATACACTGATTTCAGCTCTCGTTTCAATGTGCTTTTATCATGTGGAACTACTTCTCACATTAAATGTCAATGCAAAACCAACCTGTCCGCATCTGTTAGATCTTAAGAGTAGGCCTTCCTGTTAAAAGGCAATGACATGTTCACTTAAGCTGTAATATAGTAATGACCCTATCAATATGCCTATGATACAGAATGTAAAACATACTCGCCTAATAGTAAAACGTGAACAACATGTAGACTGTCTCAATACATACAGCTTATTAAGAGGATTTTTGGCCGACGCCGAATACACAAGTCGGTGCGCAACTTCATAATTTAGACTATTGAAAAACAAAAACATTAACCTTCAAACTCACGCTATCTTGTGAATTTTCTATGTTGAGTATGTTGAATTTAGGAAGGCTCTGCGATATCACGACTGCAGCTTTATTCTGTGTTTACACTGTTTGTTTTACGCATGTTTGGTCTAACCTTGGGGATGAAATACATTTGAATTTACAGTCACTAAACACAATTTTGTATTTTAACAAGACCCATACCACAAATATGGCCAGAGCCAATAACAAACAAGAAATCAACAATAATGAGGGTAAAAATTCTCCACAATAATCTTTATTGTTGACTAATAAATATTTGGTCTTTCAAGGCACTTACAAACTAAGGCCATTAAGTACTTAAGTTGCGTGGCGCACAACTTTTGCATGGAAGTATACTCTCTCTCTGTATCAGACTCACTCACACGCACACACACTCTCACACATACAAGAACATAAAATGCACCCGATTGAACAAAATGAAACGAATTGGCGTTGAAATATGGGCTGTTTACATTAATCACTTCAGTGCCCCTCTTGCAAGTCGAGGGCTGCTGAAAGACTATTTCATCACTTTTCTTTTACGGGCAATATGCTTATAATCGACAAACAAATTATTTACAATACGCAGTTAACATAACTTTTCTGAAAGAAAATGACAAACCCATTATAGAAAAAGACAGCAACTGTCTATTTGAGAGGTTGGTCTGATCTAACTGAACAATCTTTAAAAAGATTAGACTATACTTCTTTAAATTTGATAAACATAAAATAAAACTACTTTGTACATAGTTGTAAAAATATCCGCCATTTTAACATATCTCATAATTGGTGTAAGGGCACGTTGTTCATTTTATATAAAAAGTCTCTGCCAGCAGTAAACATCTACTTATGACAAATAATACATTCCATAGCCGACTGGTCCACCGAAAAGTCCGGGTACCGGAAGACCGGGCCTCGGGATGGAGTTTCCGTACAGCGATGGGGCGCCTACATGCGCACCTAGCGGGAATGGAAGCGCAAAGGCAGGTAGAAGCGGTTTGGACGCCAGCTTGTATTTCTCAAGCTCGGCCTCCTGAAGTCTCTTGGCTTTGGCCCTCCTATTCTGGAACCAGATTTTCACTTGGGTCTCCGTCAGGTTGAGAGAATTCGAGAACTCGGCCCTCTCCGCGATGGAGAGATACTGCTTCTGGCGGAATTTCCTCTCCAGCGACAGAAGCTGCGAGGTGGTGAACGGTGTCCGAGGTTTGCGGTTGTTCTTGTGTTTGCGTAAGGGGCAAGGTGGAGGGCTGGGATTACCTGTTGGAGAAGAACACATCACATGTTAAAAAATCAATATCTACAAGAACAAGTAGAAACTTGGAGAACATGCAAAGTATCACAGTGAGTTATCTTCATTACATAACATTTGAACAATATTATGTAAAGGATTTACTGTATGCTTAAGAGCCCCCTTTGTGTGACCTGTATCGAAGTAACAATTTCCAGTTGGATGAGAGGACTGTAGGTAAATAATATTATATAACTACTACATATAGCTACAAGATCTGTTTTATATGATTTATAACCACTCGTTATTTTAACTACAAATACCAAAACCGTTCGTTTAGTTCGGCCATTATAGACTTAATTGGGCTCTTGTCATTTGAATATTGCGCAGCGCAATGAGTGAGTTGGTGCCATTTAATGCTTCTATATTTACGGAAAATTGCACCAACAGCTAATTGTGCATTAAGCTGTGATTTCGCGCGGACATATAAACCATGGGCAGTCTACAGGCAACACAAAGCAGAACTTACGTGGAGGAGATGAAAAAGAAGATGTCCTGAACCAAGTGCTCTGTTCTTTATCACTAAATTCTTCATTATCGTCATTCATACTATCGGACGCGTTGGGAAAGCTCTCTGAAGGCACTTTGCTTTTCTCGGCATAGAATGTCCTCGGGGGTGAAAACTGTCCCATTTGTTCCGTGACAGGTTTCGGTAGTACTAGTCCTGGTCCGGCGGCGGTATACACAGTCCGGCAAGTGGTTTTCTTCGCGATCAACGATTCGACACTGAAGGGCAAACTGCTCGTTTTAGTTTTGAGCCCCTTGTCAACGGTTGCCTCGTTTGGCCTGACTTCTTCTTTGTCGGAGTCCGCTTTCTCTTGTGCTTTAACCTCATGGGAAGGGGAGCCTTGTGAAGAATTCATCCTACAAGTGGATGGTGCCATACACTAGGGTATGGCTATTCAATAGACTTCAGTCCGAGTATCCTTTCTCTTTGAAGTACTGTCAGTCCAATGACTGTTGTGGGTGAGGTCGGGTATAAAAGGCTCGAGAATTCCCCCCCTTTCACGTTGACCAATCAGCTTGTCAACCGGGCCGAACGTCTTCCAATCACCTTTCAAGTTGGATTCGTTACGTTTCTAGGTGCATTTTGATTGGACTAAATGCCCCATGAAAGACATCAAGAGGATATGGAGAAAACCGAGTAGTTAACTTTAGACGTCTTGCTGGGATGATGTATTGATAGCCCAGAGGCTTTTGACTCCTTGGAACACTAAGTAGACCAATTTTAGCGTAATTAACCAGTAGGGAAGCGTCCAAAGTATCCTCACCCAATAGTTGAGCAGTCATTGAAAAGACACAATGAAATAATCACACGCTGACACTTGTATGCCAAGACAGAGATGGGGAAAATAAAGATGACCAAATAAACTCAATCTGCAAACCTTCAAGTAAATAAAACAATAATAAATGTATGGATTAAAATGCCCATCCTTTAAACTCCACTACCAGACTAAAAACTAATAACAAATACATATAACTACCCCTTTAACCACCGAAAAAGTACGCTGCAAAACATAAATCGTATGGTCATAAATCGTTTAGAAAAAGAAGTTGAACAAACAACAGAATCTGGCTATTTGCAGGAATAAATATTTGTAAACTTAACTCACATACAGGCCTATATATTTAGAAATTGATTAGTTATGATTGTTGGTCACACAACATTTCCGCAATTTAAAGCTGGTCACGGTCTTTTAGGGTTACAAAAGGCTCGGTAGAGAAGCAACAGGCGCTTTTTTTCTCTTTAGGTCTCAGCGTTTAATAACCCAGACAAGTTGTGTTTTGGAAGGCGCCAGGCTCGGCGAGATCAAAAGAGAAGCTACCTCGGGGAGAAAAGGCAACAGTTAACTCCACTTAACCAATTGTCCTCCAAATATTTCATAGTCCACTGCATAGCTGGAAGGCCAACTGCTGACATCAAAAGACGTTAACTGTTTCTTTTCTGGAGTATCGCATAAAAAAGAAAAAATTTCTGAAGCATATTCCTGAAATGAATATTGCCCGGCATCTATTTTTCATTTGAACAACATTATAAGAAAAAAATGGAACACCACATAATCGATGAGTTATGTTACAATAAAAGCCTAGTATTTTCCCAAATCGTAACAGTGAAAAAGTGGGCTACCGTTTTCGCAATAAAGTAGCCATTACTCAAATAAACATCTGCAATCGAAACGTTTATGAATTCGCATGCAGAACGGAAAAAAAAAATGTTGATTGTAAGCCAACGTTTGTATACAAACTTCATGAAACCTGATACAGCCTTTATCAGGTCTGATCATTTCTTTTTTGAAGACGTGTTGTCACTGCATACAGACTCATGAGAAACCTGACAGACGTCGCATCAAAGACATTTTACACTGAAAGTGCAGTCTCTGAAATGATGAAGTCCTTCAACTTGTCAGATTTTGTAGCCTCCATATGTTTCCAATGGCCATTCATTACCCTGCATTACTCTGATGGCGCTTTAAATGTCATCGGGTTGTCACGCAGCAGTTACCCAAAAACCATAACTACTGCAATTAGTCTTAACTGTCTTAAATACAATTCAAACAATGGGGATATTGATATTAGTGGTAGAATGAAACGTATTTGTATAATCTGGTCCTCACAGCGCAAAAAAACCCCGCATATTCCAGTCAGTTGGTTATATCATAGTTTGTTTATATGAGTAATCTGAATAGGCACATAAACAAATACATTCATGTTTGGTGTCACACTGAGTTTCATGACCCCAGCAGAGCAACAGGTTATTTGAGGATCTGACAATGCTATCCTTTGCCAAAATGTTCGCTTCCCAGGGAGAGTGCTGGCACGATTTGTCAGTCAAGTGATGTATCAGCTACAACACACCGCTTAATTCAGTAGCATACCCCATCGTCCACCTCTCTCTTCAGCACACCCGCCTAGAAGCAAGAAGTGTTGGTGTTTCCAATCGTCAGTCTTCTTCAGTCTAACACTCCTGGCGAACGACTTCCATCAAATCGTTAATTATTTAAGTGATTTTTCACCAAACAGATCCATTACGCAATTAAGACTTGGTAATGCGCACAAAATGTAAGATGTCTTGATGGAGTTTGTGTTAATGTGATTATTGTCCCCTACTTCAGTATAACGAGTAAAGGTTGTCCTAAAAAAAAAAACGGTCACAACACCTAGGCCCACTCACTTTTAATTGAATTGAGATGGTTAATAATTAAATGAATCTGGATAGAGCATTAATGACTGACACCAAAGACAATACAGTAGGCTGCACCGCATTGTCTTATCCGCGAGGGACCAGTTTTTAAAGTGTTCAGAGGAGTTGACATCACATGACCACATTAAATAAAAATACCACAATTAAAAAAAAAATCTTATGGATTCAGTCAGCTGGTCAATTTATCTGAAAAAAAAATATATGAACAAGAATCTGCATTATACAGAAGAAAATGCAACAGCCTTTTTTTGCTGCAGTTATTACACTATTGTGTGTGGACACTGGGAACATGAAAATATGCAATGCTAATTTATTTAGGCTGAGTGGAGAACTCAACGTTTATTTTATTTTATTACATTTAACCTTTATATATATATATATATATATATATATACAGCACAGGCCACAAGTCTGTTAGAATGTGAGACTGGAAAGATGTTGATATTTGTACTTACATTACCTACTAGTAATTAACTGTCAACTAGTTAGGATGTCACCTTTCTTCAAGAACCCTTCATGGCCTACAATTTACCTCAGACTGTCCTTGTATTTTATCCAGTAAAGGATGCTGAAATTCTGACAATAATTCTGGGTTTCAAGTTTAGTTTTACATTTAAAGTTGTCATCATCCATGCCAAATGACTAATATAATTGATAGACCTCTTTTATTTGTTGATAATAAAACTCTTCATCACCCACCTGTTGAGAGGTTCAGCTCAGCACTGTATTGGACCCTATGACTGTATACCTGCAAGTCTAACTTCTCTCACAACAGGTAAGCTCAGCTGTTTCGGCTTAGGCGCCCATAGTCATTACCCCAACCATCTGATCCCATCCAGCTCTGCTTTTCATACAAAGACGTGGACGGGAATCAAAAACTCGAGGCGCACAAATCACAAAGATTCACCCGGATGAGAACCAAGCCACGGTGCGGAACCCACCGAAAAAAAAAACGGCGAAATAAATCTGCCTTTCGAGGTCAACTTTTCCACTGGGTATTTGGTTTCAGGCCTTACTTTCGTCGTATTTTTTTTCTCTCTCTCTCTCTTCCTCCTCCTCCTCCTCCTCTTTCCTCTACCTCCCCCCTCCATCTCCTTAAAAGACATTTCTGTAACAGCGTGAAAGCCAGGGCACTGTGTCAGAAGTCGTTACATAGTTTGAAAGCAGATCAGCGCCTCAAGGTCAGCGCCTGGATGGGGACGCACATTCTACGGCAGCGGAGCGCCCGGTTTCACGCGGGGCTCCCTTCCAGCTTTCTCAAGGCATGGATGAAACCACTCAGTCAGTTCGTAAAATAAAGGGCCGAGACACACACACACACACAAACACCCACACACACACACACACACACACACACACATATATATGTTTAGTCTGACATATTTTTATATACGTTTATATTCTATATATATATATATATATATATATCAAATGCCAGACTAAACATCCACAAGCACTGAAAGGGCAAGGGGACAGAAACTGGTATTGGGGCTTGTGCTGTCAATCAGTCATATAAAGGCTTGTTAATAGCAAGTGAAGTTTATGGAGAGACTTATAAAACTTAGACAGCATGTCACTCTAATCATCCCCTAGAGGATTCAGCGACAGACTAATATTTTGTAGTGCAGAATTGTATTGGAATAAATGTAAACCTGGCAAAAGTACAGAAATAGATGACCTGATGAAACATCGATCGAGAGAGACCTGTGGTGTTATTTAATACTATGGATGATGCATTGGACATCAATCATGTCATATTGTCTAGACTGCTTGCAGGGAGCCTGTGAGCTATGTTAAACAAACATAAGCATGTTTATATTCTCTAAGCCAACAATATATATATTTAATAGATAACCTGAAATTTAAGACGAAATCTACTGCAAGAAGCACCATCTAACCACAAGAAACAGGGCATGACTTAGGAGCAAAGTATAAAAAGTATTGCTGAAAGTCTGAGTGCGACTAGTCTGTGTTTTTTGTTCCAGGGAGCAAGTGGCAGTCATCCAGCTCTCCTTAGAGGACGTGTGGGCTTCTCAGAGGGAGGGATGGAAGGACGGTGGGGTGGGTGGTGTGGGGGGGTTTGACACCCTCCCAACAGCTCTAACTGACACAGGATCAGTTTGAGCGCGAGTGCGGTGTAACGGAACCCCGGTACCCGTGGAGGCTTTTTGACACGCACACAAAAGCTGCAGGTACAGAGAGGGGCCTCTCTGGTGAGAGAGACGGTGCCAGAGACGGACTGCTGACACAACAAAAGCCAGGAGGTGGCCAAGCCCGATGCATGACTCGGCGTCAAAACACATGACACGGAGTCTTGGCTTTTTTTCTTTTTTCTGCCTCGCTCAGCTCTATTAAACAGCATCGCAAAATAATAATAATAATACAAAAACAAATCTGCTAAAGTGATTAAATTATTTGAAAAAAAAAAGAAATCTTCAGGGACAAGACTTTGTATTGTGCGTGGTCCAATGTCCTGCACGGGTAATTTGGATCCCCAAATGAGAAGCAATCAGCATCTCTGAATGGCTATCTGTCCCAGACTCGAAACAGATTACGGTTTTTATACCACTGCGGCTACCTCTCCCCAAACGGAGAATAAAACTCGTACAGTAATAGCTGTGTATCGCTTAACGGGTAATTTGTTATTCCATCATAAACGACCAGAGTGCGCAATCGAGAGCCGCTCACTCGCTGTTTCTTTAAGGGGGTCGGTTTTCCGTGATGGGGAACGACAGGGGATGGGGATTGGGATGGGTGGGATCCCATCAACACGGAGGCTTGACATTTACATTCCCAAAACCGCAGGGATGACAGTTTGCCGTAACACACAACCTCCTCGAGGGTTCTCTCGCCGTTAAACCAAAAAAATAAAGAACCGAGGCATTCTTGAGGGGAGGCCCTACGACTGGGAGAACGGTCACATGAGTTTTTTTCTGCACGGACAGGAGACTCGCTGTGGCCGTCCCGCGGTTCCCTGGAGTGACCGAGGAATGTCACCACACTTTCATAGCCCTGTTAGTGGCCAGAGATGTAATACATTATATTTCATGGGAGCAGGCAATAGCACCCCAAATTACCCTTTTACTGTTGGATCAAATTTTGAGCGCGACCAAACCACAGAAGCATTGTAGAAATTGCTGCAAATGGGCATATTCCACTAAGTGTCTGGTTTTCCCTTATGGCTTTTTTTGTAACTTGTGGAAGATTGTTTCCTTAAATGTAACACAAGGACTGCTTCTTTGTGATGCACACGAGAGAAAGAAATGGTGAGAATATTCTCTCAAGGTTCCTCAGTGTAGACCTACCTTCTTTGGTGTATGGGGGATTTGTTTCAGCACACACTCAGACAAAGACAGGACATTTTGTGTTTCATTGAGACTTAAGAGACATGGCACTTTCAAAATAACTGCTTTTTTTCTTCTTCTTGTTATCACAAAATCAGTAGGAAAGATGGAGCATGTGAGAAATATACCATAACATTTGCCATCAAATGTCATTTCTCATGGAAGCAAGATGAGATTATGATAACATTTGTCATGAGAACACAGACTACTTCACCACAAATGCAGTCCTCTGTCACATGCTATACCAGGAAAAGAAAGAGTGATGAATGTGACGAAAAGAAACAACTATTGTCTGTTTTGTTGTTTGTAAATAGCATCACAGGTCTTTAAAGACAAAGTAATCTCAATTAACAATTTGTATCTGAATATATTGATCCTCTCTCCACAGACAGCCATTGAAGGGCTGCTTAATCTTAAATCTTCAGAGCTCTTTTTGTTGTCGGATAATTATGAGATCACCAGAGGTAAAGGCATGAACAAATATATGCTCTTAGTTGTCCCAAGATTACAATTTTAAATTCCTCTCTTGTAAAGCCTGACAGCAGGGGGCCGGGAAGTTGAAAGGGCCTTTGAATAAACATGCCCCCCCCCCCCTCTTCCCTCCTCCCTCTTTCTTTTTCTCTCTCTTCCTCCCTCTCTCTCTCTCTTTCTCTCTCTCTCTCATGCTCTCTCTGTGTCTCTCAGACAGTCTACAGGAGGTTGGCGTCCTCCTCTGAAGTCCGGGCAGATGTTCGTGTGACCGTCCCGGGGCACACATAACTTTAATTTAGATGGTAAATAAATATCCACTCCGCTTGTTTACGCGAAAGGTGTGCGTGCGTGAGTAAGAGTGAGGGAGGGACAGGGAAGAGGAGGAGGAGGTTGTGGTGGAGGAGGGGGAGGTAGGGGGGGGGGGGGTGGGGTGGCTGAGGGTGCGGGTGGAGGTGGCGGAGGGGTGCTTTGTTGTGCTATTGCTTAATGAGCTAGAAAATACAATTGCACTTTTCTTACGGTGAAAACCGCCTCGAGGGCATTGTAAATTAGCTCCCTGGAAGTCCAGAGAAGGATGAGGCTTGCTGTGCCGGGGAACACAGCAAAGGGAACACAGGGGAGGGGCGGGGTGGGAGTAAGAGAGGAGGGTGGGGTGGGTGGGGGGTGTGGAGGAGAGTGGAATGGGAGTAGGAGGAGACCAAAAAAAGATCACAGAGCATTTAAGATCACTATCATTAGCTGAAATAATCCCTACACGCACTTGTTGCGGTCTGAAAGGGGCTGGGCCATTGTTGCTTTTGCAGGTAGAGCCTTTCTGTCATGCTGGGACGAACTCATTTGACCTCACGGAAACGGTCCGGTTTTATGGCAGTGTTTGAGTGCGGAGTTGCCCCTCCGCCCCTGTATTTTAACGACGTAGAAGTAAGTAAGGAAAGGCAGGGCATGGCCAGAAAAAAAAGAGGCCCAATAGGTTTGCCAATGTGAACGTTATCTTGGCTAATTTCTTTTTGCTGAGACGCGGGCTTTGTTTTCGTTGTACGCGATTTAGAACTTCCACCTCCATCAAGCATTCAGAGTGTCTCAGGGTGACAACCTTTTAATGACCACCCGTCAGACCATTTCTCTCCGATTGTTACCCGACACAATATAAAGGGATAATTTCTAAAAGAAGAAAAGAAATAAAGAAAAAAAAAACAACATTGTTAAACTAATCAGACGAGAACGGGTCTCCATTTTGCATATGGCGGTCCTGGGCCCCTGTTTACCTCTGACCGCTACGCTTAGCATCTGTTGCCTATGGCTGGGTTCTCCCTCTCCTCCATATCTCCAGCAGAGACTTTCATTTTGGACTCGAGTAATTGATGGCTTCCACACTTCAGCCTGTTACACCCCCCTGCTTCCACCCCCCCCCCCCCCCCCCCCCCCCCCCCCTCCCCGCCACAAACACCCCCGGTTCTCGGGCCCAATTGTTGTGATATTTCTGTGGCTTTCCACCTTTGTTTCAACCATTGTGTGTTTCTCTTGTTGTTGTCGTTGTTTTGTTTTGTTTGTTTTTTCTTTTCCCTACTGTAGTGTCACAATTGCGGTCAAGTCAGAATGGGAGACGTATGTTTAGTGTCTGTGTGTGTGTGTGTGTGTGTGTGTGTGTGTGTGTAAGAAATCAGAAGAGAGAGGGAACAGAGAAAGAGAGAGAGCAAGGGAGAGCCACCTCTGATATTTAGTGCAAAATCTAAAAAAGGACGAGGGGGGGTTGGTTTAGAAATGTTTTTTTATTTCTTTCTTATTCCGCAGGCTTGGCACATGTCTTCTGTTACTAAGTGGCACGCCATTGAAAGGCTCTACATCTTCCATTCTTCCTCTCCTCTGGGTGCCCAGACTTACAGCCCTGGCAGCTGCTTGACTCTCCATACAGCTTTAGTCTCCTCTCTGCAGGTGAGCTCTCCTCCAAAACCAAAGCAGCCTCTGCTCAAAAGAAGCTCCCTTCTTTTCCAATTCAATGGGAAGCTCACTTTATGTATGCCACAACTAAGAATTCCTCCACAATGGCTGTCCTCTCTTTTGCTGTTTTTTTTTCTTCTGTTTCCCCCCCCCCAATCAAAAAGCGCACCCCTAACACAACTCATCTCATATACTCATTCCATATTTTTCTGTCTGTTTTTATATATTTGTGTTTTTTTTCTGAAGGAAGATGATGGTGGGTTTTGGCTCAGGAAAAATTATGGGTAGAGGACGTTATTTGTGTGTGTGTGTGTGTATGTGTGTGTGTGTGTGTGTGTGTGTGTGAGATGCGAGCTGTTAGGCATTTACTCGTGAGGTGTGGTGCTCCCCTCAAAGCCTTCCTCTGTTCTCTTCTTCCTGAGCGGCTGGCAGGTCGGGATATCTATTCATTTGGTTACTTAAGTGTAATTGCTCCCTTTGAAGCCTCAGAGAGGCAAATGATTTTCTTTGCCCTGGGGCAGTAATGGCCACATACCCCGTGACCCCCCCCCCCACCCCCCCACTGGCTCGAGAATGGCGGAGAGTCTCAGAGAGGGCAGCTCCCATACAGAGAAGAAATAATACAGCCCGGGCCGCTCAATTTCACCTCCCTTTTCATCCCTTTCTTTTAAACTTTTATTAACAACAGCTTTTTCTCTCATATCGGGGCGCCCCGGGAGGAGGCTGTGTGGGAGGGACCCTGCCGCTGTCTGCCGGAGGCTCAGCAGTGGCCGCTCCTCATCAATGGCGACAGGTCACGGAGGCTTCTAGAAGGGTAAAAAGAAAAAAAAACCTGCCCATCCCTGCCCACGGCTCACACTGCTGCCGCCAATTCTGGTGACTGGCGTCTGAAAAAAAAAAGTGTCCCCTAACTGCTGAAAGCAAATTTTTGGAGTGTTTTTTTTTTTTTTACTATAAAGACTGGGTTGTTGACACTCGCCCATGTAATGCTTTTGGAATGGCTGTTTAAAGACATGCTCGCTTTTGTTTGTTGTTCAATTTGTTGAAGCTGCTCTTTTTTTTTCTTTTTTTTAAGAAAAATAATCGAGGGCTTCTGTCGTACGAGGCCTTTTCGTGAGCTGTGTCTATACACCAGAGCTTTCATGTGCGCTCTCAAAGGTAAAGGCAATATATAGGCTGACATCCCCAAGGGAGGGAGGGCTCTGTAATGACAGGAGGCAGGAATTACACTCCGGTTATGACTCCATATTGTGTCAACATACCAGAGCAGGATAATCAGAGGCTTCTATGGGGGAGACATGTTGCGGGTATAAATCCTTAAATATGGTATAAATTCGGTATAGCACGCTGTAGTACCAAATGAACATGGATGGGAGGCTGTAAAAAGGGAACCCTGGTTATGAACAGCGCATTTTTTAACTTGCATCACCCCGCTTTGAGGTTTTTAAGAGGGAAGCGATTCCCGTGGTCGTGCCAGATGGTAACAATTCTTTGACATATTACGAGCAGGTTTCTGCCAAACGACGTACCTTCGGGCTATTTTTTCACTGGCCCATAAAAGCATATAATGTAATTTTGATCTGGTTTATCAGATATCACTCGATCCAGGTTTGGTTTGCGCTGGACTGGGCCTGCGACGCGGGGCCATGTTGTCTGTTTCGCCGGTGTTTCGGTAGCTCGTTTGAGTTAGATGTCTGGGCTGCCAGAGGTCAAGGGCAGATCGCAAGCAGAAAGACAGGATTGGTCAGTACGCGGAAAAAAAGCAGAAAACACTACAGACATTTCTGTGCAGTGAGCAAATTATAAAAGACCATATCATATGGCAATCCCCACAATGATTCCCGTGTGTGATTGCGTGGCTTAGGGAGAGAGTATGATGAACCGTTTAAGGTTATTCAAACAATATGAAAGTGACTCAAGTTGCTCAACCTGTAGGCAGTGTATGATCGACCTGCTGATCGACCGGCCTTTGATGTGGTGCTCGTGTACGTGACCACGAGCGATCAGTGTGAGTCCATCTCTCAGCTCGGCGGGACGTTAACGTGACTCGAGGTTTTTTTGCGTTCGGGCTCGTTCCCATCATGCAATATGTCTCTCGCAGGTCATCTGCAGTTGTTGTTCCTGCCTCGTAATGACCCTATGAACATAATGGCAACCAAACCTCTCAGCCAGACCACAACAAGGTAAGATGGTGGGGTGAACGTCGAACTCAACTTTTCCATTCACGTGTGCGTGTGTGCTCGCGTGTTTGTTTACTCGCTTATTTATTTATTTCCGACCTCCTTTTTTCTTATGACGGATCACACGCACAAGTGGGAGCCTGCTGTGTGAAATTACTCACGCTAATGGCACCGAACACTTTTTGTTGCAGGAAATCGGACAGCCGCGCCATAACTCCTTAAACGGTGATAAAAAACCCAAATTGCATCATGATGTTGAGCATTGCAACCCATTAATGAGAACATACTTCTCTTAAATGAGCCAAATGGATGTATTGACTGGTAATGAGACAATTAAAGTGGAGATGGAAAGAGAGGCTTTGAAAGATGCTAAATATATAATCTGAGCCCATCAGAGGTGTCCAATTATTGCAAATTAAAGGAACACAACAATGCCATGGTAATTTGCTAGGCTGAGGGCAAATTAAATGACTACCGCCTTCTTTAATGGGCCCCCTTCAGCTGTAATGTTGCATTTAACAAGACACCAGCTACGCATGGTTGACTATTTGGTGGGTTTCTAAGGTGTGTTACTAAACAAACCATTTGATATGCCTTTTCAGACTGTTGTTGTGAGGAAAGTTAGAGAGTTTTCACACAGTTTCTGTCAAAGCTACGAACGCACAGTCGGGATGAGACACTAACCTCGAAACAGACTGTACATATTGTTACCATGAACACCAACAGTAAGTTGCACCGTACATGTTGACACACATGTACTGCACATTGTATGTCACATAGGAAAGCTTTTGTGCGTATGTATTACACAGCACATGTTTACAAACAGTACATTACTTGTTTACATATGTGCACTGCACATACAATAACACATTGGAAAGCAGTTGTGTCATTGGGCGATGGCTAGCATCTTTGTAACTGGCGACACAGGACATGCCTTTCTACATGTCTGAAGTGCTTTGGAAGGGATTCACAGTCATGATTAAATAACACAATAACCCATTTCTCTGTCTTCAAAAATGGGTTTGTGTTATACCAGAGTTTTTTTTTTTTTTTTTTAATCATTTGATTGACTCGTCGTTCACATCGTAAGGCAATCACATTTGCTTGTGGACCTCATCGACAACAAGCAAACAAATAAACAATCTTGCGTGCTCGAGACGAATAGGAAGAGACACGGGAGCATTAGGGGGCATTTGGCTCAGGCAGGGCCTTATGTGCAGGCAGGCAGACAGCACACCCAAAAGCCTCTCTATCGTTACCCCCACAGCCCCCCCCCTACTCCCCCAGGCCAATGGCATGAAGTTTAAGTTAACCAAACAGTCCTTATCCCTCAGCCTCCTGAGTTGCGGTAGTGTACAATCCCTTAACAAGCTCCGTCTTTGACCTCGGTTGTATGTTTTTCCAAAGATGTCATGTCTTGTAACTCACTGGAAAGACTTTAAAGTCCAGATGATTTAACATTTAACAGAAAGAGAGAAAAAAGCGCACACGCAAAACACACACGCACACACACACACACACACACACACACACACAAGGCTTACTGCCAGAACGCTAATGATGTTCAGTGCAGGCAATCACAACAGTGACCCAAAACTACAACCTATCATCAGCATTAATCCTGTACACATCAGCACAGCTTAAACGAAGTCAAACAGTGTAATTTGTTGTTTGAAATGGTCCCCTTTTGTCAACTCAAAAGAGCAACTGCATTCATTTCCACTTAAATACTGTAAGGTATATGTAGAATTCCACTAATCAAAGAGAACATAAACTGAATTGACAATGGCGCCCACATGTAAGACCCATTTTTAATCAGTTGGAAAAACAATTGCATATATGCTTTTGTAGGTGATGTGTCTTCCCCTGAGTTTGCCCTGAGGAATTTTCTGGAAGGGCCTGCAGTACATGCACAGTGAAACCATAACAGTGGTGGTCCCTGAACTTTCAGAAATATGAAAACACAAAGGGAGACTCATCTTGGATCACGCTGACTCCGCTATTGTTTGGGGTTTTCGCCGAGCTATAATCAGATACTGGAAACCCCGTGCTCACCCGTAATGCTCGGAGGCATATTCGCTGTGTCATTCCAAAGCTAAACGACGTTCAGATTAAAATCTCCAAAGACAATCTCTCTCAACTCATTACTTCCTCTCCCCCATTCACTTACCCCCTGAATATTGGTTTATGAAATTGTTTTGGACCAAGAGTGGTTCAATAAGACTCTCTCTTTCTCTCTCTCTCTCTCTCTGTCTCTCTCTCTCTTTGCTCTCTTTCTTTCCTTTTTCAATCTTCTTCAGGAGGATGAAGGCAGACACACTGTTTCAATTAGGACGATTGGATACATGTGGTGGTTATCAGTGCGGGCATCTCTGAAAGGACGGGCCCCACCACACCACTCATCTTAAAAGGGAGATTCTCCCAGGGGTCGTTTCTGGCATGATATACCCCCATCAGCTGACTGTCTTTGTGTCTAGTTGAGTATCCAACAACGGTGTACTCAATACCATTTAAAAATGTCAAATGTGCCAAATAAAAATAATTATGTGACTTAAATGGTTCCGGTCTGCTCAGGGGTGTAGGTATGGGAGGTGCTCTTTGGTATGGAATCCACTGATTAATGTTGTATATAACATATAATACATAAAAAACTTTTTTGCTTCCATATATTTTTCATAGGGGTAAAGCTACACTTGCAGTTTGGTCTGGGCCAGTATGTTTTTGAATATAACCATACTTATTTAAAAGGCAAAAATTCAAATCGAATCTGTAGACTCAATTCCATATTACTCGATCCAGTCCTTAAAATGTAAT
>NC_045175.1:5320349-5322849 GCF_900700415.2 Clupea harengus | reverse complement strand
AAAACCAACAAACAAAGCTCTTAACCTAATTCAATTCATACAAAAGCATCAAACAAACAATCCAACAAATAAATGACCTGCAGGAAATGACGTCAAACAGCAAACGAAAAGACCAATTGGTGGCACACTTCTTCTAGGATGCAGGTTATGGGGGAAGGGCATGCATTTTCCTTTAATTGTTATTTTAATGACAAACCACCAATTACCCCCCCCCCCAAACACACACACACACACACACACACACACACACACACACACACACACACACACACCACCACCACCACTCTGCCAAAGACTGACAACCGTTTTGGAGGGTCCACACAAACTACTAACTAACTAAATAAATGGAATTGGAAAAAAAGTGAAGTAAGAGTGACCCTCACCAGGCAATCACCATCCACTTCCCTCCGTCTCTCGGTCTGTAACTACGCCTGGCCACACAGACGACTCAGTCGACCCTCCTCACACAAACACAAACACCACACAAACACCACACAAACACCACACAAACACGAACACAAACACCACACAAACACCACACAAACACGAACATCGTACATGTGTGGAAGGAGTGCTTGAGCTTCACCCCCCCAAAATCCCCATCCAGTCAACCGAATGCTCCGTGTCTCGTCAGACTATCTGATAGGCACAGCACTCATATTGCCATCTGTATTATCCTGTCTGGGTCCCTTCACTGAAATGGTCCACAGGGATGTCATTCATGCCCGGGACTTGGCAACTAATCACTGTTCGTCTCAACAGGTATAGCAAAGGGGCCTCCCTGTTGTCTCTCTGCCTGCTGTTTGGATCCACATTAGTGTTTGCTGGGCCTGTTACATAATGTAATGAATCTGCCTTGAACACAGGCTGCCACATCATGGATTAGGGTTTTTTTTTCTTCCTCTCTCTCTCTCTCTCTCTCTCTCTCTCTCTCTCAGATGATTCTGCACATGTGACCGATGTTATAACTCATATCGTTGCAGTCCTTGCCAAGTTCGATGGATTTCCCCGACGAGCCCATTTATCGCATCATACTTAATCCTCTCTGGGAAGACAATTGGCCTTTGCAGTCAGACAGGGCTTGTATTATGAGCATGACAATTGCCAAAGCGCAATGGAGATTAAACTCACGTTTGTGGTGTTCCTGTTTCTTTTTCTTTTCTTCCCAGGCCACAAGACTGAGAGAACCGTCTTGCTCTCTCTTGCTCTCTTTCCTTTTTTTCATCTCTCTCTCTCTTTCTCTTTCTCTCTCGCTCTCTCTACCTATCTCTATTTATCTATCCATCTATCTATCTCTCTCTCTCTATTATATACACATATATATATATATACATATATACATATATATATATATATATATATATATGCCTCTTTTTCTTTTTCTCCATCTCTCTGACTAGAAGCAGGGCAAGACCATAGAGTTTAACCAAAGCAGCGTGTGTTGGGGCAAGACCATAGAGTTTAACCAAAGCAGCGTGTGTTGGTGTATTTCATTGGGCTGCCATTGCTAATGGGAAACAATTCCCTCCTCAGAGATTCATTTGTCCCGTTGGCTTATTAACTTGGCTCTTAATCACGGGGACGTCATAAAATCATTTGGTCTGTGGCTTAAGAAAACGTCTGTGCGCCAGTGTGGGCCGGGTGGAGGAAACTATTAATGTATGTGTGTGTGTGTGTGTGTGTGTGTGTGTGTGTGTGTGTGTGTGTGTGTGTGTGTGTGTGTGTGTGTGTGTGTTTGTGTGTGTGTGTGTGTTTGTGTGTGTTTGTGTGTGTGTGAGAGAGAGAGAGAGAGAGAGAGAGAGTATGAATGATTCTGGTTGTAGAGTATCTGTCATAAGTTGACTTGTGAATCAGCCACTGACTGCCACAAATCATCACATTGAAGGACCTATTGTCTTCTCCTCTACTTGAATAGAACGAAACCGCTAGAGTGCACAGTATGTAAGTAAAGTTTATTTATGTGTGTGTGTGTGTGTGTGTGTGTATGTGTGTGTGTGTGTATGTATCTGTATGTGCGCGCACGCATCTGTGTTTCTGTTTATTTATGTGTCCATGTGTGTGAGTGAGTGTATGAATGATTCTGTTTGTACAGTGTCTGTGATGAGTTTGCATGCTCAACCACGGAGCCACAAATCATCATATTAAAGGATCTATTGTCCTCGCTAATGCTGGACTTGAATGTGAAACCGCACGTTTGCACAGTGTGTAAGTAAAGTTTATTTTAATGTTTGTGTGCTTGCATCTCTGTGTTTCTATGCTTTAATGTGTGTCCACGTGTGTGTGATTTAATAATTGTATTTGTGTAGTATTTGTCATAAATTGCTTGTTCAGCCACTGACTGTCACAAATCATTACATTTGAGAACCTGTTGTCTTTTCTACTGTGGTTAAATGTAAAATAAATAAATACATAAAAATCACCAACATGCCCAGTATGTGAGAGAAATTGCTTTTTTATGTGAGTGTATGTGTGTAAATCTATTTTATTGTGTACATATATC
>NC_045175.1:5297849-5305349 GCF_900700415.2 Clupea harengus | reverse complement strand
TATACAACCTTTCATATGTATTTCTCTATTCTGGGCAAGTGTGTCAAGGGTGTCCTGTGGTCTCTGTGGGTGTGTGAGTGCACACGTGTGTGTGTGTGTGTGTGTGTGTGTGTGTGTGTGTGTGTGTGTATGTGTGTGTGTGTGTGTGTGTGTGTGTGTGTGTGTGTGTGTGTGTTGGCACAGATTGCACTGCCTCAAAAGACAACTGAACTTCAGAGCCGTGTAGCACGCACACGTGCACACCTTTATAACCCCAGGTATCGTTAAGACAGCTGACTCAATTGAGACCCACACAGCTCTCTATTAGCTGACCTGGAGAAGCGCTCAGCCTGGGCAACAGTGCTCATCAGTTGCCCACCCGTGTGTGCGGGTGCTGGGGTGACACAGACGTGGGTGTGATTAGTCACTGAGCTAATTGGCAATGCAAAGCGAGTTTAGGCAGCAGGCCAAAATTGCTCTACAGACTGAGAAAACACAAGAGATAAACAACCGAGAGAGAGAGAGAGAGAGAGACAGAGAGAGAGATAGAGAGGGAGAAAAAGAGAGAGAGAGGCTGTGATGCAGATGGAGAGGCGAGGAAGTAAAAAGATAACAGGGGACTAGGTATATCTAGCAAGTGTTCTGACACTTTAAAATATTTTATTATTAAAAGACGTCTATGCGTTGATTCGTTTCTTTAAAAATGTTAACGGGGATGATGATAAGTGAAGCAATTAGAGGATGACACGGAGGCGTGCCTAGAGTGCTTTCTATAGGCTACAAATGGTCACCAAAGTGGCCCGGTGTCCTCAAGGATACAGGAGCACTACAACGCGCTATTCCTCTGAATAGCTTACCGCATTGATACTGTAGCTGCGGATTGATGCGGCGAATGATGGACATTGTCGGCGGAACGTCACGATAACAAACGCGGCTGTAGGCTACGGCTTGAGCGGGGTACATCTCTCCGCTGCTCACCTGACCGTCCGTTCCTATTCATTTCAACACAACGCCACACTCTCACTCGCCTTTTTTATACGTAGAATTGCGGTTCTAAAAGCTATTGTAGCCAATTTCCCCTCGTAGCGTATTGATGATCGTTAACAAAATCATAAATAGCTTCATTCAGTTTCTTCCACTGATATTATCGTTGTCTAATAAAGAATTCTGCCTGAAAAAGGCAACATTGAAAATCCTTTTCAGCCGAAATGCCCCGTATGGAATTGCGATTAATGCTGTAGTCTACACCTTATATATTTTAGTCGAACATTTAAGTAAATCCATTGAGCATTTCACAAGATGAATACCATATTTTCAAATGTGATAGATTTTCATTCACGAAAAAATGGGAAACCTGAAATCCTTCCTGTGGTCCCTGCTATCGAGCTCATTATGAAAAAAGCCAGTCATTAAGCGGATGATCAGTTTGCGATGACGAGATGGTGAATTCCCTCTTTTTAGTTATCCACATTAAATGTACTTATAAAAAAATTAGAAAGATGGGCTACTTACCGAAAATACAGGCGATAGTCTTTGCGGTGGTGCGTATTGGATGCTGACGAATAGCAGGACGACGCGAGCGGAGACTGGTTACCGTGGAGATGACTGGTTCAGAGCTCGAGCCTGCGCCAGCGTGATAACAGTCGCAGCATCTTCCAGGAAACTGTCGCCCCAATATGATGTAAATTGCGCAACAAATGTTGCGGGGTGGGGTTGACGCGAAATTAATTAATTGTATGCCTCTATCAATTAATCCCCTAAAGATAACAATAACTGGTCATGCCCACGAATACCATTTCAGCCAACATATATAGCCAGCCTCTATAAACTGCAAGCCAATTAATAGGTTACAATATAGTACGAAATATTAGGCAGGTAGATAATAAAACGAATCATCGTGTTTTGGGCATCTAAGTGAAATATTTAAGGGCTTCAAAGATCTAATTTTACAAACTTGTTTCCCACCCTGTACAAGCTATAAAGGCAACAGTAACATGAGTAAAACGATCATTATTATTATTTGTGTTCGTAAAACACCAACCATTAAGCCAATAATAATAACAATAATGATGATAATAACAAATAAATTATAATTATGGTTGTTGTTGCTATAATTATTATTGTTGTTGTTGGGTTTTGTTGGTGTTTTATTTCCCCCTTTTTATCATTACCATCAATAAATACAAAATCTTTAGATAGGCTGCAGCCCATTGGCATTCTTGTATGAACTATGAGTTTGTAGGATGTTAAGATAACAGTTCATCAACATGTAGGCTACCTTCTAATACAGCCGTAAATGAATATTTACATTGCAATTATCCAGACCTTCAAAATGAGGCCTAACTGAAATTAACCAAAAGCTTCCATTGTGCTGTCAGTTCTTTGGTATTCAAGGCAGAATGATTGGCCTTGCTTTTGAAGTTGGCCCAGTCATCACAGGAATATATATTTCAGTGTGTTACAGTCGTGACTTCAGTCTATACATTGGAAGAGTGGAACTGGGTGTGAGTCAGGGCAAATAAAGCAACAAACTAAAATAACTGCATTTAAAGGTGTGGTTCAATAGACAGACACACTTAAGGAAAACACAGAAACATGCGCGCACACACACACACATAGTAGAAGATGAGAGTGAAAAGGAAAGTTTGACAAAGGCACCTATGTAGATACACAAACAGAGAGAGAGAGAGAGAGAGAGAGAGAGAGAGAGAGAGAGAGAGAGGCTTCTTGACAGGGGAAACGTTTCAGGCCTATGAACATCAAAGGGAGAGTGGACAGAAAAAAGAGAACTACTCCATGTCACCAAAGCGGACCCCTCACTGGTTCTAGCTACCGCTGGATTCAACAAAACTCATCAGGCTGTACAATGCTGACGACCTCAAACCACACACAAAAACGCAACATCTCACATACTTTACTATTCTCCACTGCTCTCTTCGACCAAGCTCAAACATTTATTAATTTGACCTTTCGTTCGTGGCGTCAGCGCCTTCAAAGACCGGCCTCCGTCTCCGTGTCTTTAACAGGGCCGTCGGAGACGAGCTCAGTGGGGGAAGCAGGCTACTCGCCTTCCCTGACTCTCCCCCAGCCGAGAGACACAAAAGAGGCTCCGGGTGAATATAATGAAAATGAGAATCAATTAGGTTATGGGCTTTGGAGGCAAAGGGGGGGCTTTGTCCACAGAAGAAAGAGGACTCGTCGCCGAGTGAGAGCGAGGGGAAGGGGAAGGGGAGGCGGCCTAGAAGATGGCGCGGCTATTATTCAGCCAAAATTATAGAGCTTGGTAGATTGGTTTTACTTGTTTTTTTGTAAAAAAAATTATTAGAACGTAAAGGTTGGCCGTGTTAAATTAGTTTCTCTTTTCGCCCACTAAAGATGAGAAAGTGGGGATAAGCCACAAACCGTGTGTTACCCAGTGACATGTTAAAAACAGAATGATGAGTATAAACATATCTGTGATCAGATTCCAGCTCTTGTGAACAAATGAAAAGAAACGGAGGCCAACAATTACAATGCATTCAAAACTGCAGAGGGAATTGATGGCTTTTACTTGGCCTCTGTTCAAACACGAGAGCAATTCAGTAATAATAACTAGATCCAATGTATGTATTATCTTTGAAACATTCTGTGGTAAAAATCGAAAGGCTATAGCAACACTCACACTCACGTCAGCTTTTTCTGTGCGGTGTAAAATGACAAATCTGACGCTTATTGTAAGAATCATGGATATATGTTTAGGAGAAATGAGATAGACGTGGGAAAATTGATTTTCCATGAAGTTCCCATGAAACTCCTTTCTACACAAAGAATCGAGCGCAACGCTGCCATCTAGTGTCAAGAGGTATGCCTACACAAAGATTTATATCCAAAAACGCAAACAAGGTATTTTGTCACAGACCTCACTCTTTTGATGAGCTGTTTTAGTGAAATGAGATATTAGATGATTGAAGTTTCAAATTTTACAGACAGCTAATATGAGCTGTGTTACAAAGTAGGGTTGCCTGTGAATATGGCTGGGAAATGAAAGTCACGACCCCTGGAATAAACATGTGATTATCATTTATGCCACTAGATGGCAGAATGTCAACAAAGCATACTCGACTACAATTTTGGCATGTGGGATCATCATATGGACATTGACTTGAAATAAATCAGTAAATAATACACAGCATAAAGGTAATACACTTTACATCATACACTTTACCTGGTCTTTTTCCTTAATCCAAAATGTTCCCCTCTACCCTGTCTCCTCCTGCTTTTTGCGGCAGCAGGTGTTACTATGTTAGGACACAACCTAAATCTGCACTAATGTGAGTCTATACTTGTGACACGGGGGCACAGAAATAGAAACAGGACAACTGTGGCTTTAGTTTTAATGCCATCAAGTTCAGTCTGGGTTAAGAAGTCGACTAGCTGTGTCTGTAGTATCTAAAGTCAGACTTTGTCCTTTAAAAAGTGTCTGAAGTCAAACATTGGGTATGAACCAAATGTAACAGCAAAAATCACAGACGTTTTGCTATCAGTTATTGACGCTACACTCTGAAGTGTTTTGTATCATTCCAGGGTTTCATGTGTAATTCTCTCTCAAAGTTCATTAGCATCCAACCCCGGAAAGAGCATCGTTCACCGCCACAGTTCTTTCATACATAATGTCTACTCAACGTCCGCTACAATCGTACCTGGACCATTTCTCTCTTTTTTTGACAGAACACGCTAGGGTAAGACCAGGTCAGGTCTGTTTATGCCTCTCAGCTTACAGCTCACACCTCCCGTCAGCGACGCAGCGACCTCCTACGTCACCGTTCGTCTCATTCAGGCTTTGACTGAGCCGTGAGGCTAAGCACTACTCTACAATGCCATCAGTAGCTACAGCCACACGTGCTGGAGCATTGATACGAGACTTACATGGGAAAGCTCATTCTTAAGCTATTGTGAGTGTTGTTATTAGTGGTCTCATAAAGCTGTGAATGTTTATCTATGAATGTTCATTGTTACAAACATAAACAGCATTGCAATTATTATTTTTATTATCTTATTTTTTTTTTACAAGAAAGAGAATAGATCACACTACATAGCCTATTTTACCAGCCAGCAAGATATAAATGTTTATTACACCTTACACTGTAATGCTTGGAAGGACTGAAGTGTGAAAATCTCACAGGTCTTTTATTCAAACTCATATTCAAACTCCTCTTATTCACCATAAATCACTCATCTGAGACAAAATGCTGTTTTTTTTTAAATTCAGAACAAAAGGTTAGAAATTAAAATGCCTGTGTCATCATCCTATTTTTCATGTTAACAGCCACCCAGTGTACTCTCTACTCTATTAATAGAATGTTTTTTTTTTTCTCTGGCCAAGCTAAAAAAAAAGGAAGAAAAAGTGGCATGATTCCACTAAGTGCATCCTTCTCTCATCAGTGCTTGCCTATACTGGTGACATGAATGCTGTGGGCCTTATTTTATCCCATGATGCTCAGGAGACTCACTCTAGGCATGTATGAAATGATGCTGCCTAAGAGAGAAAGAAGTGGATCACACTTTTAAAAAAACCCTATTTCCAGGCACTGTCCAGACGCACGTCCTACTGATAAACACAGACAGGGCAGTGAATCACTTATCTGAATTCATAACTTAGAGTAATATTACCCATTACACATTTAAAAGTATTGCTGTAGTTTCCACTAAAAGGGTCAACGGGACAGTGATTCACTAGTTCCAATTAAGTATCGCTGTAGTGTATGTACCGGCTTACGCGTGTACACACACACACGCACACACACACACACACACACACACACACACACACACACACACACACACACACACACACACACACACGCACTCACACACACACACACGCACTCACACACACACACACACACACACGCAC
Source organism: Clupea harengus (assembly GCF_900700415.2). Classification (NCBI taxonomy): domain Eukaryota; kingdom Metazoa; phylum Chordata; class Actinopteri; order Clupeiformes; family Clupeidae; genus Clupea; species Clupea harengus. The sequence continues at coordinate 5,299,477 of NC_045175.1, read as the reverse complement.
TCACACACACACACACACCACACACACACACACACACACACACACACACACACACCACACACACCAGGACTGGCTGCAGGGTCCAATGACAGAGGGGGCATTTGGGATCGGCAAGGGGACCAATATTTTATAGTGTTAGATTAGAGTTACAGTGATTTAACTCTTTTTTCATTTGTCATTTACAAAAAGATTGTACGAAGCTGAATGCCAATATTTTGTGACAAACAACCTACACCTTTCCTCTGCCAAATACAGTTTAATTTACAGAACAAACACAAATATAATGTATAGGCATTTGATGAATGACAATGTCCTCAAATCAGTTGGACCACTCATCCTGGGGTGGACAGCTGTATGTGTAGGGTTTTGCAACTAAACTCAACATGAAGTCCAACACATAATGAGGCTAATTTGATGCAATCAAAAACTGTCAAACTGTCCTGTTCAGCAACCATAGGCCTTGAATACACTTGCTTGTAGATGTGCGGACGGACAGTTGCGGAGACCACAGACGCCTAGTTGTTCTTGTTATACTTTTTAGTCCGCTTTTAGTCCGCAGTTGATGCTCTTGTAGCGTAGTGGCCATGCAGACCCCCCTCATATGTACACAAAAAATCGGAGGGTACACGGACGTCCGCATAGAGCTGTGGGTACACCCTCTGATGATGACATCTACGTCATGTGGACCCTCAGGTATTTGCAGACGCGCAAATAATCAAGCTGATAGACGTGAAACTAAAGAACTAAGAAACTAAAAAAAGAATAGGCTACTCAAGTTTAGCCAAATATAAAAAAATATTGTTCTAGCTTTTAAACACGCACTTCCAAGCATTCTGAGATGAAAGGGACAACAGAAATGCATTGTTTTCTGTTTCTAGTTAAGCCCACTAGCTTAGCCACGGGTATGTTCAGATGTGCTTGTGCATCTAAATCTTTTACATCTAAATCTAAACCTGGCACACCCAGACAGGGGTGTCGCCACAAACACAAGCTGAAAAGGGGTCCCAGAGGACGGCTGATTGGTCCTCAGCAATGACCCCCTTGAGATCGATTATTTAGTGCAGGAGACTACAATGACATGCCCAGAAATCCCCTACGGTTATTTCCCACACTGCCATCTGTTTTTAGTAACCTTTTTTAATCTTTTAATTTGTTCTTAATGTGTACATGGCAGATATTGTATGTGATATGGTTGTTCAGGTCTGACGGTGTACAAAGCTTTAGCAAAACCTACGATGTAGCCAAGGCTGTGTGAAATTAAGATTTTTATAAAGATCTTAAAAATAGACCTATTGGTAGGAAATGAACTGTGTTGGCAATGTTCTCTCCAAACCAAAAAAGCCCCAGGACACACCGACACAGGGAGGTGCTGGTCGCGGTGTGGTGGTGCCAGCTGATGTATTTCTCCCCGCTCTCATTCGGCAGGGGGAGAACCTCCTCCTTCGAATGCACCTGATGTGTTGGATGACCTTGGGATTCCGAACTCTTGACTGCGTGTACTTATCAAATGAACCTCTCCCATGAGAAACCAACAACAATATGGTGGTTTAACAGAGCATTAAATCATTTGAGAGAGAGGGGGGTGTTTGGTAGGAGTCACCGCATTCATGAATCCAACTAAAATGGAT
>NC_045175.1:5252849-5290349 GCF_900700415.2 Clupea harengus | reverse complement strand
TAACATCAGGCACATATTATCAAGGCCTCTCAGGAGTATGTCCTTAAATGTGCTGACAGTAGAAGTACATGTTCTGTATTATAAACAGTTAACTATTATAAAATAGTTTTTATTTGAACATCATGCTCTTGCTTGTTAAAACACATACATGACTGGAGGAGGAGCAGCCATGGATCTGCAACTGTTGTTAAGCCTGTCAAACTGTTAGTTAGTTAATCGAGTTAGTTAATCGAGTTAGTTAATTGAGTGATGAGGTGAATGTCAAACTCTGACAAAGACAACATGGTGATAGGACACTTAGGTGCTCTCTCAATCCACAAGAAAATCAGTTTCATTTGGGATTTTTATTTCCTCACAATGTTTTTAAATGCCTGTGTTTCTGGTCTAGGACAGAATGGTAGTATCCAAAGATTATTTTGATTCTGTACTTCTCTCTAACATTCAAATTGGGGTGCTGAGGCCTTAAGACATTCCCTAAGTCAGTTCTTAATGTGGCTATATGAATGAACACAACTGAATTGAACTGTACAGAATTGAATGGAATTGAATTGAACTGTACAGAATTGAAAATAATTGAATTGGACTGTACATAATTGAACAGAATTGAACAGAATTGAACTGTACAGAATTGAACTGTACAAAATTTAACAGAATTGAATGTTATTGAATTGAACAGTACAGAATTGAAAATAATTGAACTGTACACAATTGAACATAACTGAACTGTACACAATTGAACTGTACATAATTGAACAGAATTGAACTGTACAGAATTGAACTGTACACAATTGAACAGAACTGAACTGTACACAATTGAACTGTACATAATTGAACAGAATTGAACTGTACAGAATTGAACTGTACACAATTGAACAGAATTGAACAGAATTGAATGTTATTGAATTGAACTGTACACAATTGAACAGAATTGAACTGTACACAATTGAACAGAATTGAATGTTATTGAATTGAATTCCCTGCAGGATGAGGCCTAGGAGGAAGCAGTCCACTGTGTCCCTGCTGCCCACCATCACGGAGGTGCAGGAGGGCGTGCCGCACATCTACCACATCCATTCCCTGGACGACTACATGGACACCATGCGGGGGCTCTCTCAGCCCTCCTGTTATGCCTACCATGGCAGCATCAACCCCCAAGGCTGCAGGACGCAATCCGCCAAAATGCCCACCCGACGCCAGGCCAAGTACCCAGACATGATGTCATCGTCATCGTCGTCGTCGCCGCTGCCGCCACCAGCCACGTCGGCGTCGGCGAACCCCGGCCAGACGCTGGCCCTGGTGGCGGCCAGCGCAGAGAGCATCTCCCTGAACATGGTGCCGTCGCGGTCGGACAGTCGGGCCTCTTGGTGGCCGCACCAGGACCCTCTGAGCTGGCTGTTCACGCGGTCCCAGGGAGCAGCCGCGGCCGCGACCGCGTCCGACGCGGTGTCTTTGGTCTGAAGGACAGGAGCCTCAGAGGGTTGTGTTATCGCTCAGTGCTGAAGGGGACGAGTCTGGAGTGTGCTTTTGCAAGCACTCAAAAACACTGGCTGACTGGTGTTACTGACTTTGTGCAGTGATGCAAACTAATATCTGCTGTTTGATTGCCAGCTTTGCATACTCAAAGGGGCTTGGCTATCTAACATGCATTGGATTTCTTTTCTTTTCTATAGTCCTTTTAATACTTCAATTACTTCAATACTCTTCAATACTTGAATAAGGACGTACAACACAAAGTGGAATATGGTCTTGGCTTTTTATAATGCATTCGTTTCCTTCTATACTGACTTTAAATCTACTTGAATACCTAAATAAGGGCTGCCAAATGACAACAGAATGAAGACTGCTGCTTAAGTTTCGTTTTCCTCTAAGTCAGACAACCTGCTGAAAAGGCAAACAGATGTGGCTTGGCAAGTCGCCCTTGTGTTACTTAACTGTTTAGTTAAGATCTGAATCAGTTCCGTAAGTAATTTGTTTTTGCAGATATATGACAGTAGTTCCAGAGTGTTTCCATACACATTCCTAGGGCTACCACAGATAATATGGTGGGGTGGATGAGCTGGGTTTCAGGTGATCCAGCATGGTGACATGGCATTTTTCATAATCATAATTCTGCGAAACTAAGGAGTCATACTCTCCATATACAAATAATTCCCGTAAGAATGCCCAGTCTCACATATTTAACGGCCATGAAAGTGGACCCCTCATCACTTCCCAAAGATTACGTTTTTTTTTTTTTTTTACCAAGAGTGACAAAAGAGAACAGATGCACATTCTGAGAGTAATGCCGCAAACGGCTTAGCAACGCTGATGCACAACCACACTTGGGAATAGCTCACGGCTTCACTGACAGCAGAATGCTCAGACAGAAATGCATGGGATGAATGGACTGCATAACTACATGGGTGAGCAACAAATGACTTATCAGTGGAGAAAAAACCTCAGACTGCTTGCACCTGACTGGTGCACCCCACAGCATGACAGAAGACAGTGGGGACTTAAGGATTAAAGATGGGGGATTCCCAGAAGTTTCTCGGTGGCCTTAGTTAGGAAGGAATTCCAGATGGAGAGAGAGAGAGAGAGAGAGAGAGAGAGAGAGAGAGAGAGAGAGAGGAATGCAAGAAATATACTTTCACTCCCGCTTGTCCAGTAAAGGCCCCCGCCCCCTCCCTCTTTCCTTTCTTCAGAGCTCCAGTCACTTCTGCACGACCCCCCCCCCCCCCCCCCCCCCCAAACTCACTCCCCGTTTCACCCCTTTGCAACCCGTATCAGGAGCATGACGCATCTGGGAATTTCCGCAGCCTATTCCCTTGCTCTCTCTCTCTCTCTCTCTCTCTCTCTCTCTCTCTCTCCAGTTCACGGGAATTCCAGTCAGTCACATGGCATTTTCTTTTCAAGACCATACCCACTTTCTCTTTCCCCCTCCCCTCTCCAAAGCATTTAAAAAGGAGAGCATGGATCTCTGTTCCTCACACTTCTGACTCATTGTGCAGCGCTTCAGGACTACTCTCAAGAACTACCTTCCCGTTCTGTCTTCTCCCGCACATTTCGGACTCCTCTCATCACCATGACCATGCCTAGAGCCCTGTGCATTCTTGGAGCAATGCTGGTGATCTGCCTGCAGCTCAGCAACGGTAAGTTCCTCTTGTTTATTGGAGACAGACTAGAAACCGCTTATAATGGACAGACGAGAGACTGTCACAGCTGTATGGAAGAAAATGCTGCCACTGAATGTGAACTGGTAACAGTGTGGAATTTTTAGTTGTTGCTGTTTTTAAGAAACAAACTAAAGTGGGATGCATTTACTTAATGTGACATTGTACTATGGTAATATATAATATCATCAAATGCAATTTTTGCATAGTACAATTTGCAGATATAAGGTCACATGTAATGACAGTATTTTTCATCCATATAGTGCAGCAAGTGTTCAAGTATTCACAGTGTACTCACTGAGAATACCCTGAAAAGAGATTAGCTATTAGCATTGACACTGCAGTCCATCCGCTGACGCTAACCACCTGTGTGTCTCGTTCGTTCACTCCACAGGCTCTGCTATTCCCAAAAGTTGCAAATGTGTGAGTGGAAATTCGATAGACTTTCTTCCCCTGAACAAAATTAAGGACTTCTCCATCCAGGAGCGAGGAGACCAGTGTGGAACGGAGATCATGTAAGTCAATGGCCTTCCCCTGATCCTAAATGTACTTGATCAATAACACACTGAAGAATGGAACAAATACAAGTGTATGCCATTATAGTCTCTCAAGTGCATTACACAAGCCTTTGCCTTTTGCCACTGTTTGTATGATGTGCGTATTATCAACACTTACCTTTGTGTTGTTTTTTCTATCCTGCAGACTGAAAACTAACGACCAGAATGTTCCAGAAATCTGTCTGAATGCAGAGAAGCGCCAGGGGAAAAGGCTCCAAGATTGCTGGACAAAGTAAGACAATGTGACTATTTCTTGAACACCTCTCTTAGGCTACATCCACACTAATATGTTTAAGTTTTACAACGCCTCACTTTTGTTTCCGTTTACGCCTGGCGTCCATGCTATTACATACTACTTTTCGAGCCCCTGTCAACAGAGAATTTGGCAATACTGCTTGCCCCGTTTTAGTTTGAAAACTCTGGGGTCGCGTTTCAATGTGGACGTCCAGAAAACATGGCGCAGACACCCACATTCGCTTCCTGGCTGGGTGTTATCAGTTACATAGAGCTAAAATGCTCGTCTGGACAGAGATGCCTTTCATTTTAAAACTTTAAAACGGCAGTTTAAAATGAAAATGTATTATTGTGGACATAGCCTTTGTCATATTGCAAGAGGGCACTGCTTTCTTGATGCTGCTTAGTACAGGTTGCAAAAAACATCCCATGTGCTCAAGTGTGTACATCTTTCTCTCTTTTTTAGGACAATCCAGGAAGACAAGAGCAGAAAGCAAGAGTGTCTCCGCAGAGGAAGGAAGTGAGAGACAGACTGAGAGGGGACAGAAGATCAGGACAGAGGACAACGCCTGTGGCACCTGAAGGCACAGGTGGAAATTTGCAAGCACAGAGTCAGAAAGTTCTGCACTACTCACTTCGTCAGAATGATATATACCAGAACATTCCCTGCATTGTTGGCACTGTTGTTAGCGTCGCCGCATACTAGCGGTTAGCGTCGCCTCATCCTAAGGGGTTGACCAGGACTCTATTCTTGACTGCTGCGGCAAGGAGTCTTCATAAGTTGCTTTGGGACAAAAGCATCATCTAAATACCAGAGCTTCACCTTTACCTTTAAAAAAAGGATGTGAACTCAAAGTATGTGGATCCCTGACTATTGTTTTAGTACCACCCATGATCTTTCGGGGTTTTTAGCACCTTACTTGTATCAGTGGAGCTGCAGGAACACAGCTCCATGAGGAATGCAAGGCCTTCCCAAGACACAAACGAATGTATCTGAAGCCATTTTGGGATTTTTTTTAGTAATATCCAGTTCAATGACTGTAATGTTTATTTGTTGTTCTTAATTGTTATTTTATAATTTTTGCTAAATATTGTTTAAATATGCTATTTGGAATTCTATTTAATTAACATTATACTACTGTTACAAGACGTCCTGTTATGTTTTTTTCTAAATAAATTATAATTTGCAGAACACATGTAAATGTCTCTGTCTTACAGGTATGTGTCCTTAGTATAATTAAATCAAATCAAGTAAGACCATAGCATGGATGAAGTTGTCGTTGATCCAGAAACTACTTATGGTAGACATTTAAGACAACCAGTTGAATCTCTGGTAAAACACATTAACTATAATGACTCAGGTTGACCAAAGCAATTTTTAACTTCTATCACTATTCAATGACTATTCAGCAGACACAAATCTAGAAAGGCTTACACCTAATTGATGCACCCAAAGGAAAGCCAGAGCGAGAGAGAGAGAGCGTGCAAGCGAGAGAGAGAGAGAGAGAGAGAGAGAGAGAGAGAGAGAGAGAGAGAGACATAAATCCAGAAAAGCTAACACCTTATTGGTGCACCCACAGACAGAGACAGAGACAGAGAGAGAAAGACAGACAGAGAGAGAGAGAGAGAGAGAGAGAGAGAGAGAGAGAGAGTGAGAGAGACACCCCACAGAAGAGCAGAGCTACAGTGAGCCTCATGTCATGAATTGACTGCTTGTCTTCAGTGCTTGGTCAAGCAGGCACTAGAGTGACAATAGCTTACTGTCTGGAGACAATTCATTGAAACTGCCGACTAGGCAGACTCCTACCTGATGAGACACAATTTGTACCACAGTTCTATAATGACACATTCATCATACATTTCAAATATCATGGTGCGTGGGCGCAATACATGCAAACCCTTGTCAATTTCGTACGGAAATTATGTCATAAGCTAATGTGTGGTATAATGTCAAAGTGGGAATCAATGTCACCATTGCAGTGTGGATTTCTGCTTTCAATTATTCTCCGTGTGGGTCTCGTGAGGGTTGAAGCCCACGGATGGAGAGAAACAGGGCATAGAGGTTGTTGGGAGTCACTCTAATGAGGTAATGTTTGCACTCCATCCATCTTTGCAAAGTGGTCATGACACAAATGGCATGATACGAACTGACATGATATCTGACACTTTCAAACTTTCATCGACTCATCGACCCACTTTGATTCAACTGTCATTCCTCCCTTCCTTCCTCTCTCCTTCTCTCTCTCCTTCTCTCTCTCCTTCTCTCTCTTCACCTAAACAAGGGCACGGTGCTTTATTTAGTTTTTTTCCCCCAGCCCAGGCTAATTCCAGTCTGCCCACTGATTCAAATCCCTTTACAGACGTGTTAAGGCTGATAATTCTTGCAATCCAATTCACTCTGTGAGCGTCAGCACCGAGCAGACAAATGGCAGGTATGCACCCTCCACTGTTCATGATACAGTATATCAACATTATTACATCACCATGCCACTTCAGTTACAATAACTAAAGAAACTGTAATAAAAGCACATCAAAGCAAACTTTATTTATACGGCACATTTCATACCAGGAGGATCACAATGGAAGGAAGGAATAAAAAAAAGGGGGGGGGGTGTTACAAACCCTTCAGTGCCAGAAGACCTCAGGGAACTACTGAGTGTGCACCTAGAGAGCATGTCTGACATACAGTATATTCAGGTGTATGACTGATTGGAGTGATTTATAGACTAGTAAAATAATCTTGAAATCTATTCTGAAACTAACAGGTAACCAGTGCAATGATTGTAAGACTGGTGTGATGTGCGCCCTCCGTCTCGTTTTGGTGAGAACTGTGTAGAAAGGATTAATGTGGAAACAACACTTGGGGAATGTAGCTTTTGCCTTGACAAGCATAAGAAATGGAGATATGGTTCACTAATATTCAGGAAAAAAACGAAACAAAACAAAAAAACTAAACTGATTAGTCACCCGTGGTTTCATGCAAGAACATGGCATACTCCCCTGCCTGAGGAAAAGCCTCAGTCTTTATCTCTGAGGCCGGTCAGGCAGCCTCAGTGTTCATCTCTGAGGCCGGTCAGGCAGACTCAGTTCGACTCTAGACTCAGTTCGACTTTCATAGCCCAACTAGAGTTGGGCTATGAAATAGAACGAGTACAACAGGACAAACCGCTGCTAAAGAGAAAGTTCACAAAAGAATCAAGGCCGGTTTCTAAAAATGTCATTGCATTTGTAAACGTTGGTTTTAATAAAGGCCCTACTGTCAGCGCTTGCCAGTGTTTACATGATCGTTGCTATGCACTGCTATCGTTGCTATGCCCTGTATACACGTCTCCAGCATTGATATTTTGTTTCATGCTCCCCATGTCAGAACTCTTAATAGTAACAAGCCAGAGGAAAAAGCCTCAAGCTGACCCTGAAGTGGAAAAAGGGCCATCATTTACTCCTCTCAGGGCCTTGAGTGGACAGAGAGAAAGACCTTGAGGACATGTCATGTTATCGTGTAAACATTCCGACACTCTTTAATGGAACTGGAAAGGCATGGCCCAAGTCGCTGAAAAACGTTGGAAAGTTTACAAACAGCTGTACCTAGCGTCACTCCCAAAAACCTCTCCGCTTGCGATGTTCGAGTCTACCTACCTCCTGCCCCGTTTCTACACTTACACTGATACCCCTGTGTGAGTCTTGGCCTCCACTGCATTACAGTCCCTTTGTTTTTTTGCTAAAGTGTGCTGAGACTTAAAAGCAGCCAAAGAGTTTCTTCACTGAAGAGTTGTGAAAGTGTACCTACATTTAGTCATTTAGCAGACGCTTTTGTCCAAAGCGAGGAACAAGTACCTGCGTTTGGAGCAGTGATCACACAGACATAGAAGCAGCTTGTACCTTCACCTTTTCCCATGCTGTTGCGCAATCCATTTGAGTTGCATGCATAGTTTAGTGTCCCGTCATGGAAAGCCCACATGTATTCATTCTCTGTTATGGCCCTTCTATTTTTATGTCTGTGTAAAGCACTTCGAATTTCCTGTGCATATCTACTCGCTATGGAGGGGGGGGGGGGGAATGAGTTTGCTTTGCCTAGCCATGGTCTTCTTGGGCCATAGAGAACCTGTTACCATGTTTCAGAGTGTCTTGGTGAACAAGCAGTTAAGGCAGCAGCTGTGGTATTTGCATGCTGTTTCCAAAAAAGGCTGGCACATGGATTCGGAGGAGCTCTCATTCTTGCAGTGTTTAGACAGACTGGGCCGTTCTGGGCAGTTCAGTTTGTGCAGTGTCCTGTGAGCAGCAAGAACCTCTCAAAGAAAGAAAACACAACCTCACATGTGTCATTTGGACTACATTGCAATGGCAGTCACAGTCAAAATGCTCCGTCTCCTGATTCTGGTGGTGGTGGCTGGTAAATTGCCTTTCACGTAGTGGATTTGTTTTTAGCATTATTCAGTTGTGAATACGGACATACTGGGGAATTCAGAGTTTGCTGGGAGAGTGCCACCTGATCTACGCACTTTTCTAGTGAATAATAATCTCTCTCTCTCTCTCTCTCTCTCTTTCTGTATCGGCCTATAGAATCAAGTGTGTCACCCTCCGGGGCTGGATACTCTTGCCGTTGCTTGCAGAAAGCCCCCAGTTTACCCTGGGTGAGGATAAGAGACTTCAACATTGCTGAGGGACATGATTTATGCGGAACTGAGATTATGTAAGCCTAGTCACTGCAGACTCACAAGATTTACCTCAGATGTGCATTAACTATCCACATATATCATATTGCTTAGTCTATTTAATCGATCATTTCAGAGTTCGAATGGCATCTGGAAAAAATGTTTGTATTGATCCTGATCAAACCTTGGGTAGACGCTTACAAAACTGCTGGAAAAGGTATGTAGTACTAGTTTTGCTCTTTACTTTGTTACTTTGAAGCAGTAAGGCTATATAATTTGTCACGTATAAACATGGAAAACTCTGTACTGTCAAGTTAGATATTAAATCGCATCAATATGAAAATATTTTCTGTAAAATCAAGCACTCAGGTGGAGTGCTATCTAGTGTTATTTTGTTATCTATTCATCTCCTTGTTTTGTTTTGTTTTGTTTTCTCCCAGGATTAACCGTAAGCAGAAACTAAAACCCAGGTGCCTTTATAAACCCACAAGAAAAGAAGTTTTAAATGGTGAAGATGATAGAGGGAAGGGAGGGAGAAAAAAAAAACACGGGAAAAAAACGGGAATTAACATATGACAACTTGTAGCACCCAGTTAGGGAAAACTACAGCATCTTTGCTGAATATGCTTTCTTTTAAACCATGATTAATCTTTTTTAAATTCAGATAGATACCTGTTTTGCTATTTCTTTACAGTTTATATGAAATACAGGACAGTTTCAGTATACAGTTTCAAAATATATCCAGAGCAATATTACTATTACAATATTGTTTTTATCCTAAATAAATGTACTGTGAAAAACAGGTTTGTGTGATTGTCTTTGTGACCATCCTGTTGTTGTTATTTGTCACTAGAGAGAAACAACCATGTAAAAACACATGCGATGACCAATAACGTACAGTAAATCAGTCAGTGTCTGCTGATACAACATGTCATGTGACCGTTATCAGTAATAGTCATGGCTTTTGACATTTAAAATGCTTGAGTCAATGACACCTTAAAATTATTTCTTAGGCCCAAAATGCCTTAACTTGACAATTATCGACATTCATGATGACTGATAACAAAGTATGGAATCTGCAATGCGATGACATCTTTACGACAAGGTTATGCCACTCTTATGACAAAGTTATGCCAGTCTTATGACAAGGTTATGCCACTCTTATGACAAAGTTATGCCAGTCTTATGACAAGGTTATGCCAGTCTTATGACAAGGTTATTCCACTCTTATGACAAGGTTATGCCACTCTTATGACAAGGTTATGTCACTCTTATGACAAAGTTATGCCACTCTTATGACAAGGTTTTGCCAGTCTTATGACAAGGTTATGCCAGTCTTATGACAAGGTTATGCCAGTCTTATGACAGATTGGTTAAGTGAATTAGCTCTAGGGGCTGTAACAATCTGATTACCATTCATTCTAAGAAATGAAAACAGCTGCTCTAGATGGTGATGCAATCCACCATGATATTTATAATAACAACCTATCTATATGTCTATCTCTCTATGAAATCTTTGGCACTGGTAGACTGCGATACGCCAGGTGAACATGGATGAAAACAGTCATGGGGAATAGTGCGTAGGTGGAAACATCAGAAATGTCCACATTCCTTTGCGCCTTCTGACTATTTCACCACCAACTCAAGCATGCTCGGAAAGCATGAGAACCAAGGGGAAACACATCATGTAAAAAGATATCAAGATGTATTTTTGAGTTCATCCTACCAGTGCAACTAAACAGTAGACAATGAAACAGTGAACTGAACGTATGTGTAGATATTTATTATAGTGCTGTCAAACGATTAAAATATTTAATCGCGATTAATCGCATTTATGTCATAGTTAACTCAAAATTAATCGCGATTAATCGCAATTTTTTATCTATTCTAAATGTCCCTTTGTTTATTTATTTTTTCCATCATTTTATTTTTATTTTAATGCCCTTATCAACATGGAAAAGTTGATTGGCTTGCTTTATGCAAATGTTTTATTTTATTGAAAACCAATATTGCCAAACAGGGCGGTACAAAATAAAATTATAAAGTGCACATTTCAGGTAAACAAGGACTCAGCCTATAGTGCAGTTAAACCATGGCTTAATATTTTCTTTTTTTCAAGTTTGCTGGGAACATAGCAGTCAGGCCTCTTATTTCAGAAACATTGAACCGTAACAGTTAGGTTACCAATAAAAGGTAAGCCTACTACTTCTTTGCTTTCAGCCAGCTGCCCGTTGACAGTTTCAGACAACAGTGAAGCTCGCTTCTTTTGCACAACACAACTTTTAAAAGTAAACTTTCCATTCAGAATCTTTTTATCATCCATTTCGCCGTATCGCGCTCACCATTCACTCAAACCGTAACGTTAGCCTACTACACAGTTTGCGAGGCCAAAAAGAATGTTAATCTAAAAAAAAAAAAATAAAAAAAAAATTAAAATAAAATCGCGTTAATCTCGCGATAAAAAAATTAACGACGTTAAAATGGGTTTGCGTTAACGCCGTTAATAACGCGTTAAACTGACAGCACTAATTTATTATGAATCTATGCATATCAACAAAGCTCAAAATCAGCAAAGACATCCATTTGGAACTATTTAAACATGCAGAGTCTGTCTCTAAAAGTGTCAGGGAATCATGTGTCCTCAATGTTGAGCCCTGTGTAATGTTCAGTCTTTCACCATTTCACCACAGAATCACTCATCCCTGACCCTCTCCACCTCTCTCTTTAGCCAATTACTTCCTAACACGAACAGGAACTCTCTGGATCTCACTCACAGCACATAAAGATACCAGCAAATGTGGACATGGATAAATGCCAGCAAGCACATTTGGCAAAGACCACCCCACGAACCTCATTCTCATTTGAAATACTAAAATCAAATATCTTTTCTTCAGTAATTACATGTGGTGTTCGTGTTTTTTTAAGTAGTACAACAGACAAATATATTTGAAATAAACAAATGCAGAGACTTTAGCAAAGAGACTTAACGAGACATATTGTTTACTGTGAGGAATGGCGTTGAGTAGTGGTAGTCTCCATACAGATTCCTCCAGTTTTAGGCTTGCGTCCTTGTTTTAGTCACTTGTGTTTAGGCTACAGCATTCACATTATTCTAGACCCAATGACCAGCTCGAAAGATGTCAGCTGAAATAAGTAATGGGATCCTTCCTCATTTGACTGGAAGTTAAGAATAATGTCTCTTCCATTTGTGTTTGAACCTTTGCCATTTACGGCCAGTGCCTCACTTTTGTTTTAGGCTATGCATTAGTGGTTGCTCTTACTGGCAGCGGTTCAACATTCCTATTTTTTCTCTGGATTGTTAGAGCTGAATCTTATTTGAGTCCCATTCTGAGACTCGCTAAAATAAATACTGCCAACCAACATCCCACTGCACGCAACACATTGAAGTATACACAAAACTCGAATAGTAGTATGGACTCTTTTGTGCTGTTCTTTTGCACTGATTTGCAGACTGTGGATAAGGGTGGTTGAACCTTTTTTAGAGAAAGACAGAAAGCTCATAAAAACTGATGAAGTTCACAAAGGAACTGAGCTGTCGCTCTCTCCCTTTCTCTCAAATCACACACACACACACACACAGTCTCCCGCTCTTGCTGCATGCGTGGGTCTGTGTGTGTGTGTGTGTGTGTGTTGGCAGCGGTCCCACAGAGTTGTAGAGCTGTATGAAAGCCCTTTTACGTGTTTGCAGTTCCACCAGTGTGAGGGGTGTGTATGCAGATGTGTGAGGTAACGTGACATTGAAAGACATTATCCTTTACAGCATATTTGAGAAAAACTACTTAAGTATTTATTTCCATGTTATTTATAAACACCAAAAGACTCCAGACAAGGAAAGCCTCCACATACTGGATATGGATTGTACTATTTATTTTAAACTAGGATCATGACATACGAAGGTAGACATATATCATTAATAAATCATTGTGTCAGTGGAACTGAATAGTAGACAGTGAAAAATGACTACATGCCACACTAGTACAGACTGGCAAGTCGTTAATGAACTGGTCACTAGTCATTTCATGTGGATGAAGATTACCTACTATGGCATTACAGTAAGCTCAAGTACTACTCGGAAAACTGACAAATGAATCATTAAGAAGTCTGTGACGCCTCCTCTAAACAACCACTCCAGCTGATCAAATAAGAAGATAAAGATGAGCACTGGGGTGGGCCAAGATTCCTTGGCTTTTGCTTTAACTCGTAATCAAACATGGAGTCATCTCATCCTGTCCAGCGTGTTTGCTTCAAAAACCTCCATTAGGAAAGAACTTCTAAGAACTACATGTGTGTACACTGAATTAGGCCATTTCTAGACCGCAGCTGTCCTAAGTAGATCGTGTTTAGTCTAGTTTGTTTGGTGGGAAATTAAATCAATGACCACTAATTCAAAGTGAATTATATGAGATCAACATTTTCATTAGCTTATTATGTCCATCTGTTAGTGTTTCCTTTAATTTCTGCAAACATAATAAATAAGCTACTGCACATCATAAGCTACTGCAACTCTGTGGACATAGATTAAAGGTCAAGGCACAAAAATGATTTTATTTTCAACATCAGTTGTAGAAATGTGTTGCATTAACAAACTGCACTAAAATGACAATACATTGCAGTAGAATGTAGATGTGCACCTGATTGATGGATTCTTAAAAAAGGCTGACAGCCTGTATTTGATTTCCCATTCAAAGTGACCGTGATATAGGCCTATAACATATTGATATTTCAGATCCACAAACTTGTTGACCACCTTATCCATACTGATATTTGCAGCTCTCTCTTTTGATCAAAAGTAGCGCAAGTTGTGAGGTGCTCCTCACCCAACGTTTTCAATGGTGTAAGGCAGGGGTATTCAATTAAGATTCAAAGAGGTCCAGTTAGAGAAAATGTCCTCAAGCAGAGGTCCGGAACATCATAATGTCTAACTTGCGTTATGATTCAGTGCCGTATATCTTAAAGAAGCCTAGTATGTATCAACGTATGTACTGTATGTAGTCAACAACTGACTGTCAAATCAAATAAAGAAAGTACAATTCAATAATATTTCAACAATATTTATTGTCAGTTTTCACATTGAACAAGTACTCTCTTATAAATACATTCTCATTTCAAGTAAAATAAGCACTGCATTTAAAAATAAAATGTCCTCTCCTCTTGTACTGGTTTGAAGGGGTGTAACACCTAACAAGTCTTCACAGAACTCTTTCTTCTCCTTTTTGAAGAACCCTACATAAACTAACAGCTGAGCATTGTCACACACATCAGTGGACTCATCTACAGGTAAGCCTACACATGGTGCCTTATTAATTGCTTCATCCAGCTGTGCTAGCACATCCTGGGTTAATATTTCAGTTTTCTTTGTGGCTGATGATGCTGACATAGGTATTTGCTTGAAATATATTTGGTATTAAATAAATATTTGGTACAGTTAAATAGCCTAAAACCAATTAAATTAATTTAGCCTAAGCTTCAAACACTGTGTCTTTCATTATCCACACCTTGCGTTACTTTTAGTTTAAAATGTAACCTAATAAATCATGTCTATTACACACACACACACACACACACACACACACACACACACACACACACACACACACACACACAATATCACTGCACTGCATTGGTTTTCTAACGTTAGCTAACTTTACTAGCAAGACAGAGACACTCCTGTGTGTCTCTTCTTCTCCCCGGAATGATCTGCCCACGTTCGTCTTCCTTCTTTTCCCTGACCTCTCACCCTGACTTCTGTTTGGATCATACTTCCAGGCAAATACATTTGAACTAATACAATTCTTAAAACATGGAAACATTATTTAAAAAAGTTTAACAGTATGAATTGCACAGTTTAAAATGAAAATAAACAAAAATAAAAATACAATGATTTCAGGTTACACCCAAAATTCCCATAGGGCTACACTAGCTAACTGCAGAATGTCTTGTTTGCTAGCCTTGGGCTTTGAAGCTCTGCTAGTGCTTACAATCTATCTATTCTTTGATGACCCCAAGTCAGATACCATCACGTGTGTTCCAGTGTGTTATGTTCACTGTTCATCTAAAATACATGCTTTGATATAAGTCAGAAACTTTATGTCTTCCTGGTGCTTATGTTTGTTTATTATCGTTACGTTTAGCTGTGTTTGGTTGATCACTGGTTCATAAAATGTCTGTGGATAACATTGCAAAATTAAAGTCTCCTGTGAAGTGTGCAGGATTCAATTTTTTGGCGCCATCCGTGGGCATAAACTTGGCAAAATATTCACAGGTAATATGATTTTAATGTGTTGCTCGCTATGAGATTTCATATTAATGTGCATAGTCCTGCACTGGACTCGAGTTTGTGGACATACAAACTATCGAATAATCATTTGACATTAAAGTGATACTGCACACGGGTGTACTCATTCATGTCTGTGGTATACCTCACAGGGGTGTACTCACTCACTCATGTCTGTGGTATACTACACAGGGGTGTACTCACTCACTCACTCACTCACTCACTCACTCACTCATTCACTCATTCACTCACTCACGTCTGTAGTATACTACACAGGGTTGTACTCACTCACTCACTCACTCACTCACTCATGTCTGTGGTATACCTCACAGGGGTGTACTCACTCACTCACTCACTCACTCACTCACTCACTCACTCACTCATGTCTGTGGTATACCTCACAGGGGTGTACTCACTCACTCACTCACTCACTCACTCACTCACTCACTCACTCATTCACTCATTCACTCACTCACGTCTGTAGTATACTACACAGGGTTGTACTCACTCACTCACTCACTCACTCATTCACTCATTCACTCACTCACGTCTGTAGTATACTACACAGGGTTGTACTCACTCACTCACTCACTCACTCATTCACTCATTCACTCACTCATGTCTGTGGTATACTACACAGGGGTGCACTCACTCACTCACTCACTCACTCATTCACTCATTCACTCACTCATGTCTGTGGTATACTACACAGGGGTGTACTAACTCACTCACTCATGTCTGTGGTATACTACACAGGGGTGTACTCACTCACTCACTCACTCACTCACTCATGTCTGTGGTATACCTCACAGGGGTGTACTAACTCACTCACTCATGTCTGTGGTATACTGCACAGGGGTGTACTCACTCACATCTGTTGTATACTGCATGTAGCTAAACAAACACACAAGATATTTTCCCCCGACAGCTGGGTCTCACCACATGTATCTAGCCAAGTTCTCACTCTCCTGTGTGTTGTGCAAGTGTTGCAGCTGCTGCTGAGATCTGAGTGTCTCGTTGGAGCTTGTTCAACACATCTTCCTCTCCACAATAAAACATAGACACTTTCTTTGCAGGGGGATTTCTCTTGTAATATTAAGTATCACTAAGTATCATTAAGTATCTAGAAGGAAGGTGTATGTAACATAGAGATTAGAGAGAAATGAAGGAAGGTATATGTAACATAGAGATTAGGGAGAAATGAAGGAAGGTGTATGTAACATAGAGATTAGAGAGAAATTAAGGAAACACCTCTCTATGAAGGACCCCTTCATAGATGCCAAGAGAGATTGCATAATTATAGTCTAAAATTATGTAAGATTGATGTAACCTTGGTCTGCAAATGTAGAACAATCGTACAGGTGTGACATGAAGATCGTGCAGGTGTGACATGAAGATCGTACAGGTGTGACATGAAGATCGTACAGGTGTGACATGAAGATCGTGCAGGTGTGACATGAAGATCGTACAGGTGTGACATGAAGATCGTGCAGGTGTGACATGAAGATCGTGCAGGTGTGACATGAAGATCGTGCAGGTGTGACATGAAGATCGTACTGGTGTGACATGAAGTGGCCTAATTTCATGGCCGTTCAGTGGTGTCAGTGGATGGATAAATGGATAGATGGATAGATAGATGGATAGATAGATGGATAGATGGATGGATAGATGGATAGATCAGAATCAGAATCAGGTTATATTGGCCAAGTAAGTTTGCACAAACAAGGAATTTGACTTGGTAAAGTGGCTCTCAGTGTGCTTACACAGAATATACATCACAACACAAAACAATACAAACAGTGTCTAAGAAACGGTCTAAGAAGTCTAAAAAAGTATATACAAGAGGAATGCCTATATACAGGAGCTGTGAATTTTAACACAACAATAGTGCAAAGAAAGGGAGAGTCCAAGAAGTGCAGGGATAAATATTTGATGTATGAGTATGAAGGGTGAAATAAATAAATATGATTGCGGGAGTATTATTAAACTGTGTTGAACTTTATTACAGGCTCAAGGCCCACATGGAAGATGCACAATACATATAATCAATACATTACATATAAATACATAAATACATACAATCATAAATACATATAAATATACAAAGAAAGAAGGGCTAAAAAAGGCACTCATGCCAGTGTTCCCAGATCTTAGATGTGTACTTGACAGAGCTGCGGCCAGGGTCTGTCATCAGATCAATTATAAAATTTGTAGAGCACTCCAGCCGATTCATAAACTTAAAAGTAAGGTTCCTCAGCAAGGCCATGAAGGTGGTTAGACCCATATTACAGAACAGCTGACTGGCTCTAGTACTCCTGGGTTTCTTCAGGAGTATCCTAAGACAGTCATTATAGGCTACTTTCAATTTACGCAAGCTCTCCTTCTTGTAATTCACCCAGAGTGGAGCTGTATAGAGAGGGATGCAGTAGGCTCTAAACAAATTAATTTTAACATCATATGTACAGTGGTGGAATTTTCTAACCAACATGTTAGCTTGGACATAGAGCAATCTCCTCTGTCTGAACATGTTGGCATCATCCTCCAACGTGTCTGTGATAATGTGCCCTAAGTATTTGGTACTATTGGACACCTCCAGAGCTTGCCCAGAAAGATGAAAGGCAGGGAACTTAATATCCATGTCCGCCTTAGTTCTACAGACCATTACCACGCTCTTCTTGGCATTATATTTAACATCAAAATCGACCCCATAATTAGTGCAAATGTTAAGCAGCTGTTGAAACCCACCTGTACTCGGGGATAGTAAAGCTAGGTCGTCTGCATACATAAAGTGGTTGACCAGGGAATCACCTATCATACAACCTGTACTGCATCCCCCCAGCTGCCTGGAAAGGTCGTCCATATAGATATTGAAAAGGGCTGGGGATAATATAACCCCCTGCCGGACCCCGTTCCCAACATTAAAAGGGGTAGATAAGATGTTCCCCCATCTTACTCTCATGCTGTGGTTTGCATACCAGTAAGCTAGGATGCGTACTAAGCTACTGGGCACACCCCTAAGCTTGAGCTTATTAAACAGCTTAAAGTGGTGGACGCGGTCAAATGCTTTGGATGCATCAATAAACCCTATAAGCATAGTAGAGCCCTGCCTTCTATATGTGTCAATTGCTTCTTTCAGAGCATAAATACATAGGTCAGTACTATGCTTGGGCTTAAAGCCAAACTGATTGTCAGTGGTGGTTATGAATTCACTTATCCTGTCAAGGATTAATCTTTCTAGCACTAGTAATTGTACAGTGGTTATTATAATGATCCAGGGTTATTTCACAGTGCCACAGTGGGTTAGCTGTTCAGTAGTGAGATGGCGAGGGGGAATAAACTGTTTTTGTGTCTGGAGGTTTTGGCGAACAGAGATCTGTAGCGCCTACCACACGGGAGGAGTCGGAATAGGTAGTGTCCAGTGTGTGAGGGGTCTGCAGTGATTTTTCATGCCCGTTCCCTGACTGGAGGTGGATAGATGGATAGATAGATAGATGGATAGATAGATAGATTTAGAATTAGTTAGTACTAATTACCATAACTTGGAACTTTTTTCATAACAACTACCTCTTTAACACCTCCGAAAAATAAAGTGTGAAAAATGAGCAACACTGCCTGGCAAGAACAAGAAGTTTTGCAGGATGCGTTCTGAGTTCTCACATTTCACTGACTCTCTATCAATCTGACCCCCCCCCCCTGTCCTGATGCAATGGTGCCCATAACATCTTTAACTTAAATAATTAACTAAAGAAACAACATTTTTCTGCCCGTATTCGATTTTCAGCTCACATCTACCTTGAAGATTTTTTTTGGTTGGCTCAGAATACAGACTAAATCTTTCATTGTCCGTCAATCCGAGGTTTCTCTATCATCTCATTTGTGACACATTGAACAGCAGTGGAAAGGTTTGAGTACTGGTGAAGTTCAAGTTCAAGATGTTCTCCACATCACAACACGTAACATACTGCAATCGTTGCATGGCATAGCTTATAGAAGATTATGTCCAGGACGTATTCATTCCACCACCACTCATCTTAACATCAGAACTGTCTAGTTCGGTGCCTAGTCTCAGTCTGGATAGAAACAGCCAATGACAGAGCAAGGTGTATCTGCATCGTGCTTCCACTGTAATGGTGTCATGGTATCCCAGTTTAGCCTCTGTGGATGATGAACACCCACACTCACACTCACATCCCTGTCTGTGATCTCTCTCTCTCTCTCTCTCTCTCTCTCTCTCTCTCTCTCACACACACACACACACACACACACACACACACACACACACACACACACACACACACACACACAGAGAGACACACACATAGACACACACACACACAGACAGACAGACAGACAGACACACTCACACAGACAGACAGACAGACAGACACACACACATACACACACACACACACACACACACACACACACACACACACACACACACACACACACACACACACACACACACACACACACACACACACACACACACACAGAGACCCACACACACAGGGGGAGGTCAAGGTGCCCTTGCAGTTTTGACATCTCCCCTGTAGTGTTGCACTCTGCCATTGAGCCATTGGCCTTGGCCTTGGTTCCTCTTCCCTCTGCTGGGTCTCGACAACCAGGATACTTTGCTCCTAGAGCTGTCTCTGGCCATTCCTGCTCTTTCAGCAGGGTCAGTCGGTAAGTCTCTCTCTCTCTCTCTCTCTCTCTCTCTCTCTTCTCTCTCTGTCTCCCTCTCTCTCTCTCTCTGTCTCCCTCTCTCTCTCTCTCTCTCTCTCCCACTCCCTCTCTCTTCTCTCTCTCTCTCTCTCTCTCTCCCTTTTTCTGATCCTAGGAGGCACAAGAACAATGTGACAGAACATAAAAGATTTCATCTTGTTTGAGCATGAGACACAATGTGGCACTGATGATGTGGGTCATTTTTCAGTGGGAGCTCTGGAGCGTTATGAAATCTCTTCCAGGGAACTGGTGGGATACTTGTGAGGGCATCTGTTGCAACATGTGCTGTGATTTCCAGTTCGTTTTATGTGTTTTGTGTATGTATAAATGTTCAGATGTGTTGTGAGTTAGTGAACAGCTGAATGCTCTTCACCGAAGTGATAAGACAAGCCCCAGGAGGAGTACGATCCCAACAGAGATCCAAGGTACGGCACAAGTCGGGGCATGATTCCAAATTCTGAACCAAGAAAGTAACTAACAGAAAAGCGGATGACCACAACCACTGATATTCACCATTAAGCAAGAACTCCTTAATTCCTCCTTTACATATCCTTGTTTTGCACAGGAAGTCATTATTAAACCCCACAATCTCAGGAGTTACACCTTAAGGGACACTATAAAGGCTGGCAGTCCTGTTATGTGATTTAAGGAGAAATGAAGCTAGTCTCTTTCCAAATGAAAGGAGGTGTACTAGTCATTAAGGGGTCTTGCATTAAGTTAAGGACTAAGCCATATTTTAAGGACTTCATTTTTAGCTGTGATTGCACTGCCAACGATGCAGACTGAGTTCACTAATAAATACAATGAAACCATTTGAATATCCATGCATAGTAAACTACTGATGCTATTTTCATTCATAAATCCAGGCTACAGATGGAGTATTAGTGGTATACGGGTACGAACATACAACCAGAGATGAGGACTCGAGTCTGCGACTTGGGCTCGAGCTGGACCTAAGTTGCACACACAGTGGCTTGAGACTCGAGTTGGACTCGAGATTTGGGAGTCGTGAGCAATCCTTCAAATCAATAACAAATAACATCAGTTCAGAAATAGAGAAAATAAAAAGTGCAATGGTGTCAGTCATTGCCTCAAATGGGCTGGGTTCCAAAAATAAAGAAAAAGGGCCTACTGCAAAAGCTTAAAATCTCCCTTGTACTGCTTTGGATAAAAGCGTCTGCTAAATGACTAAATGTAATGTTTAGGTTGATTTTTTGGTGGATCAGCTTTGTTTTTCGCCACTGGTACTGAATCGCCAACCTTTGTATTTCGTGTCACAAATGTATCCATAACGTCAATATTAGCCTATCGCCCACTACACTTTCATGCTCCGGGAAATCGTTTTTTCATTGTCTCGCTGCAATTAATACGCTGACGTCAATCAAAATGTTTGCACTATGTTTCCAGGTCACATTTTCATCCCGGTCCCCCATATAATGTTAATACAGTGTTGTATAATGGTGTGGCTCCTATAATGTATAATGGAGCAACACGTAGGCTACAGGGTGGGTGTGGTAGACCGAGAGAGAGCGCGCGCGAGAGAGAGAGAACGGTAATGCACACGGATAGATCAGATGTATCGACCGGAGCAAAGTTATGTTGCTGTAACGTTGAACTCCGTGCAACTGTTGTAGCGAAAACAACCTCTTCAAATCTTAGAGTTGATATTTCAATGAGAGTCAGAAGGCCGAATGCGATGAACTGAAGTGTATTCAATCTTGCAGACTTTCAAATTGAGAGTGGTGGTCAATGGAGCAGCTCAGCCAAATAACCAGTGCACTAACTTTTTAAATGACCTATTTCGTCACTATGCTTTTCCAATCATAAGCCTAAAACGTATCCAAATTAAACCAATCGAAAACCCAAAACGTATCCAAGTTGAACCAATCAGAATATTCTCTCAAACCCATACATTTTATCTAAGCTCAGTCAATCAGAATATTCTCGCTCACTTGTTGCGGAAAAACATTTTAGGACAAGGGTGACTTGTGAGAGCAGGTTGGTGTCCTTGCCAATGTTGCAAAGAGCCTGTTTACAACTTTTTGGAAGGCTTCGCCTGTCTTTGATATGTCTGCATCTCTTATCCAGATACCACTCTATGAATGCTTGGCTGTCTCCACCAGCCTGCACCTGTAGGCCTGTTTTCAAAAACTAGTCTCATCCCTGGGAACAGGCCTTTCTGCTTGACCTTACAAGACACCCACATCTGCACGCGGGCCATTCTGCCTGACCTAACAGGAGACTAGTCTCTGCGTACGGGCCTAATGACACTTGTTGTTGCAAAATTGCTTCATGTTCTCCACACCACTGTATTATAACCATGATTCTCAACACAACCAGTGTGGAGAATAAATCAAGTTGCCATTCATTTGCTCATTAACCGCAGAGCGAAGGGTAAGGGAGATAACCACAGAGTTTAGAATATAGAACACTTCGGCCCTGGAGCAGTAAACAAAAGTCTCCCTTGTAATTTCCGACTACGACTAGTAGGAAAGGTTAACAACAGGCTAATTAATACAATACAATAATGGGCAAATTAATCAAATATTTCTTTGTTTGATTGTGGTTGTTTAGTGCGATATATTGTAGGTGTATGATCGTTATTGTCTATAAAGGAAGGCATTGCAATGGGAAAATCTCCCGTTGATCGTGTCCATTCGTGCCCCACCTGTCACGTCTCTGCGCCCCACACTTTGAGAAACGCTGGGTTAGTCACTTGGTAATGTAAAAGTTAATTTTAGCGCTTATGGATGGTTAGCAAACTAAGCTCAACATCAGCTATCTTAGCTTGCAACAAGCTTTGTAGCTAATGGAGTTTAACTTGATTAGATGGGCGTTCGCTGAATATTTCGTTTATTTTTATGTTTGCTTGTCACACTTGTTCAGCAACAGACAAGTGAGTCCTGTCTTCTTCTCGGTACTTTCTATTTTCTCAGTAGCCTTTGTACACCTCTCAATTCGTCCATCATGTTTTCAAAACAGTTTAGTGCTTTTCCCGAAAGTCATACAACAGTACGACACATTGGATTACCTGCAAAAGCCTGTAACTCTCTCAAAATGCTTAGTTTGCCTCAAAAGTAAATAATCACATCAGTGAATTTGATGATTGATGATAATACAGACCATGCTTTTAAATTCCTTAGATATAGCGATGCCGTGTTCTAAGCAGACTGGATGGCATGCAGCAGATGATAGAACGCTCATTACAACCAATTATTATACAATCATTACTTTAGGCTTGACTTGGACTGGAGCTGAAAGACTTTAGGCTTGACATGGACTGGAGCTGAAAGACTTGAGACTTGACTTGGTCTTATGATAAAAGACTTTAGACTTGACTTGGTCTTATGATAAAAGACTTTAGGCTTGACTTGGACTGGAGCTGAAAGACTTGAGACTTGACTTGGTCTTATGATAAAAGACTTTAGGCTTGACTTGGACTGGAGCTGAAAGACTTGAGACTTGACTTGGTCTTATGATAAAAGACTTTAGGCTTGACTTGGACTGGAGCTGAAAGACTTGAGACTTGACTTGGTCTTATGATAAAAGACTTTAGACTTGACTTGGTCTTATGATAAAAGACTTTAGGCTTGACTTGGACTGGAGCTGAAAGACTTGAGACTTGACTTGGTCTTATGATAAAAGACTTTAGGCTTGACTTGGACTGGAGCTGAAAGACTTGAGACTTGACTTGGTCTTATGATAAAAGACTTTAGACTTGACTTGGTCTTATGATAAAAGACTTTAGACTTGTCTTGGACTCGTGGAGAGTTGTGAGCATTCCTGCATACAACTGATATGTTACAACACTATAAATGTAGCTACAATGTAACAGTGGTTATGTAATGAAAAGTGTTGAGAAATCAGGTTTTACATTTTCATATAATTGACATTGTCATTCAATTACTTGAAATGTGTCTGGTATAAAATTAAAGCAGCTTTAACACACACAAACATACACAGACATAATAACAGAAGTTGGTGACGGCAGTGGGAAGAGAATGTAAGGAAGAGTTCAAATGTAAAACTCTTAGACATGCTTAGAGCTGATGCATCAGGCTACAGCTCCATCTGGTGGTGGTATACAGCAATGCCACCATTAACAACAGGTTTTTTTCTTGGTAGGAAAATCACATTACCGAGCGTTCACCTCCCAACAACGTTGAACAGGAGACAGGACACAGGACACAGGACACAGGACACAGCTAAAGGTGAGCTAAGAAAACAAAGTATTCTACTTGCTAATTTGTGAACACAACTTTTTTGGTCATTTTTTAGTCTGTTTGGTCACAACAGAAAGTTTAGTGTGAACCAAAAGAATAGAAGTAACTGTTGTCTGGTGCACTGGTCATCATGTGCTGTTACACATCCCCATTCCCTTGACATAATGGTAACACTAGATTGGCTACAAGTATTTCTGCACTCTCCTGTCTCTCTCTCTCTTTTTTTTTATACAAATATCTCCAGGATATTCTCTCTCCGTCTGAAGAAAAGCCTTGTGACTTTGATTTAAAGCACCTGATGCTCAGAGAAACTTGGGTGATGTTATTGATCTGACAGGCGAGAAGGAGGAAGTAGATCAGTTGCTGTCAGTGGATCCTATCTCATGCTTCACGTGTGATGGAAAGGAGGAGAGAAAGAAGAGGAGGGGGGGGGGCTAAGGAAAAGAGGAACAGAAGGGGGATATGGGTGGATGGAGGGAGGCCAAGAGAGGATAAGGGATGGTGAGAAGCAAGGGAAAGGTAATAGAAAGTGAAGGAGGGTGGAAAGGAGGAGGGGATAAGACAGGTTGAATAAGAGATCAAGAGAGGGACAGAAGTGCTGAAGATTAATCATGGTAGTGAGGGAAAGTTGGGGAAAAATAAAAAAAAAGAAGGGAGAGAGAGAGAGAGGGAAAGAGAGAAAGAGCGAGGGAGAGAGAGAGAGGGAGAGAGAGAGCGAGGGAGAGAGAGAGAGAGAGCGAGGGAAAGAGAGAGAGGGAGAGAGAGAGGGAGAGAGAGAGAGAGAGCGAGGGAGAGAGAGAGAGAGAGAGAGAGAGAGAGAGTCCCCAACACACATCACTGAGCCCCTGAGTTTCTGTGCGTCACCACAGCACTAGTTCTTGTCCCTGTGTCAATCAATGCAGGCTCGCCATGTGCACATTAGAAGAGCTCTGTGCAGCTCATACAAAAAGCTCGCTGTGATGTTATTGATCAAAAGCCTGTTAGTTGGTGTTTGAAGTCACGCTGGATTGCTTGTTGTTGTGACATTTCAATATTGACTCAAACACATGCAAGGCAAAGACAAAGACGTGTGGCAAGATTTGTGGCAAGATTTTACTGATAATTTTTTTTTTTCTGAGAAAAATACCCTGTATTTACAGAATATCCCATTCTTCACTGCAGTTTACCCATATGTAATATGGTAACTTGATACAAATAGTAAGTTCCATTTCTTAATCCCCAGAGTAACGCTTGTTTTTTAAACCAATTAGACTGAGATTACCTTTGTGTTGTATAGAACAATCTATATGATATAATCTGCGTTTCAACACGCGTGGGCCGGTAAATTATCATAGACAACCAATAAACCCTGTGACTACTGTGAGGAATAGAAATAGGATTAGATTAGGCTTTGGAGTTAGGATCAGATTACAATCTGAGGCATTGTGGAGATGAAAGGTGATTGAGCGTTAGACTTAGTTGACATGTGTTTTGTTAAGTAGTCCCGCTATTGAATGTTTGTGGACTATTACACAATGGACCATTGGCCTAAAGTGTTACCGTCTGCTTTAAGAGAACCCACGGTTCTAGACGGCTAGAGGCTGAATTGGGTCGGCTCATCCCTTTAATCATTAATGACACACTATCTATTTTGCAGGGTGGATTTATGTGTGAGATATAGCCAAACACTTTGTACTACCTGTGTTTTGCTTTCATCAGAATAATAAACTACTTGTATTCTCCTGTCATAGTCCACAGGCACTTCAGCTACACGGAACACATTTTTGATCATATCTCTGGTTGGGCGCTAAGAGACACTTGAAGTATGAGTCACCCTTCATCACCCCCATAAACAACAAGAAGTTCACAGTCATTTTAAGTATGCCGGAAAGCATTAATGATTTCGTCTGGCAGTTTTTAAGAGCCACTTAAACTGTTGGCGTTTAATTTTTAAACATTTTGCGGCAAACAGAACAACCCATGAAGAGAGAGAGAAAGAGAGAAAGATAGAGAGAGAGAGAGAGAGGAATAGAGAGAGGGGACTGTCTTTTTGAATTTTACTTCCATGGTATTATGTGTTGTTGGCTGTGCTTTGAAGTTTATATATAGCGATATAAAAAAATTGAGGCGCTGTCTTCCTCTGGATAACATTCTCCAGCACAGGCTTGTGGGTAAAATCAAAGTTGTTTTGAGGTTTGCCATTGCCTCCCGTGCAGTCCAATGAAACCACGCTGGTCGTCAGAAGCGCAGAGAAACATCTTTTTTATCATTTGTAAAAAGGGAGAACCAAAGAGAGAAACGGGGAGAATGAGAGGGGAGAACACGCAATAAAACAATATTTTATTTATACCCGCGGAACGGACCCCCGATCCGGCGGGGCTGATGCTAGCTGTCAGGTGCGGAAAAAAAAGGAGTAAAAGTGCGGATTGGCCCCAACATGTTTGCAGCCATGCAATATTCATACGCTTCCCTGAAAACCGCACAGCTTTCCATGCTCTTTGTTTTACAGTGGGGGACAGAGGGAGGAGGGAAAAAAACTGGACTGGAATGAAAGGGAAACCAGACTGTAGTGGAGAGAGATAGACAGAGAGAGGACTGCACCCCGAACGCTCGACACGAGCCCAGGGGCAGCGAATCGCCGCAGCGTTCCACGCCGCGCTGTGTCGCGCGTCTCCGCAAATAAAACTCACCGCTGCTGCCATCATACGCTTTTTATCTTCCCGGGAGAACCCTTGTTTGTTTGGTTGTTTGATTGTTTTGTTTTTTTGCGCTCTCTCACTCACTCACTTACTTCTTTATTTATTTATTTGTGTTATTTTTATGTTGCCACCCAGCGGCTTGATTCGAGAGGCTGATTTCCCGTGTCCCGCGTTGTCGATCAAGCGTCGGTGAGGCCATAAATAAGGGATGACACATGGCACCAGCTGCTCGGTTTTATTGTTCGGGCCCTGCTATTCCGCGAGTCCCGCCAGCACTCGTCACCGTCGGAGACGCAAGATGATGACAAGAAAGTCAGAGAGTGAGCGCATGCACCTTTGAATACAATGAGGCTATCAGAGTGCTTGAGTGCCTAAACAAAATCTATGAATTATTTTGAAGACATTTGATGAAACTACATGGACATACCAGCTGGATTGTGTGGGATCCTACCTGTTTGACTGTTCGTACACCACAGCAATGTAGTGTGTGTATTTAATATTACATATTATGGAGGTCACACACAGGTCTGTTGTGCTCAGACAAGATCTCTACAGGAAGCACCACTCAACGGCAGACATATTATTTTTGACCACAAAAGATTTTGCTGCCGCACCTTTGATAACTCAATGATCAAATCTTTAAAAAAAAAAAAAGAAGAAGAATCTTTTAATCATTGCATTAATGAACCCAGTCTGGCCGATCATGAGGCATGGCTGTCGGTTAGATGAGACTAGCGCCATGACCTGGACCGCTCGATGAGAGGCTAATTTGCAGTAGAGGCAGCTCAAAAGATGAAGGAGTCGAGTCGAGTCTGGCGGAGGATTGTTCGTGGCCACTGATTCAGGTCTCTTGAAACTGGGTATTGGGGCCCATCAAGGGTTGAGAGACATTAAGCTCATACACACACACCCACACACACACACACACACACACACACACACACACACCCCCACACACACACACACACACACACACACACAAACAAACGCATGCACTCACACACACACACACATATATATCTACACAATATATCTACTCCGCCCGTGTTTTTGATATTTATATATATAGATACAGATATACACACACACATATGTATAAACCACACGGGCGGTCAAACACACACACACACACACACACTAGTACACACATAGGAAGCAGACACTAATATATCTACTCCGCCCTGTGTTTTTTATATATATATACATATACAGTTTTATGCAAAAGTTTGGGCACCCCTGATAATTATCATCATTTCAGATTATTATACTTTCAAAGCGGCAACTTCATTTGGACATAATTTACACCTTATGGGAAAAGTAACATTTGTAGATCTGTAACAACATTTATTGAATCGACAGAAATAATGCAGTGTGCATCATATCAATAACAGATATGTGCAAAACATTGGACACCCCAGTGGAATAATCACATCAATATTTGATAGAGCCTCCCTTTGCTGAAGTAACAGCCGGTAGGCGCTTCTTATAGCTACTGATAAGTCCCTGAATTCTGGCTGCAGGTATTTTGGACCATTCCTCCTTACAAAATGTCTCCAGTTGAGTCAGGTTTGATGGCTGCCGAGCGTGGACAGCCCGCTTCAGATCATTCCATATATTTTCGATGATATTCAAGTCTGGGGACTGGGATGGCCATTCTAGAACATTGTATATGTGCCTCTGCATGAATTCCTTTGTAGACTTTGAACAATGCTTTGGATCGTTGTCCTGCTGAAACAACCAACCCTGGGGTGACTTCAGCTTCCTGACTGAGTCTAGAACATTGTTCCCAAGAATCTGCTGATACTGGGTGGAATCCATGCGCCCCTTAACTTTGACAACTTTTTCCAGTACCTGTGCTAGCCACACAGCCCGATAGCATGACGGACCCTCTACAAAATTTTAAAGTAGGCAGCAAAGCGCTTTTTTTCCGTGAAGCAAAGCGCTTATGGTTGTGACCAAATAACTCTATTTTAGTTTTATATGTCCACAGCACTTTATTTGAAAATGATTCTGGCTTGTCCAGATGAGCCTTTGCATACCTCAAGCGACTCTGCTTGTGGTGAGTACGCAGAAAAGGCTTTTTATGCATTACCCCTCCATTTAGCTGTCCTTGTGCAAAGTGCACTGGACTGTGGAACGTTGTACAAAGACACCATCAGCAGCAAGACGTTCTTGGAGCTCTTTAGATGTGGTCTGTGGTTTGTCTGTGAATATTCTAACCGTTCTTCATTTTTGCTTTTCAGATATTTTTCTTGGCCTACCACAGCTTTCCTTCACAAGGACTCATCCTGTGGCTTTCCATTTTCTTACTACATTTCTCACTGTGGAGACAGACACCTCAAACCTTTTTGATAACTTTTAATATCCCTAATTCATATTGACGAATGTCCAACAGAGAATGAAGGAGGAGCGCACTTAGCAATTTGCTTGTTTTGTTAAATGAACTTTTTCATGATAGGTTGCAACTTGCGGTATAAGGTTCAATTAGCTAATCAAAAGAATTTTGTGTTTCAATCACCTGTGACTACAGGGATTCAATAAACACACTTAAAAGGGTGCCCACATTTTTGCACAGCCTATTTTTCACATTCGATTTTATTTCATACAACTCAATACTGCTACGTTAAGAATTTTGTCTGCAAAAACATCCCATTATCCAGCTTTCTCTAGAAAAATGAATGACATATTGCTATGATGTTTTCTTATAAAGATAGAGCAAATTAACATGCAACCTCAGAGGACTGCCCAGACTTTTGCATAAAACTGTATATAAAAATAGATATACACACACACATACTGTATGTATAAACCACACAGGCGGTCACACACACACACACACACACACACACACACACACACACACACACACACACACACACACACACACACACACACACACACACACACATATATATACCCAGGCCACACACACACACACACACACACACACACACACATACGCACACACACACACACACACACATATACCCAGGCCACACACACACACACACGCACATACTGTGTCTTTCTTAGACACACACACACATGCTGAAACTATCATACACCCACCCAAACAGAAACAAGTAATGTAAAGTAAAGATCCAACAATAGAGGACAGTTCAGGTTAGTAGTGTCTATCGCCCACATCCCTCAAGTCTCCCTCTCTCTCCTCTCTCTAACACACTCACCATCAGACACAAAGACAAATGGACACATACAGAAGTTACACACACAGACACACACACTCTCAACCCTCAACACTCTCTTTCTCTCTGACACACACACACACCACATACACACTCTCTCAAACAAACTATCTCTCTTTCTCTCTGACACACACACACACACACACACACACACACACACACACACACACACACACACACACACACACACACACACACACACACACAGAGACCACCATGCAAAGTGATCCAGCTCTACAAATAAACTAAATTCTTTCTTTCCATTTCTCTTTATTATGCGTAAGCACATCTCCACCCAGCGTGTTCACGATATCAACACCATTCTAGACTTCGCAGAATATAAAAAAAACAGAATATAAAAATAAAAAAGTAGGGCTTGTTACAAATACATTAAAATGAAGGATGAAATCTAAAGAGGTGAGTTTTTCAATGCTTTGTAGAATGGCAGAACTCAACCAGCAATAGGTAGCACATTCCACCAGCGAGGTACCAATGGACACACAAGGGAGAGACAACAGACATTCCACCAGCGAGGAACCATTGAACAGACAAGGGAAAGACAACAGACATTCTTCAGAGGAACAAAGTGATCGAGTTCTTCCTCGATCTCTAAAAGTGCATTTGCATACAGTGAAGGAAGACCTTCGACTCATTTTGAATACTGACTGAATAATATTTTAACAGCAGAGTGTGTGGGTCACTGGGTTACTGGGGTCAGAGAAGCGATACCCTGCAGCTTGTGAGATGATATTTATTGCCCACCCAACATGGGGTAGGAGAGACAAACCTTTTTTTTTTTTTACGTAAGGGTGTT
The DNA here is from genome assembly GCF_900700415.2 of Clupea harengus. NCBI lineage: Eukaryota > Metazoa > Chordata > Actinopteri > Clupeiformes > Clupeidae > Clupea > Clupea harengus. The sequence goes on along the minus strand of NC_045175.1, from coordinate 5,259,813 downwards.
AGTAAGTGTTAGTATCCACGTGGTTGCCCTAGGTTACGGTAGGCAGCGGGCTGACTGCTGCTTCGGTGCATTTGCATTTGCACATTTGCACACACTCACACACACACACACACACACACACACACACACACACACACACACACACACACACACACACACACACACACACACACACACACACACACACTCCCTCCCTCTCCCTCTTTCTTAGTCTCTCTGTCTCTCTCTTTCTGTGTATCCCTCTCTTTCTAAATCTTTAATGTGTGCACATGTACAAATGTAGAGCTACACCACAGCCGTCTTCATTTTCTATACTGTACTATTTTGACCGGACAGCAACAACAACAACAACAACAACAACAACCAAAACCAACCATCACACATACCTAATGCATGTTTAAGCCAAAGTACTATCAGTTTATTCATTCACAACTTCAGCTGCATGTGTGTGCTGGCTGACATTGAGCGGGAGAGGGACGACGTTGGTAGTCCCAGTCCCCCCCCGATCTTAGGAGGGAAGAAAATCGTGTCTCCCCCTGCGATGGCAGTACGTCATCCCCTAGGGGGCAGCAGAGGCCCTCCCCACTGTATCGCTGGCCCTATCAACATGCTGTGCGAATCGGGGAGTCTTCACACCTCCACCCCCCACCCCCCAACCCCTGTGTGGCCTCAGCAAGGGATCCAGGCTCCACAGTATTGAATTCATTAACCTTTCTGCGGCACTTTTCTGAAGACACACAGGCGGTTCACAGCAGTACCGAAAACACTTTAGTGCAAGAACTGTGTTTGTGTGTGTGTGTGTGTGTGTTTGGATGGGGGGGGTTACTGGGTGCTGTGGGTGTCACGGATGCAAGTGGAAAAGGGGGGCGCGCCCCGATTTGTCCCTATCTGAGAAGTGTCATCTTGCATCAGACGGTTAGTTATTCACACACGCAACGGCAGCGTATGGACCCCCTGCGCGGTGACACGTCCCCGGGTTTTGACACGCCGACGTCAGACAAGCGACAAATTGTTTGAAAGTTCCCTCGAATGAAGGGCAATTATCTGGGGCTCGACCACTTCGGAATGGGCTCTCCAGCGAATTGCGAGTGAGCCTTCGCGGGGAATCTGCGTCAACTTGTAGCCACTGTAGCAGATCAGGCTTGGTAGCGGAGCTGAGCCAGTCTTAGAAGCCTGAGCATTCAGGTTCAGATAGAGAAGTTTACCTGGTGTAAGCATTGGACATAGAGGCAACATCCCTGTGGAGGGATAAGTACATTTTTGTTCTTGTTGTCAATTTGCCTTTAAAGCTCCGTGAGTTTTTGTCCTAGAGTCATAAAAAGAGCACCCCAGAAACCTGTAATCTTCTACATATATGGCACTTGTGCATGAATGTTTAGTTTAGTTAGAGGAGATACACAAACACATCAAGGCATGTCAGAGTGCCTAAAGAAGTCTAACAGGCCTCACAGAGCTGCGGGGTCCTCAGTCCAGTCCTGCCCAGCTGGGTCACTGATACTAGAAAGGAAAAAGAAAATGAAGGATACAGAAAGAAAAAAAACAGAAGAAAAGAAATTACAAGAAATTAAAAAATAGAAAAAAAAGAACATGAACCTCAAGATGTGGAAATAACACAGCACTCAAAGGTTGTTACCAAGCCCGGCTAGTCATCCATAATCACCCCAATTTTTCAGAAGCTTCTATCCACTTGGACACATTCACTCCAATCTCTCCTCGAGATAGGCACGTCTGTCTCATGAAAAACAGGAAGTGTGTGTTTGGGCGGGGGGGGGGGGGGGGGGGTAATGTGAAAGAGCACTGTCTCTCCACCTCTCCACCTCATCCAACACAACAACAACAACATGCGCCTACAGCCCTGTGCATGTGACGGTGGCGCCACGGGGGGATTAGGCTGCAACTCGCCTGTCGGAGCCCCGCCGCAGTGGAGAGCAGGGACCATCTTGTTTAATAAACGAATGGCAACATAGGGGTGGCGGCGGCGGTGGTGGTGGGGGTGGATGTAGCAGTGGTGGGCCCTCACCAGCTGCAAAGCCAGGCAGGGCATTTTGCTAGGTGTCAGGTTTGGGTCAATCAGGACACACATTTACTCCCCACCTACACGGGAGGCTGGACACAACAGAATGAGATCTGCCACTGCTGCCTTAACATTGTGCCGGAAATGGATTCCCATGTGGGCCCCCCTGTCAGTCCAAGTGAGTGTTCTTTCCTTCTCGTTTGAGATTGCCTTCTTTAAACATGATTGGTGTCGTTCGTGTTGATACGTGCCGGTAGCACTTCGCAACAAGATTTTCTATAAACTCTAGAGACTGTATAGACTGTAGATAGTCATTTATACATTTATTTAGACTAAATAAAAAAATCTGCTCCATCTGCAACTATTTTCTAATCCATTAGCACAGCACACCAGAAACGGTGGCAGAAAGCCAGCAACTGTGAACTAAGTATGCCAGTCTTTGGTCACAAACCTGGCCCTGCTGGTTTGGAAAACTTAGAGTTGATGAGCAGGCATCATTACCGATCGGAGCGGAAATGGCTTCGGCACAAATATTACATTATAAGCCACCTTCAGTCAGGAAAGCCAGAGGCACGCAGTATGTGGGAGCGGATGAATGCATGCAAATTGGACCCACCATCTTTTTTTTTGTCTTTCTTTTTTTTTTATCTCTTCTCCTCTTTAAGATGTGACAGAAACTATGATGATTGATATCAAAAGTTAACAGCGAGATGAAGAGGATTTCTTAGACTGAAAGAGGAAGAAAAAGATAGAGAGAGAGAGAGAGAGAGATGGAGAGAGAGAGAGAGAGAGATGGAGTACAGCAGTGTCCAGGTATTCTGAGGATTAGGGGGTATGTGGTTCTTAGTGCTGAGGGGCAGAAAGAGGAAAGATAGTGTGTCTGAGAAAGAGAACGAGAAAGAGAGAGAGAGAGAGAAAGAGAGAGATGAAAGAGAGAGAGAGGGAGAAGGAGAGAGAGAGAGAGAGAGATGGAAAGAGAGAGAGAGAGCACCAAGCCATACTCAGGGCTTTGTGTCCTGATGGGATCCAGGGTGGAGGCAGCTGAGGTTTTTAATGAGTGGAGGAATGCGATGAGGGGATGAAGGAGAGAGATCAGGAAGCTAAGCTCACGCACACAAATACTTCCCTCTTCAAAGTACACGAGTTTAAGTGAACAGCCAGGTATGGCCTAATGTATTTAGTCCACTCTGTAAAATTCAGTGCCATTTGTCTATGTACAGTTCTAATTCACTAGAAATGTCTCTTGTCTTTGTTCTGTCTGAGATACAGTAACTAATGTCAATACACAGCAGGAAAGCCCTCATTATTGAAAGTGCAATTGAAATACTGTGTTGTGGAGTCGAAATTGCAAGGAAGCCACACTGTGATATCTTCTGTTCTTGCTCTGTTTTGCTGGCAAACAAGACTTAATACAATGCTTTGCTTGAACTTGTCCCTGCGGCAACCACAACACTAAAACTAGGGGATGTGTGTGTAAAACACAAATGTGTTTTTTTTTTTTTTGTAGGTGTGGAGGGGGAGATGTTCTTAAAAAGTAACATCTTACTGGTTTGATAGCTTAGCACTTTAGCTGCGAGATGAAGGAAGGTCCAGCACTCGAATCGTTAAAAAATTGCTTGGTAGTACTTTCCAAAACTCTCTCCCAGTCTCCTTCAGGACCAAACTATGTACCTTGTTTTCTCTCTCCGTTCGACAGAGGGGAGTGAACTGTGAATGGAGTACGTGTTTTTTGGGTTAGCATACAGCTGGGACTGTTCTGTAAACAATTTAATCATCACAGGCCCAAGGTGTAAAGACTGACCTGGTTATGCTTGAAGTTAGTCAACCTACTGTTGAGAACAGGATTAAAAACAGCACCGCGTTAACTGTAATTTCAATCACGCCATTATGTTGAAGAATTCCTTTAACACACATTTGGTAGCAAAACAATGGCAGTTGAAATGCAATTACACAATCCATCATAGACCTAATACGCTGCAATGAACAGATGCAACCAAAAGCTTAAAACCCGAAATGCTACTTGGTAATTGCATTTACAGAGCATTATGCTAATGGAGGGCTTGGTTGTCATGTTGTCCCGAACACATCTCTTGTGGGCCACGGAGCCATCACATCCCGCCTGCTCTTCGAGGTGGACCGGCTTCTACACACGTACATACACACACACACACACACACACACACACACACACACACACACACACACACACACGTGTGCGTGGATGGACGGATGGACGGACGGACGGGCGGCCGTTTAGGAAAGCTGTTGCCGCGACAAGCACGGAGTTTAATTAAACCAATTCCCTCCTGAGAAACTTCATAGCTGCACGAGCGTGTCAGCAGCATCTGCGCTAATTGTTTGCTCCCGTGGGGCGTGGGGGGGGGGGGTTAGTTTGTGAGGCAGTTTTGATGGGGGATCGCTGAATATCTCAGGCTTGCTGCATGCCATAACAGTACTGATAAGGCTAAGGAGGGGGGGAAGAGGAGGGGTCTGGGGAAAAAGGGGAAAAGAGGAGGCTTACACCTCGAGCCTCCAGGATTTGTCGGGATTTAATTTTGAGATGGTGTTTTGGAAAGGCTCATCACAGCTGCAGCGATCTAACATAGAACACAGACATTGAACATAGAACACATACTCCATCCTGAGTGAAATTTGTTGACATGTTCTATAACATAGAAACACGTCAACAAGCATAGTATAAATATGTTGTTCTAATGCTAAGACATTGCTCATCTCTTCATGATGAAACACACCTGTCAGACATACACTGTCAGTTTCTCAACTGCACTGGGGTTTTGGCCACCACGCCATCTGATTGAAACAGACGTGGTCCTTGATACACGTTAAGCCAAGGCCTTAGAAGTGAGTCACGCTGTTTGGTTTTTGTTTGGATGTCGCCGCTGTCCTGTGAGTAGCTGAGGCTGTGTGAAAGACCTTGAGGACTTTAGTGTGGCTGAGTGCTTCTTTTCTCCCCTTAATGGTTGACTAACACCACCTAGAGAGGCTTTGACCAATTCACTGTGTCGGGAAACGCACAAAAACACAGCACCTGAAGTGACAAGAATGTTCTAGAATAATGGGGTAGGGGAGAGTGGGGTAGGATGAGTCAGTGGGTAGGTTGACCCACAACCCATGTCTGGGAAAAACATTCACAATTGTTGTCATGTGATATTTGTCATGTAAATTTAGATTGCATTCTCCACTGTCATCTTGCTGTAAGAAGAAAGAACTATGTGGATGAAGTCATAAAACATTTTTTTTGCCTGTCTTTGGCATATCAGGCCTAATCAGTCTTACATCCAAAGTAATTAATCTAATTCATAAAAGTTATTTCAGATATGTTGATGAACTGGCAGTGCGTAAAACATGTGAATGAATAAGCAAAAGTGTAGTTCTGGGTTGCTCGACTAAGCACTTTTTCCCAACATGGTGGCTTTGGGACCAAACGTTGTTTAAACTAGTTTTGCATCCTAACCATGAATACCTGACATTATATTTCATATTTTTGATGTAGCATATCAGTGGTCATGCCACGTAATTACAGAAGAAAAACAGATAGGGGATACATAGTCATGTGCTTGAAGCCCTAGTTTTTGTTTACCACCTTGTGGATGACGTAGAGCAGTGGTTCCCAAACTTTTTGCAGTCCCGTACCCCTTCAGACATTTAATCTCCAGCTTGTCAGTGGTTTTGTTTTCTAATTAATTTGTTAATTTGAATTTGTTATTATACAGTTACTTACCTAAACGATAGAAGATATTCCTCCAAAATACCTCTTTTTAATGATTTTGTTGCCGTTTCGTGATTTCCGCTAAGAAAAAAAATGTCTTCATGCTAATAGAACTTTAACGTCCCAGGTGTTGCGTAGCAACCCATTACTTGCTGACTTCAAGTTACAATGACTTTCCGCTACGTTAAATGACGGATTTCTTGCGGAATGATATGAAAGATGTGAATTAGAAGCACAAAACCCGTTGCCAATGACAGCGGCCATTAACTTTTCGAGGTGGTGAATATCAAGAAATTACAGACCTGCTAATGTTGGGGTGCCCCATTCAAATCAACGGAACTTTTTTGAACATTCTGAAGATCCGTAAGAAATAAAGGCCTGCCCCTAATACAAGCCTGCCCCAAATACAGGCCGGTGCGCTGTGAAGCCTAAGTAAATAAAAGCCCCGGCCACTATTTGAGAATTTACGGTAGTATAAAAAGTTGAGGGTCTGCACTGAAAGTGAAAAACAAATAATTTGTGTATGTTCTTCAAAAGAATAAAAGTCGCCATGTCTATTTCTTAATCCTAGAGACTTTCAAGGTTTCAACTGATGGCACACATTCTGAACATTAGTTTTATTCCTGTCTCATATTACCTTGGCTATAAGTCCACTTAAGTAAAACAAAAAAAACATCTTACAACATCTCTCTCCCCTACATGAAAGCAGAGCAATTATCTTGTTGTTTTGAAACAGGTCTCTTTTAGCGCATTGCTCTTCCCTGATGCATTTGAGGCCATTACTCTTACCTTTGTCATTTAGCATCCACACACATTGAATTTGAATGATTTTTTAGCTATTTTCTTTCCCCAGGCAGTATCAGCCAGCCGTTTCACTCAGCGAAACATCTGGCAAAATGTCCTTTTGTGCGCACAATTTAGCTCAACAAATCCAACCGATTAGAATCCAGCCTCCACTCAATGCAATCCACAACACTACTGCTTTTAAAAACTCTAAAGATCAGAACGAAAAACAGCATTACCCTCGCATTGCATGATGGATCTCCCTTCTGACACCCTGTGCACAGGACACCAGAGCATAATCTATTGATTACGCGTTTAGGAACATCTACCCCTTAGGCACACCTAACAGACATGCATGGACAATGCATGTTAAGGGGACAGACAGCGGACATTAGGCGCCGATTGATTTCAGAGTGCAGAGGCAGAAACGGAACAGG